>NC_092751.1:71190760-71524479 GCF_047496795.1 Chiloscyllium punctatum | reverse complement strand
TGCAGCAAATTCTCAGTGATAAATCACTGACAGTGCAGCACTTTCTCTGTGATAACCCACCGACAGTGCAGCACTTGCTCTGTGATAACACACTGACAGTGCAGCACTTTCCCTGTGATAACCCACTGGCAGTGCAGCACTTTCTCCGTGATAACCCACCGACAGTACAGCACTTTCTCTGTGATAACCGACTGACAGTGCTGCACTTTCTCTGTGATAACTCACCGACAGTGCAGCACTTTCTCTGTGATAACTTACCGACAGTGCAGCACTTTCTCTGTGATAACCCTCTGACAGTGCAGCAGTTTCCCTGTGATAACCCACTGACAGTGCAGCACTTCCTCTGTGATAACCCACTGACAGTGCAGCAATTTCTCAGTGATAACTCGCGGACAGTGCAGCACTTTCTCTGTGATAACCCACTGACATTGCAGCACTTTCCCTGTGATAACCCACTGACAGTGCAGCACTTTCTCAGTGATAACTCGCTGACAGTGCAGCACTTTCTCTGTGATAACTCACCGACAGAGCAGCACTTTCTCTATGATAACCCACTGACAGTGCAGCACTTTCTCTGTGATAACCCACTGACAGTGCAGCACTTTCTCAGTGATAACTCGATGACACTGCAGCACTTTCTCTGTGATAACTCACCGACAGTGTGGCAGTTTCACTGTGACAACTTACCGACAGTGCATCACTTCCTCTGTGATACAAAACTGACAGTGCAGCACTTTCTCTGTGATAACCCACCGACAGTGCAGCATTTTCTCTGTGATAACACACTGACAGTGCAGCACTTTCTCTGTGATAACCCACTGACAGTACAACACTTTCCCTGTGATAACCCACTGACAGTGCAGCACTTTCCCTGTGATAACCCACTGACAGTGCAGCACTTTCTCTGTGATAACCCACTGACAGTGCAGCACTTTCTCTGTGATAACCCACTGACAGTGCAGCACTTTCTCTGTGATAACCCACTGACAGTGCAGCACTTTCCCTGTGATAACACACTGACAGTACAGCACTTTCCCTGTGATAACCCACTGACAGTACAGCACTTTCCCTGTGATAACCCACTGACAGTACAGCACTTTCTCTGTGATAACCCACTGACAGTGCAGCACTTTCCCTGTGATAACCCATTGACAGTGCAGCACTTTCTCTGTGATAACCCACTGACAGTGCAGCACTTTCTCTATGATAACCCACTGACAGTGCAGCACTTTCTCTGTGATAAACCAGTGACAGTGCACCACTTTCTCTGTGATAACTTACCGACAGTGCAGCACTTTCTCTGCGTTAACACACTGACAGTGCAGCACTTTCTCTGTGATAACCCACTGACAGTGCAGCAGTTTCCATGTGATAACCCACTGACAGTGCAGCACTTTGTCTGTGAAAACACACTGACAGTGCAGCACTTTCCCTGTGATAACCCACTGACAGTGCAGCACTTTCTCCGTGATAACCCACCGACAGTACAGCACTTTCTCCGTGATAACCGACTGACAGTGCAGCACTTTCTCTGTGATAACTCACCGACAGTGCAGCACTTTCTCTGTGATAAATCACCGACAGTGCAGCAGTTTCACTGTGATAACTTACCGACAGTGCAGCACTTTCTCTGTGATAAATCACTGACAGTGCAGCACTTTCGCTGTGATAACTTACCGACAGTGCAGCACTTTCTCTGTGATAACTTACCGACAGTGCAGCAGTTTCACTGTGATAACTTACTGACAGTGCAGCACTTTTTTGTGATAATTCACTGACAGTACAGCACTTTCTCTGTGATAACCCACTGACAGGCAGGAACTTTCTCTGTGATAACCCACTGACAGTGCAGCACTTTCCCTGTGATAACCCATTGACAGTGCAGCACTTTCTCTGTGATAACCCACTGACAGTGCAGCACTTTCTCAGTGATAAACCACTGACAGTGCACCACTTTCTCTGTGATAACTTACCGACAGTGCAGCTCTTTCTCTGCGTTAACACCCTGACAGTGCAGCACTTTCTCTGTGATAACCCACTGACAGTGCAGCAGTTTCCCTGTGATAACCCACTGACAGTGCAGCACTTTGTCTGTGATAACACACTGACAGTGAAGCACTTTCCCTGTGATAACCCACTGACAGTGCAGCACTTTCTCCGTGATAACCCACCGACAGTACAGCACTTTCTCTGTGATAACCGACTGACAGTGCAGCACTTTCTCTGTGATAACTCACCGACAGTGCAGCACTTTCTCTGTGATAAATCACCGACAGTGCAGCAGTTTGACTGTGATAACTTACCGACAGTGCAGCACTTTCTCTGTGATAAATCACTGACAGTGCAGCACTTTCGCTGTGATAACTTACCGACAGTGCAGCATTTTCTCTGTGATAACTTACCAACAGTGCAGCAGTTTCACTGTGATAACTTACTGACAGTGCAGCACTTTCTCAGTGATAACTCGCTGACAGTGCAGCACTTTCTCTGTGATAACCCACTGACAGTGCAGCACTTTCCCTGTGATAATCCACTGACAGTGCAGCACTTTCTCAGTGATAACTCGCTGACAGTGCAGCACTTTCTCTGTGATAACTCACCGACAGTGCAGCACTTTCTCTGTGATAACCCACTGACAGTGCAGCACTTTCTCTGTGATAACCCACTGACAGTGCAGCACTTTCTCAGTGATAACTCGATGACACTGCAGCACTTTCTCTGTGTTAACTCACCGACAGTGTGGCAGTTTCACTGTGACAACTTACCGACAGTGCAGCACTTTCTCTGTGATAAATCACTGACAGTGCAGCACTTTCTCTGTGATAACCCACCGACAGTGCAGCACTTTCTCTGTGATAACACACTGACAGTGCAGCACTTTCTCTGTGATAACCCACTGACAGTACAGCACTTTCCCTGTGATAACCCACTGACAGTGCAGCACTTTCCCTGTGATAACCCACTGACAGTGCAGCACTTTCTCTGTGATAACCCACTGACAGTGCAGCAGTTTCCCTGTGATAACCCACTGACAGTGCAGCACTTTGTCTGTGATAACACACTGACAGTGCAGCACTTTCTCTGTGATAACCCACTGACAGTGCAGCACTTTCTCCGTGATAACCCACCGACAGTACAGCACTTACTCTGTGATACCCGACTGACAGTGCAGCACTTTCTCTGTGATAACTCACCGACAGTGCAGCACTTTCTCTGTGATAAATCACCGACAGTGCAGCAGTTTCACTGTGATAACTTACCGACAGTGCAGCACTTTCTCTGTGATAAATCACTGACAGTGCAGCACTTTCGCTGTGATAACTTACCGACAGTGCAGCACTTTCTCTGTGATAACTTACCGACAGTGCAGCAGTTTCACTGTGATAACTTACTGACAGTGCAGCACTTTCTCAGTGATAACTCGCTGACAGTGCAGCACTTTCTCTGTGATAACCCACTGACAGTGCAGCACTTTCCCTGTGATAACCCACTGACAGTGCAGCACTTTCTCTGTGATAACCCACTGACAGTGCAGCACTTTCTCAGTGATAACTCGATGACACTGCAGCACTTTCTCTGTGTTAACTCACCGACAGTGTGGCAGTTTCACTGTGACAACTTACCGACAGTGCAGCACTTTCTCAGTGATAAATCACTGACAGTGCAGCACTTTCTCTGTGATAACCCACCGACAGTGCAGCACTTTCTCTGTGATAACACACTAACAGTGCAGCACTTTCTCTGTGATAACCCACCGACAGTGCAGCACTTTCTCTGTGATAACACACTGACAGTGCAGCACTTTCTCTGTGATAACCCACTGACAGTACAGCACTTTCCCTGTGATAACCCACTGACAGTGCAGCACTTTCCCTGTGATAACCCACTGACAGTGCAGCAGTTTCCCTGTGATAACACACTGACAGTGCAGCACTTTCTCTGTGATAACCCACTGACAGTACAGCACTTTCCCTGTGATAACCCACTGACAGTGCAGCACTTTCTCTGTGATAACCCACTGACAGTGCAGCAGTTTCCCTGTGATAACCCACTGACAGTGCAGCACTTTGTCTGTGATAACACACTGACAGTGCAGCACTTTCCCTGTGATAACCCACTGACAGTGCAGCACTTTCTCCGTGATAACCCACCGACAGTACAGCACTTTCTCTGTGATAACCGACTGACAGTGCAGCACTTTCTCTGTGATAACTCACCGACAGTGCAGCACTTTCTCTGTGATAAATCACCGACAGTGCAGCAGTTTCACTGTGATAACTTAGAACATAGAACATAGAACATAGAAGAATACAGCGCAGTACAGGCCCTTCGGCCCTCGATGTTGCGCCGATCAAAGCCCACCTAACCTACACTAACCCACTATCCTCCATATACCTATCCAATGCCCGCTTAAATACCCATAAAGAGGGAGAGTCCACTACTGCTACTGGCAGGGCATTCCATGATCTTACGACTCGCTGAGTGAAGAACCTACCCCTAACATCAGTCCTATATCTACCCCCCCTTAATTTAAAGCTATGCCCCCTTGTAATAGCCGACTCCATACGCGGAAAAAGGTTCTCACTGTCAACCCTATCTAACCCCCTAATCATCTTGTACACCTCTATCAAATCACCCCTAAACCTTCTTTTCTCCAAAGAAAACAACCCCAAGTGCCTCAGCCTTTCCTCATAGGATCTTCCTACCATACCAGGCAACATCCTGGTAAACTTCCTCTGCACCCGTTCCAGTGCCTCCACATCCTTCCTATAGTATGGCGACCAAAACTGCACACAATATTCCAGAAGCGGCCGCACCAGAGTCTTATACAACTGCAGCATGACCTCAGGACTCCGGAACTCAATTCCTCTACCAATAAAAGCCAGTACGCCATATGCCTTCTTCACTGCACTATTTACCTGGGTGGCAACTTTCAGGGATCTGTGTACATGGACACCAAGATCCCTCTGCTCTTCCACACTACCAAGTAGTCTACCATTAGCCCAGTAATCCATCTTTTTATTACTCTTACCAAAGTGAATCACTTCACACTTAGCTACATTGAACTCCATTTGCCACCTTTCTGCCCAGCTCTGCAGCTTCTCTATATCCCGCTGTAACCTGCCATATCCTTCCTCACTGTCTACAACTCCTCCGACTTTCGTATCATCCGCAAACTTGCTCACCCAACCTTCTAACCCTTCCTCCAGGTCATTTATAAAAATGACAAACAGCAATGGTCCCAAAACAGATCCTTGCGGAACACCACTAGTGACGGCACTCCAAGATGAATCTTTGCCATCAACTACTACCCTCTGTCTTCTTCCAGAGAGCCAATTCCTAATCCAAACCTCCAACTCACCTTCAATGCCATATCTCTGTATTTTCTGCAGTAGCCTACCATGGGGGACCTTATCAAACGCCTTACTAAAATCCATATATACTACATCTACCGCTTTCCCCTCATCTTCCTCCTTCGTCACCTTCTCAAAGAATTCAATAAGGTTTGTGAGGCACGACCTGCCCTTCACAAAACCATGCTGACTATCCTTGATCACATCATTCTTATCCAGATGTGCATAAATCCTATCCCTTATAATTCTCTCTAAGACTTTGCCCACAACAGAAGTGAGACTCACTGGCCTATAGTTACTAGGATTATCCCTACTCCCCTTCTTGAACAAGGGAACCACGTTTGCTAGCCTCCAGTCCTCTGGCACTACTCCTGTAGACAAAGAGGACACAAAAATCAAGGCCAATGGCTCTGCAATCTCCTCCCTTGCTTCCCAGAGAATCCTAGGATAAATGCAATCAGGCCCAGGGGACTTATCTATTTTCACCCTTGCCAGAATTTCCAACACCTCTTCTCTACATATCTCAAAGCCATCCATTCTACTTATTCGTGCCTCAGTATTCATATCGACAACAATGTCCTGTTCCTGAGTGAATACTGACGAAAAGTATTCATTCAGCGCCTCCCCAATCTCTTCAGCCTCCACACGCAACTTCCCATTACTATCCTTGATTGGACCTATTCCTTCCCTAGTCATTCTTTTATTCCTAACATACCTATAGAAAGCCTTAGGGTTTTCCCTAATCCTACCAACTAAGGACCTTTCATGTCCCCTCCTTGCTGCTCTTAGCTCTCTCTTCAGGTCCTTCCGGGCTACCTTATAACTCTCAATCGCCCCTATTGAACCTTCACGCCTCATCTTTACAAAGGCCGCCCTCTTCCATTTAACAAGGGATTCCAACTCCTTATTAAACCACGGCTCCTTCACACGACCCTTTCCTCCCTGCCTGATAGGTACGTACTTATCAAGGACACTCAATAGTTGCTCCTTGAACAAGTTCCACATATCAATTACGCTCTTGCCTTGGAATCTACTTTTCCAATCCACACATCCTAAGTCATGCCTCAACGCATCATAATTTCCCTGCCCCCAGCTATAACTCTTGCCCTGTAGTACACACTTATCCCTCTCCATCACTAGAGTAAAAATCACCGAATTGTGGTCACTGTCCCCAAAGTGCTCACCTACCTCTAGTTCTAATACCTGGCCTGGTTCGTTACCCAGAACCAAATCCAGTATGGCCTCACCTCTTGTTGGCTTATCTACATATTGTGTCAGGAAACTCTCCTGCACACATTGCACAAACACTGACCCATCTAACGAACTTGAGCTATAGCTTTCCCAATCAATATCAGGAAAGTTAAAGTCTCCCATAACAATCACCCTATTACTGTCACTCTTCTCCTGAATCATCTTCGCAATCCTTTCTTCAACGATTCTAGGACTATTAGGAGGCCTGTAAAAGACTCCTAACAGGGTGACCTCACCTCTCCTATTCCTAAACTCTACCCAAACTACCTCAGATGGCAAATCTTCATCCATCTTCCTTTCCACCGCTGTAATACTATCTTTGACAAGCAAAGCCACACCCCCCCCCTCTTTTACCCCCACCTCTGACCCTACTAAAACATTTAAACCCTGGAACCTGCAACAGCCAATCCTGTCCCTGATCTAGCCATGTCTCCGTAATAGCCACAACATCGAAGTCCCAGGTACCAACCCACGCTGCGAGTTCACCTACCTTATTTCGTATACTTCTGGCATTCAAGTATACACACGTCA
This sequence comes from Chiloscyllium punctatum, assembly GCF_047496795.1. Taxonomy (NCBI): domain Eukaryota; kingdom Metazoa; phylum Chordata; class Chondrichthyes; order Orectolobiformes; family Hemiscylliidae; genus Chiloscyllium; species Chiloscyllium punctatum. The sequence continues at coordinate 71,517,343 of NC_092751.1, read as the reverse complement.
AGCCACCCTTCTGTTTACAGGCACGATCCTTTAAGATTGATACCATATTCCTACCCTCCCTACACTCCAGGTCCTGCACCCTAAAGTTACAGTCTGGGTTCCCATGCCCCTGCAGAGTTAGTTTAAACCTCCCCCAAGAGCACTAGCAAACCTCCCCCCAAGGATACTGGTGCCCCTCAGGTTCAGGTGCAGACCATCCTGTCTATAGAGGTCCCACCTTCCCCAGAAAGAACCCCAGTTATCCAAATACCGAAATCCCTCCCTCCTGCACCATCCCTGTAGCCACGCATTTAACTCTTCTCTCTCCCTATTCCTCGACTCTCTATCACGTGGCACGGGTAACAAACCAGAGACAACAACTCTGTTCGTTCTAACTCTGAGCTTCCAACCTAGCTCCCTAAAAGCCTGTCTAACATCCTCAGCACTCCTACCTGTGTCATTGGTGCCAATATGGACCACGACTTCAGGCTGCTCCCCCTCCCCCTTAAGGACCCGGAAAACACGATCAGAGACATCATGTACCCTTGCACCTGGGAGGCAACATACCAAACGTGAGTCTCTCTCGTTCCCACAAAACCGCCTATCTGTGCCCCGAACTATCGAGTCCCCAATTATTATTGCTCTGCTCTTCTCCACCCTTCCCTTCTGAGTAGCGGGGACAGGCTCCGTGCCAGAGGCCTGAGCCCCGTTACTTACCCCTGGTAAGTCGTCCCCCCCACAAGTATCCAAAACGGTATACTTGTTCTTGAGGGGAACGACCACAGGGGGTCCCTGCACTGGCTGCTTCCTCCCAGTCCCCCTCACTGTCACCCATCTATCTGCCATCTTTGGAGTTACTACTTCCCTATAGCTCCGATCTATGACCCCCTCTGCCTCCCGAATGATCCGAAGTTCATCCAACTCCAGCTCCAGTTCCCTAACACGGTCTTGGAGGAGCTGGAGATGGGTGCACTTCCTGCAAGTGTAATCAGCAGGGATGTCCATGGCATCCCTCACCTCATACATGTTGCAGGAGGAACATTGCACTGCCTTCACTGCCATCCCTCTAAAGCTAACCTTTATTTAAAAAAACTGGGTCTAAAGAATACAACAAGCAAAATTCGGCACTTACCTCCTTACCACAACGGATCTTATTATTAGGTTAGAGGAGGAGGGCGGGTGGGAGGCACTACCTCCGTAGTGCCTCGGGTTCTTCAGCTGCGCGCTTTTAAAGGGGAAACAAACCTACCCAGGTAAGCTTACGCTCTACCTGCTTCCGGGTCTCGGCTGCCTCTCTGGTCGTCGTCACTTCCCCCTGCTGCTCCCGCTCTTTCTGTGAAGAGAGATTGAAAAAAAAACACCGCTGCCCGCTACCGGTAAGTACTTTTAAAACAAACAGTCTTACCTTAGCTGCTGCTCGCACTCAAAATGACGACACTTACCGACAGTGCAGCACTTTCTCTGTGATAAATCACTGACAGTGCAGCACTTTCGCTGTGATAACTTACCGACAGTGCAGCACTTTCTCTGTGATAACTTACCGACAGTGCAGCAGTTTCACTGTGATAACTTACTGACAGTGCAGCACTTTCTCAGTGATAACTCGCTGACAGTGCAGCACTTTCTCTGTGATAAATCACTGACAGTGCAGCACTTTCGCTGTGATAACTTACCGACAGTGCAGCACTTTCTCTGTGATAACCCACTGACAGTACAGCACTTTCTCCGTGATAACCCACTGACAGTGCAGCACTTTCGCTGTGATAACTTAACGACAGTGCAGCACTTTCTCTATGATAACTTACCGACAGTGCAGCAGTTTCACTGTGATAACTTACCGACAGTGCAGCACTTTCTCTGTGATAAATCACTGACAGTGCAGCACTTTCTCTGTGATAACTTACCGACAGTGCAGCACTTTCTCTGTGATAACACACTGACAGTGCAGCACTTTCTCTGTGATAACCCTCTGACAGTGCAGCAGTTTCCCTGTGATAACCCACTGACAGTGCAGCACTTTGTCTGTGATAACACACTGACAGTGCAGCACTTTCCCTGTGATAACCCACTGACAGTGCAGCACTTTCTCCGTGATAACCCACCGAAAGTACAGCACTTTCTCTGTGATAACCGACTGACAGTGCAGCACTTTCTCAGTGATAACACACCGACAGTGCAGCACTTTCTCTGTGATAAATCACCGACAGTGCAGCAGTTTCACTGTGATAACTTACCGACAGTGCAGCACTTTCTCTGTGATAAATCACTGACAGTGCAGCACTTTCGCTGTGATAACTTACCGACAGTGCAGCACTTTCTCTGTGATAACTTACCGACAGTGCAGCACTTTCTCTGTGATAACTTACCGACAGTGCAGCAGTTTCACTGTGATAACTTACCGACAGTGCAGCACTTTCTCTGTGATAACTTACCGACAGTGCAGCAGTTTCACTGTGATAACTTACCAACAGTGCAGCACTTTCTCTGTGATAAAGCACTGACAGTGCAGCACTTTCTCTGTGATAACTTACCGACAGTGCAGCACTTTCTCTGTGATAACACACTGACAGTGCAGCACTTTCTCTGTGATAACCCTCTGACAGTGCAGCACTTTCTCAGTGATAACTCGCTGACAGTGCAGCACCTTCTCTGTGATAACTCACCGACAGTGCAGCACTTTCTCTGTGATAACTTACCGACAGTGCAGCAGTTTCACTGTGATAACTTACCGACAGTGAAGCATTTTCTCTGTGATAACACACTGACAGTGCAGCACTTTCTCTGTGATAACCCACTGACAGTACAACACTTTCCCTCTGATAACCCACTGACAGTGCAGCACTTTCCCTGTGATAACCCACTGACAGTGCAGCACTTTCTCTGTGATAACCCACTGACAGTGCAGCACTTTCTCTGTGATAACCCACTGACAGTGCAGCACTTTCTCTGTGATAACCCACTGACAGTGCAGCACTTTCTCTGTGATAACACACTGACAGTACAGCACTTTCTCTGTGATAACCCACTGACAGTGCAGCAGTTTCCCTGTGATAACCCACTGACAGTGCAGCACTTTGTCTGTGATAACACACTGACAGTGCAGCACTTTCCCTGTGATAACCCACTGACAGTGCAGCACTTTCTCCATGATAACCCACCGACAGTACAGCACTTTCTCTGTGATAACCGACTGACAGTGCAGCACTTTCTCTGTGATAACTCACCGACAGTGCAGCACTTTCTCTGTGATAAATCACCGACAGTGCAGCAGTTTCACTGTGATAACTTACCGACAGTGCAGCACTTTCTCTGTGATAAATCACTGACAGTGCAGCACTTTCGCTGTGATAACTTACCGACAGTGCAGCACTTTCTCTGTGATAACGTACCGACAGTGCAGCAGTTTCACTGTGATAACTTACTGACAGTGCAGCACTTTCTCAGTGATAACTCGCTGACAGTGCAGCACTTTCTCTGTGATAACCCACTGACAGTGCAGCACTTTCCCTGTGATAACCCACTGACAGTGCAGCACTTTCTCTGTGATAACCCACTGACAGTGCAGCACTTTCTCAGTGATAACTCGATGACACTGCAGCACTTTCTCTGTGTTAACTCACCGACAGTGTGGCAGTTTCACTGTGACAACTTACCGACAGTGCAGCACTTTCTCTGAGATAAATCACTGACAGTGCAGCATTTTCTCTGTGATAACCCACCGACAGTGCAGCACTTTCTCTGTGATAACACACTGACAGTGCAGCACTTTCCCTGTGATAACCCACTGACAGTGCAGCACTTTCTCCGTGATAACCCACCGACAGTACAGCACTTTCTCTGTGATAACCGACGGACAGTGCTGCACTTTCTCTGTGATAACTCACCGACAGTGCAGCACTTTCTCTGTGATAAATCACCGACAGTGCAGCAGTTTCACTGTGATAACTTACCGACAGTGCAGCACTTTCTCTGTGATAAATCACTGACAGTGCAGCAATTTCGCTGTGATAACTTACCGACAGTGCAGCACTTTCTCTGTGATAACTTACCGACAGTGCAGCAGTTTCACTGTGATAACTTACCGACAGTGCAGCACTTTCTCGGTGATAACTTACCGACAGTGCAGCAGTTTCACTGTGATAACTTACCGACAGTGCAGCACTTTCTCTGTGATAAATCACTGACAGTGCAGCACTTTCTCTGTGATAACTTACCGACAGTGCAGCACTTTCTCTGTGATAACACACTAACAGTGCAGCACTTTCTCTGTGATAACCCTCTGACAGTGCAGCAGTTTCCCTGTGATAACCCACTGACAGTGCAGCACTTTCTCTGTGATAACCTACTGACAGTGCAGCAATTTCTCAGTGATAACTCGCGGTCAGTGCAGCACTTTCTCTGTGATAACCCACTGACAGTGCAGCACTTTCCCTGTGATAACCCACTGACAGTGCAGCACTTGCTCAGTGATAACTCGCTGACAGTGCAGCACTTTCTCTGTGATAACTCACCGACAGTGTGGCAGTTTCACTGTGACAACTTACCGACAGTGCAGCACTTCCTCTGTGATACATCACTGACAGTGCAGCACTTTCTCTGTGATAACCCACCGACAGTGCAGCATTTTCTCTGTGATAACACACTGACAGTGCAGCAGTTTCTCTGTGATAACCCACTGACAGTACAACACTTTCCCTGTGATAACCCACTGACAGTGCAGCACTTTCCCTGTGATAACCCACTGACAGTGCAGCACTTTCTCTGTGATAACCCACTGACAGTGCAGCACTTTCTCTGTGATAACCCACTGACAGTGCAGCACTTTCTCTGTGATAACCCACTGACAGTGCAGCACTTTCCCTGTGATAACCCACTGACAGTACAGCACTTTCTCTGTGATAACCCACTGACAGGCAGGAACTTTCTCTGTGATAACCCACTGACAGTGCAGCACTTTCCCTGTGATAACCCATTGACAGTGCAGCAATTTCTCTGTGATAACCCACTGACAGTGCAGCACTTTCTCTGTGATAACCCACTGACAGTGCAGCACTTTCTCTGTGATAACCCACTGACAGTGCAGCAGTTTCCCTGTGATAACCCACTGACAGTGCAGCACTTTCCCTGTGATAACCCACTGACAGTGCAGCACTTTCCCTGTGATAACCCACTGACAGTGCAGCACTTTCTCCGTGATAACCCACCGACAGTACAGCACTTTCTCTGTGATAACCGACTGACAGTGCAGCACTTTCTCTGTGATAACTCACCGACAGTGCAGCACTTTCTCTGTGATAAATCACCGACAGTGCAGCAGTTTCACTGTGATAACTTACCGACAGTGCAGCACTTTCTCTGTGATAAATCACTGACAGTGCAGCACTTTCGCTGTGATAACTTACCGACAGTGCAGCACTTTCTCTGTGATAAATTACCGACAGTGCAGCAGTTTCACTGTGATAACTTACTGACAGTGCAGCACTTTCTCAGTGATAACTCGCTGACAGTGCAGCACTTTCTCTGTGATAACCCACTGACAGTGCAGCACTTTCCCTGTGATAACCCACTGACAGTGCAGCACTTTCTCAGTGATAACTCGCTGACAGTGCAGCACTTTCCCTGTGATAACACACTGACAGTGCAGCACTTTCCCTGTAATAACCCACTGACAGTGCAGCACTTTCTCTGTGATAACCCACTGACAGTGCAGCACTTTCTCAATGATAACTCGATGACACTGCAGCACTTTCTCTGTGTTAACTCACCGACAGTGTGGCAGTTTCACTGTGACAACTTACCGACAGTGCAGCACTTTCTCTGTGATAAATCACTGACAGTGCAGCACTTTCTCTGTGATAACCCACCGACAGTGCAGCACTTTCTCTGTGATAACACACTGACAGTGCAGCACTTTCTCTGTGATAACCCACTGACAGTACAGCACTTTCCCTGTGATAACCCACTGACAGTGCAGCACTTTCCCTGTGATAACCCACTGACAGTGCAGCACTTTCTCTGTGATAACCCACTGACAGTGCAGCAGTTTCCCTGTGATAACCCACTGACAGTGCAGCACTTTGTCTGTGATAACACACTGACAGTGCAGCACTTTCTCTGTGATAACCCACTGACAGTGCAGCACTTTCTCCGTAGATAACCCACCGACAGTACAGCACTTTCTCTGTGATAACCGACTGACAGTGCAGCACTTTCTCTGTGATAACTCACCGACAGTGCAGCACTTTCTCTGTGATAACTTACCGACAGTGCAGCAGTTTCACTGTGATAACTTACCGACAGTGAAGCATTTTCTCTGTGATAACACACTGACAGTGCAGCACTTTCTCTGTGATAACCCACTGACAGTACAACACTTTCCCTCTGATAACCCACTGACAGTGCAGCACTTTCCCTGTGATAACCCACTGACAGTGCAGCACTTTCTCTGTGATAACCCACTGACAGTGCAGCACTTTCTCTGTGATAACCCACTGACAGTGCAGCACTTTCTCTGTGATAACCCACTGACAGTGCAGCACTTTCTCTGTGATAACACACTGACAGTACAGCACTTTCTCTGTGATAACCCACTGACAGTGCAGCAGTTTCCCTGTGATAACCCACTGACAGTGCAGCACTTTCTCTGTGATAACACACTGACAGTGCAGCACTTTCCCTGTGATAACCCACTGACAGTGCAGCACTTTCTCCGTGATAACCCACCGACAGTACAGCACTTTCTCTGTGATAACCGACTGACAGTGCAGCACTTTCTCTGTGATAACTCACCGACAGTGCAGCACTTTCTCTGTGATAAATCACCGACAGTGCAGCAGTTTCACTGTGATAACTTACCAACAGTGCAGCACTTTCTCTGTGATAAATCACTGACAGTGCAGCACTTTCGCTGTGATAACTTACCGACAGTGCAGCACTTTCTCTGTGATAACGTACCGACAGTGCAGCAGTTTCACTGTGATAACTTACTGACAGTGCAGCACTTTCTCAGTGATAACTCGCTGACAGTGCAGCACTTTCTCTGTGATAACCCACTGACAGTGCAGCACTTTCCCTGTGATAACCCACTGACAGTGCAGCACTTTCTCTGTGATAACCCACTGACAGTGCAGCACTTTCTCAGTGATAACTCGATGACACTGCAGCACTTTCTCTGTGTTAACTCACCGACAGTGTGGCAGTTTCACTGTGACAACTTACCGACAGTGCAGCACTTTCTCTGAGATAAATCACTGACAGTGCAGCATTTTCTCTGTGATAACCCACCGACAGTGCAGCACTTTCTCTGTGATAACACACTGACAGTGCAGCACTTTCCCTGTGATAACCCACTGACAGTGCAGCACTTTCTCCGTGATAACCCACCGACAGTACAGCACTTTCTCTGTGATAACCGACGGACAGTGCTGCACTTTCTCTGTGATAACTCACCGACAGTGCAGCACTTTCTCTGTGATAAATCACCGACAGTGCAGCAGTTTCACTGTGATAACTTACCGACAGTGCAGCACTTTCTCTGTGATAAATCACTGACAGTGCAGCAATTTCGCTGTGATAACTTACCGACAGTGCAGCACTTTCTCTGTGATAACTTACCGACAGTGCAGCAGTTTCACTGTGATAACTTACCGACAGTGCAGCACTTTCTCGGTGATAACTTACCGACAGTGCAGCAGTTTCACTGTGATAACTTACCGACAGTGCAGCACTTTCTCTGTGATAAATCACTGACAGTGCAGCACTTTCTCTGTGATAACTTACCGACAGTGCAGCACTTTCTCTGTGATAACACACTAACAGTGCAGCACTTTCTCTGTGATAACCCTCTGACAGTGCAGCAGTTTCCCTGTGATAACCCACTGACAGTGCAGCACTTTCTCTGTGATAACCTACTGACAGTGCAGCAATTTCTCAGTGATAACTCGCGGTCAGTGCAGCACTTTCTCTGTGATAAAACACTGACAGTGCAGCACTTTCCCTGTGATAACCCACTGACAGTGCAGCACTTGCTCAGTGATAACTCGCTGACAGTGCAGCACTTTCTCTGTGATAACTCACCGACAGTGCAGCACTTTCTCTATGATAACCCACTGACAGTGCAGCAAATTCTCTGTGATAACCCACTGACAGTGCAGCACTTTCTCAGTGATAACTCGATGACACTGCAGCACTTTCTCTGTGATAACTCACCGACAGTGTGGCAGTTTCACTGTGACAACTTACCGACAGTGCAGCACTTCCTCTGTGATACATCACTGACAGTGCAGCACTTTCTCTGTGATAACCCACCGACAGTGCAGCATTTTCTCTGTGATAACACACTGACAGTGCAGCAGTTTCTCTGTGATAACCCACTGACAGTACAACACTTTCCCTGTGATAACCCACTGACAGTGCAGCACTTTCCCTGTGATAACCCACTGACAGTGCAGCACTTTCCCTGTGATAACCCACTGACAGTGCAGCACTTTCTCTGTGATAACCCACTGACAGTGCAGCACTTTCTCTGTGATAACCCACTGACAGTGCAGCACTTTCCCTGTGATAACCCACTGACAGTACAGCACTTTCTCTGTGATAACCCACTGACAGGCAGGAACTTTCTCTGTGATAACCCACTGACAGTGCAGCACTTTCCCTGTGATAACCCATTGACAGTGCAGCAATTTCTCTGTGATAACCCACTGACAGTGCAGCACTTTCTCTGTGATAACCCACTGACAGTGCAGCACTTTCTCTGTGATAACCCACTGACAGTGCAGCAGTTTCCCTGTGATAACCCACTGACAGTGCAGCACTTTGTCTGTGATAACACACTGACAGTGCAGCACTTTCCCTGTGATAACCCACTGACAGTGCAGCACTTTCTCCGTGATAACCCACCGACAGTACAGCACTTTCTCTGTGATAACCGACTGACAGTGCAGCACTTTCTCTGTGATAACTCACCGAGAGTGCAGCACTTTCTCTGTGATAAATCACCGACAGTGCAGCAGTTTCACTGTTATAACTTACCGACAGTGCAGCACTTTCTCTGTGATAAATCACTGACAGTGCAGCACTTTCGCTGTGATAACTTACCGACAGTGCAGCACTTTCTCTGTGATAAATTACCGACAGTGCAGCAGTTTCACTGTGATAACTTACTGACAGTGCAGCACTTTCTCAGTGATAACTCGCTGACAGTGCAGCACTTTCTCTGTGATAACCCACTGACAGTGCAGCACTTTCCCTGTGATAACCCACTGACAGTGCAGCACTTTCTCAGTGATAACTCGCTGACAGTGCAGCACTTTCCCTGTGATAACACACTGACAGTGCAGCACTTTCCCTGTAATAACCCACTGACAGTGCAGCACTTTCTCTGTGATAACCCACTGACAGTGCAGCACTTTCTCAATGATAACTCGATGACACTGCAGCACTTTCTCTGTGATAACCCACTGACAGTACAGCACTTTCCCTGTGATAACCGACTGACAGTGCAGCACTTTCTCTGTGATAACCCACCGACAGTGCAGCACTTTCTCTGTGATAACCCACTGACAGTACAGCACTTTCCCTGTGATAACCCACTGACAGTGCAGCACTTTCCCTGTGATAAGCCACTGACAGTGCAGCACTTTCTCTGTGATAACCCACTGACAGTGCAGCAGTTTCCCTGTGATAACCCACTGACAGTGCAGCACTTTGTCTGTGATAACACACTGACAGTGCAGCACTTTCTCTGTGATAACCCACTGACAGTGCAGCACTTTCTCCGTAGATAACCCACCGACAGTACAGCACTTTCTCTGTGATAACCGACTGACAGTGCAGCACTTTCTCTGTGATAACTCACCGACAGTACAGCACTTTCTCTGTGATAACCGACTGACAGTGCAGCACTTTCTCAGTGATAACTCACCGACAGTGCAGCACTTTCTCTGTGATAAATCACCGACAGTGCAGCAGTTTCACTGTGATAACTTACCGACAGTGCAGCACTTTCTCTGTGATAAATCACTGACAGTGCAGCACTTTCGCTGTGATAACTTACCGACAGTGCAGCACTTTCTCTGTGATAACTTACCGACAGTGCAGCAGTTTCACTGTGATAACTTACTGACAGTGCAGCACTTTCTCAGTGATAACTCGCTGACAGTGCAGCACTTTCTCTGTGATAACCCACTGACAGTGCAGCACTTTCCCTGTGATAACCCAATGACAGTGCAGCACTTTCTCTGTGATAACCCACTGACACTGCAGCACTTTCTCTGTGTTAACTTACCGACAGTGTGGCAGTTTCACTGCGACAACTTACCGACAGTGCACCACTTTCTCTGTGATAAATCACTGACAGTGCAGCACTTTCTCTGTGATAACCCACCGACAGTGCAGCACTTTCTCTGTGATAACACACTGACAGTGCAGCACTTTCTCTGTGATAACCCACCGACAGTGCAGCACTTTCTCTGTGATAACACACTGACAGTGCAGCACTTTCTCTGTGATAACCCACTGACAGTACAGCACTTTCCCTGTGATAACCCACTGACAGTGCAGCAGTTTCCCTGTGATAACCCACTGACAGTGCAGCACTTTCTCCGTGATAACCCACTGACAGTGCAGCAGTTTCCCTGTGATAACCCACTGACAGTGCAGCACTTTGTCTGTGATAACACACTGACAGTGCAGCACTTTCCCTGTGATAACCCACTGACAGTGCAGCACTTTCTCCGTGATAACCCACCGACAGTACAGCACTTTCTCTGTGATAACCGACTGACAGTGCTGCACTTTCTCTGTGATAACTCACCGACAGTGCAGCACTTTCTCTGTGATAAATCACCGACAGTGCAGCAGTTTCACTGTGATAACTTACCGACAGTGCAGCACTTTCTCTGTGATAAATCACTGACAGTGCAGCAATTTCGCTGTGATAACTTACCGACAGTGCAGCACTTTCTCTGTGATAACTTACCGACAGTGCAGCAGTTTCACTGTGATAACTTACCGACAGTGCAGCACTTTCTCTGTGATAAATCACTGACAGTGCAGCACTTTCTCTGTGATAACTTACCGACAGTGCAGCACTTTCTCTGTGATAACACACTGACAGTGCAGCACTTTCTCTGTGATAACCCTCTGACAGTGCAGCAGTTTCCCTGTGATAACCCACTGACAGTGCAGCACTTCCTCTGTGATAACCCACTGACAGTGCAGCAATTTCTCAGTGATAACTCGCGGACAGTGCAGCACTTTCTCTGTGATAACCCACTGACATTGCAGCACTTTCCCTGTGATAACCCACTGACAGTGCAGCACTTTCTCAGTGATAACTCGCTGACAGTGCAGCACTTTCTCTGTGATAACTCACCGACAGAGCAGCACTTTCTCTATGATAACCCACTGACAGTGCAGCACTTTCTCTGTGATAACCCACTGACAGTGCAGCACTTTCTCAGTGATAACTCGATGACACTGCAGCACTTTCTCTGTGATAAATCACCGACAGTGCAGCAGTTTCACTGTGATAACTTACCGACAGTGCATCACTTCCTCTGTGATACAAAACTGACAGTGCAGCACTTTCTCTGTGATAACCCACCGACAGTGCAGCATTTTCTCTGTGATAACACACTGACAGTGCAGCACTTTCTCTGTGATAACCCACTGACAGTACAACACTTTCCCTGTGATAACCCACTGACAGTGCAGCACTTTCCCTGTGATAACCCACTGACAGTGCAGCACTTTCTCTGTGATAACCCACTGACAGTGCAGCACTTTCTCTGTGATAACCCACTGACAGTGCAGCACTTTCTCTGTGATAACCCACTGACAGTGCAGCACTTTCCCTGTGATAACACACTGACAGTACAGCACTTTCCCTGTGATAACCCACTGACAGTACAGCACTTTCCCTGTGATAACCCACTGACAGTACAGCACTTTCTCTGTGATAACCCACTGACAGGCAGGAACTTTCTCTGTGATAACCCACTGACAGTGCAGCACTTTCCCTGTGATAACCCATTGACAGTGCAGCACTTTCTCTGTGATAACCCACTGACAGTGCAGCACTTTCTCTGTGATAACCCACTGACAGTGCAGCACTTTCTCTGTGATAAACCAGTGACAGTGCACCACTTTCTCTGTGATAACTTACCGACAGTGCAGCACTTTCTCTGCGTTAACACACTGACAGTGCAGCACTTTCTCTGTGATAACCCACTGACAGTGCAGCAGTTTCCCTGTGATAACCCACTGACAGTACAGCACTTTGTCTGTGAAAACACACTGACAGTGCAGCACTTTCCCTGTGATAACCCACTGACAGTGCAGCACTTTCTCCGTGATAACCCACCGACAGTACAGCACTTTCTCCGTGATAACCGACTGACAGTGCAGCACTTTCTCTGTGATAACTCACCGACAGTGCAGCACTTTCTCTGTGATAAATCACCGACAGTGCAGCAGTTTCACTGTGATAACTTACCGACAGTGCAGCACTTTCTCTGTGATAAATCACTGACAGTGCAGCACTTTCGCTGTGATAACTTACCGAAAGTGCAGCACTTTCTCTGTGATAACTTACCGACAGTGCAGCAGTTTCACTGTGATAACTTACTGACAGTGCAGCACTTTTTTGTGATAATTCACTGACAGTACAGCACTTTCTCTGCGATAACCCACTGACAGGCAGGAACTTTCTCTGTGATAACCCACTGACAGTGCAGCACTTTCCCTGTGATAACCCATTGACAGTGCAGCACTTTCTCTGTGATAACCCACTGACAGTGCAGCACTTTCTCTGTGATAACCCACTGACAGTGCAGCACTTTCTCTGTGATAAACCACTGACAGTGCACCACTTTCTCTGTGATAACTTACCGACAGTGCAGCTCTTTCTCTGCGTTAACACACTGACAGAGCAGCACTTTCTCTGTGATAACCCACTGACAGTGCAGCAGTTTCCCTGTGATAACCCCTTGACAGTGCAGCACTTTGTCTGTGATAACACACTGACAGTGCAGCACTTTCCCTGTGATAACCCACTGACAGTGCAGCACTTTCTCCGTGATAACCCACCGACAGTACAGCACTTTCTCTGTGATAACCGACTGACAGTGCAGCACTTTCTCTGTGATAACTCACCGACAGTGCAGCACTTTCTCTGTGATAAATCACCGACAGTGCAGCAGTTTAACTGTGATAACTTACCGACAGTGCAGCACTTTCTCTGTGATAAATCACTGACAGTGCAGCACTTTCGCTGTGATAACTTACCGACAGTGCAGCATTTTCTCTGTGATAACTTACCGACAGTGCAGCAGTTTCACTGTGATAACTTACTGACAGTGCAGCACTTTCTCAGTGATAACTCGCTGACAGTGCAGCACTTTCTCTGTGATAACCCACTGACAGTGCAGCACTTTCCCTGTGATAATCCACTGACAGTGCAGCACTTTCTCAGTGATAACTCGCTGACAGTGCAGCACTTTCTCTGTGATAACTCACCGACAGTGCAGCACTTTCTCTGTGATAACCCACTGACAGTGCAGCACTTTCTCAGTGATAACTCGATGACACTGCAGCACTTTCTCTGTGTTAACTCACCGACAGTGTGGCAGTTTCACTGTGACAACTTACCGACAGTGCAGCACTTTCTCTGTGATAAATCACTGACAGTGCAGCACTTTCTCTGTGATAACCCACCGACAGTGCAGCACTTTCTCTGTGATAACACACTGACAGTGCAGCACTTTCTCTGTGATAACCCACTGACAGTACAGCACTTTCCCTGTGATAACCCACTGACAGTGCAGCACTTTCCCTGTGATAACCCACTGACAGTGCAGCACATTCTCTGTGATAACCCACTGACAGTGCAGCAGTTTCCCTGTGATAACCCACTGACAGTGCAGCACTTTGTCTGTGATAACACACTGACAGTGCAGCACTTTCTCTGTGATAACCCACTGACAGTGCAGCACTTTCTCCGTGATAACCCACCGACAGTACAGCACTTACTCTGTGATACCCGACTGACAGTGCAGCACTTTCTCTGTGATAACTCACCGACAGTGCAGCACTTTCTCTGTGATAAATCACCGACAGTGCAGCAGTTTCACTGTGATAACTTACCGACAGTGCAGCACTTTCTCTGTGATAAATCACTGACAGTGCAGCACTTTCTTTGTGATAACTTACCGACAGTGCAGCACTTTCTCTGTGATAACTTACCGACAGTGCAGCAGTTTCACTGTGATAACTTACTGACAGTGCAGCACTTTCTCAGTGATAACTCGCTGACAGTGCAGCACTTTCTCTGTGATAACCCACTGACAGTGCAGCACTTTCCCTGTGATAACCCACTGACAGTGCAGCACTTTCTCTGTGATAACCCACTGACAGTGCAGCACTTTCTCAGTGATAACTCGATGACACTGCAGCACTTTCTCTGTGTTAACTCACCGACAGTGTGGCAGGTTCACTGTGACAACTTACCGACAGTGCAGCACTTTCTCAGTGATAAATCACTGACAGTGCAGCACTTTCTCTGTGATAACCCACCGACAGTGCAGCACTTTCTCTGTGATAACACACTGACAGTGCAGCACTTTCTCTGTGATAACCCACCGACAGTGCAGCACTTTCTCTGTGATAACACACTGACAGTGTAGCACTTTCTCTGTGATAACCCACTGACAGGACAGCACTTTCCCTGTGATAACCCACTGACAGTGCAGCACTTTCCCTGTGATAACCCACTGACAGTGCAGCAGTTTCCTTCTGATAACACACTGACAGTGCAGCACTTTCTCTGTGATAACCCACTGACAGTACAGCACTTTCCCTGTGATAACCCACTGACAGTGCAGCACTTTCTCTGTGATAACCCACTGACAGTGCAGCAGTTTCCCTGTGATAACCCACTGACAGTGCAGCACTTTGTCTGTGATAACACACTGACAGTGCAGCACTTTCCCTGTGATAACCCACTGACAGTGCAGCACTTTCTCCGTGATAACCCACCGACAGTACAGCACTTTCTCTGTGATAACCGACTGACAGTGCAGCACTTTCTCTGTGATAACTCACCGACAGTGCAGCACTTTCTCTGTGATAAATCACCGACAGTGCAGCAGTTTCACTGTGATAACTTACCGACAGTGCAGCACTTTCTCTGTGATAAATCACTGACAGTGCAGCACTTTCGCTGTGATAACTTACCGACAGTGCAGCACTTTCTCTGTGATAACTTACCGACAGTGCAGCAGTTTCACTGTGATAACTTACTGACAGTGCAGCACTTTCTCAGTGATAACTCGCTGACAGTGCAGCACTTTCTCTGTGATAACCCACTGACAGTGCAGCACTTTCCCTGTGATAACCCACTGACAGTGCAGCACTTTCTCTGTGATAACCCACTGACAGTGCAGCACTTTCTCAGTGATAACTCGATGACACTGCAGCACTTTCTCTGTGTTAACTCACCGACAGTGTGGCAGTTTCACTGTGACAACTTACCGACAGTGCAGCACTTTCTCTGTGATAAATCACTGACAGTGCAGCACTTTCTCTGTGATAACCCACCGACAGTGCAGCACTTTCTCTGTGATAACACACTGACAGTGCAGCACTTTCTCTGTGATAACCCACCGACAGTGCAGCACTTTCTCTGTGATAACACACTGACAGTGCAGCACTTTCTCTGTGATAACCCACTGACAGTACAGCACTTTCCCTGTGATAACCCACTGACAGTGCAGCACTTTCCCTGTGATAACCCACTGACAGTGCAGCAGTTTCCCTGTGATAACACACTGACAGTGCAGCACTTTCTCTGTGATAACCCACTGAAAGTACAGCACTTTCCCTGTGATAACCCACTGACAGTGCAGCACTTTCTCTGTGATAACCCACTGACAGTGCAGCAGTTTCCCTGTGATAACCCACTGACAGTGCAGCACTTTGTCTGTGATAACACACTGACAGTGCAGCACTTTCCCTGTGATAACCCACTGACAGTGCAGCACTTTCTCCGTGATAACCCACCGACAGTACAGCACTTTCTCTGTGATAACCGACTGACAGTGCAGCACTTTCTCTGTGATAACTCACCGACAGTGCAGCACTTTCTCTGTGATAAATCACCGACAGTGCAGCAGTTTCACTGTGATAACTTACCGACAGTGCAGCACTTTCTCTGTGATAAATCACTGACAGTGCAGCACTTTCGCTGTGATAACTTACCGACAGTGCAGCACTTTCTCTGTGATAACTTACCGACAGTGCAGCAGTTTCACTGTGATAACTTACTGACAGTGCAGCACTTTCTCAGTGATAACTCGCTGACAGTGCAGCACTTTCTCTGTGATAACCCACTGACAGTGCAGCACTTTCCCTGTGATAACCCACTGACAGTGCAGCACTTTCTCTGTGATAACCCACTGACAGTGCAGAACTTTCTCAGTGATAACTCGATGACACTGCAGCACTTTCTCTGTGTTAACTCACCGACAGTGTGGCAGTTTCACTGTGACAACTTACCGACAGTGCAGCACTTTCTCAGTGATAAATCACTGACAGTGCAGCACTTTCTCTGTGATAACCCACCGACAGTGCAGCACTTTCCCTGTGATAACACACTGACAGTACAGCACTTTCCCTGTGATAACCCACTGACAGTGCAGCACTTTCCCTGTGATAACACACTGACAGTACAGCACTTTCCCTGTGATAACCCACTGACAGTACAGCACTTTCCCTGTGATAACCCACTGACAGTACAGCACTTTCTCTGTGATAACCCACTGACAGGCAGGAACTTTCTCTGTGATAACCCACTGACAGTGCAGCACTTTCCCTGTGATAACCCATTGACAGTGCAGCACTTTCTCTGTGATAACCCACTGACAGTGCAGCACTTTCTCTGTGATAACCCACTGACAGTGCAGCACTTTCTCTGTGATAAACCAGTGACAGTGCAACACTTTCTCTGTGATAACTTACCGACAGTGCAGCACTTTCTCTGCGTTAACACACTGACAGTGCAGCACTTTCTCTGTGATAACCCACTGACAGTGCAGCAGTTTCCCTGTGATAACCCACTGACAGTGCAGCACTTTGTCTGTGATAACACACTGACAGTGCAGCACTTTCCCTGTGATAACCCACTGACAGTGCAGCACTTTCTCCGTGATAACCCACCGACAGTACAGCACTTTCTCCGTGATAACCGACTGACAGTGCAGCACTTTCTCTGTGATAACTCACCGACAGTGCAGCACTTTCTCTGTGATAAATCACCGACAGTGCAGCAGTTTCACTGTGATAACTTACCGACAGTGCAGCACTTTCTCTGTGATAAATCACTGACAGTGCAGCACTTTCGCTGTGATAACTTACCGACAGTGCAGCACTTTCTCTGTGATAACTTACCGACAGTGCAGCAGTTTCACTGTGATAACTTACTGACAGTGCAGC
Source organism: Chiloscyllium punctatum (assembly GCF_047496795.1). Lineage (NCBI taxonomy): Eukaryota > Metazoa > Chordata > Chondrichthyes > Orectolobiformes > Hemiscylliidae > Chiloscyllium > Chiloscyllium punctatum. The sequence continues at coordinate 71,499,871 of NC_092751.1, read as the reverse complement.
ACTTTTTTGTGATAATTCACTGACAGTACAGCACTTTCTCAGTGATAACCCACTGACAGGCAGGAACTTTCTCTGTGATAACCCACTGACAGTGCAGCACTTTCCCTGTGATAACCCATTGACAGTACAGCACTTTCTCTGTGATAACCCACTGACAGTGCAGCACTTTCTCTGTGATAACCCACTGACAGTGCAGCACTTTCTCTGTGATAAACCACTGACAGTGCACCACTTTCTCTGTGATAACTTACCGACAGTGCAGCTCTTTATCTGCGTTAACACACTGACAGTGCAGCACTTTCTCTGTGATAACCCACTGACAGTGCAGCACTTTCTCGGTGATAACCCACTGACAGTGCAGCAGTTTCCCTGTGATAACCCACTGACAGTGCAGCTCTTTATCTGCGTTAACACACTGACAGTGCAGCACTTTCTCTGTGATAACCGACTGACAGTGCAGCACTTTCTCTGTGATAACTCACCGACAGTGCAGCACTTTCTCTGTGATAAATCACCGACAGTGCAGCAGTTTGACTGTGATAACTTACCGACAGTGCAGCACTTTCTCTGTGATAAATCACTGACAGTGCAGCACTTTCGCTGTGATAACTTACCGACAGTGCAGCATTTTCTCTGTGATAACTTACCGACAGTGCAGCAGTTTCACTGTGATAACTTACTGACAGTGCAGCACTTTCTCAGTGATAACTCGCTGACAGTGCAGCACTTTCTCTGTGATAACCGACTGACAGTGCAGCACTTTCCCTGTGATAACCCACTGACAGTGCAGCACTTTCTCAGTGATAACTCGCTGACAGTGCAGCACTTTCTCTGTGATAACTCACCGACAGTGCAGCACATTCTCTGTGATAACCCACTGACAGTGCAGCACTTTCTCTGTGATAACCCACTGACAGTGCAGCACTTTCTCAGTGATAACTCGATGACACTGCAGCACTTTCTCTGTGTTAACTCACCGACAGTGCAGCACTTTCTCTGTGATAACCCACTGACAGTGCAGCACTTTGTCTGTGATAACACACTGACAGTGCAGCACTTTCTCTGTGATAACCCACTGACAGTGCAGCACTTTCTCCGTGATAACCCACCGACAGTACAGCACTTACTCTGTGATACCCGACTGACAGTGCAGCACTTTCTCTGTGATAACTCACCGACAGTGCAGCACTTTCTCTGTGATAAATCACCGACAGTGCAGCAGTTTCACTGTGATAACTTACCGACAGTGCAGCACTTTCTCTGTGATAAATCACTGACAGTGCAGCACTTTCGCTGTGATAACTTACCGACAGTGCAGCACTTTCTCTGTGATAACTTACCGACAGTGCAGCAATTTCACTGTGATAACTTACTGACAGTGCAGCACTTTCTCAGTGATAACTCGCTGACAGTGCAGCACTTTCTCTGTGATAACCCACTGACAGTGCAGCACTTTCCCTGTGATAACCCACTGACAGTGCAGCACTTTCTCTGTGATAACCCACTGACAGTGCAGCACTTTCTCAGTGATAACTCGATGACACTGCAGCACTTTCTCTGTGTTAACTCACCGACAGTGTGGCAGTTTCACTGTGACAACTTACCGACAGTGCAGCACTTTCTCTGTGATAAATCACTGACAGTGCAGCACTTTCTCTGTGATAACCCACCGACAGTGCAGCACTTTCTCTGTGATAACACACTGACAGTGCAGCACTTTCTCTGTGATAACCCACCGACAGTGCAGCACTTTCTCTGTGATAACACACTGACAGTGCAGCACTTTCTCTGTGATAACCCACTGACAGTACAGCACTTTCCCTGTGATAACCCACTGACAGTGCAGCACTTTCCCTGTGATAACCCACTGACAGTGCAGCAGTTTCCCTGTGATAACACACTGACAGTGCAGCACTTTCTCTGTGATAACCCACTGACAGTACAGCACTTTCCCTGTGATAACCCACTGACAGTGCAGCACTTTCTCTGTGATAACCCACTGACAGTGCAGCAGTTTCCCTGTGATAACCCACTGACAGTGCAGCACTTTCTCCGTGATAACCCACCGACAGTACAGCACTTTCTCTGTGATAACCGACTGACAGTGCAGCACTTTCTCTGTGATAACTCACCGACAGTGCAGCACTTTCTCTGTGATAAATCACCGACAGTGCAGCAGTTTCACTGTGATAACTTACCGACAGTGCAGCACTTTCTCTGTGATAAATCACTGAGAGTGCAGCACTTTCGCTGTGATAACTTACCGACAGTGCAGCACTTTCTCTGTGATAACTTACCGACAGTGCAGCAGTTTCACTGTGATAACTTACTGACAGTGCAGCACTTTCTCAGTGATAACTCGCTGACAGTGCAGCACTTTCTCTGTGATAACCCACTGACAGTGCAGCACTTTCCCTGTGATAACCCACTGACAGTGCAGCACTTTCTCTGTGATAACCCACTGACAGTGCAGCACTTTCTCAGTGATAACTCGATGACACTGCAGCACTTTCTCTGTGTTAACTCACCGACAGTGTGGCAGTTTCACTGTGACAACTTACCGACAGTGCAGCACTTTCTCTGTGATAAATCACTGACAGTGCAGCACTTTCTCTGTGATAACCCACCGACAGTGCAGCACTTTCTCTGTGATAACACACTGACAGTGCAGCACTTTCTCTGTGATAACCCACCGACAGTGCAGCACTTTCTCTGTGATAACACACTGACAGTGCAGCACTTTCTCTGTGATAACCCACTGACAGTACAGCACTTTCCCTGTGATAACCCACTGACAGTGCAGCACTTTCCCTGTGATAACCCACTGACAGTGCAGCAGTTTCCCTGTGATAACACACTGACAGTGCAGCACTTTCTCTGTGATAACCCACTGACAGTACAGCACTTTCCCTGTGATAACCCACTGACAGTGCAGCACTTTCTCTGTGATAACCCACTGACAGTGCAGCAGTTTCCCTGTGATAACCCACTGACAGTGCAGCACTTTGTCTGTGATAACACACTGACAGTGCAGCACTTTCCCTGTGATAACCCACTGACAGTGCAGCACTTTCTCCGTGATAACCCACCGACAGTGCAGCACTTTCTCTGTGATAAATCACCGACAGTGCAGCAGTTTCACTGTGATAACTTACCGACAGTGCAGCTCTTTCTCTGTGATAAATCACTGACAGTGCAGCACTTTCGCTGTGATAACTTACCGACAGTGCAGCAGTTTCACTGTGATAACTTACCGACAGTGCAGCAGTTTCACTGTGATAACTTACCGACAGTGCAGCACTTTCTCTGTGATAACTTACCGACAGTGCAGCAGTTTCACTGTGATAACTTACTGACAGTGCAGCACTTTCTCAGTGATAACTCGCTGACAGTGCAGCACTTTCTCTGTGATAACCCACTGACAGTGCAGCACTTTCCCTGTGATAACCCACTGACAGTGCAGCACTTTCTCTGTGATAACCCACTGACAGTGCAGCACTTTCTCAGTGATAACTCGATGACACTGCAGCACTTTCTCTGTGTTAACTCACCGACAGTGTGGCAGTTTCACTGTGACAACTTACCGACAGTGCAGCACTTTCTCAGTGATAAATCACTGACAGTGCAGCACTTTCTCTGTGATAACCCACCGACAGTGCAGCACTTTCTCTGTGATAACACACTGACAGAGCAGCACTTTCCCTGTGATAACCCACTGGCAGTGCAGCACTTTCTCCGTGATAACCCACCGACAGTACAGCACTTTCTCTGTGATAACCGACTGACAGTACTGCAGTTTCTCTGTGTTAACTCACCGACAGTGCAGCACTTTCTCTGTGATAAATCACCGACAGTGCAGCAGTTTCACTATGATAACTTACCGACAGTGCAGCACTTTCTCTGTGATAAATCACTGACAGTGCAACAATTTCGCTGTGATAACTTACCGACAGTGCAGCACTTTCTCTGTGATAGCTTACCGACAGCGCAGCAGTTTCACTGTGATAACTTACCGACAGTGCAGCACTTTCTCGGTGATAACTTACCGACAGTGCAGCAGTTTCACTGTGATAACTTACCGACAGTGCAGCACTTTCTCTGTGATAAATCACTGACAGTGCAGCACTTTCTCTGTGATAACTTACCGACAGTGCAGCACTTTCTCTGTGATAACACACTGACAGTGCAGCACTTTCTCTGTGATAACCCTCTGACAGTGCAGCAGTTTCCCTGTGATAACCCACTGACAGTGCAGCACTTTCTCTGTGATAACCCACTGACTGTGCAGCAATTTCTCAGTGATAACTCGCGGACAGTGCAGCACTTTCTCTGTGATAATCCACTGACAGTGCAGCACTTTCCCTGTGATAACCCACTGACAGTGCAGCACTTTCTCAGTGATAACTCGCTGACAGTGCAGCACTTTCTCTGTGATAACTCACCGACAGAGCAGCACTTTCTCTATGATAACCCACTGACAGTGCAGCACTTTCTCTGTGATAACCCACTGACAGTGCAGCACTTTCTCAGTGATAACTCGATGACACTGCAGCACTTTCTCTGTGATAACTCACCGACAGTGTGGCAGTGTCACTGTGACAACTTACCGACAGTGCAGCACTTCCTCTGTGATACAAAACTGTCAGTGCAGCGCTTTCTCTGTGATAACCCACCGACAGTGCAGCATTTTCTCTGTGATAACACACTGACAGTGCAGCACTTTCTCTGTGATAACCCACTGACAGTACAACACTTTCCCTGTAATAACCCACTGACAGTGCAGCACTTTCCCTGTGATAACCCACTGACAGTGCAGCACTTTCTCTGTGATAACCCACTGACAGTGCAGCACTTTCTCTGTGATAACCCACTGACAGTGCAGCACTTTCTCTGTGATAACCCACTGACAGTGCAGCACTTTCCCTGTGATAACACACTGACAGTACAGCACTTTCCCTGTGATAACCCACTGACAGTACAGCTCCTTCCCTGTGATAACCCACTGACAGTACAGCACTTTCTCTGTGATAACCCACTGACAGGCAGGAACTTTCTCTGTGATAACCCACTGACAGGGCAGCACTTTCCCTGTGATAACCCATTGACAGTGCAGCACTTTCTCTGTCATAACCCACTGACAGTGCAGCACTTTCTCTGTGATAACCCACTGACAGTGCAGCACTTTCTCTGTGATAAACCACTGACAGTGCACCACTTTCTCTGTGATAACTTACCGACAGTGCAGCACTTTCTCTGCGTTAACACACTGACAGTGCAGCACTTTCTCTGTGATAACCCACTGACAGTGCAGCAGTTTCCCTGTGATAACCCACTGACAGTGCAGCACTTTGTCTGTGATAACACACTGACAGTGCAGCACTTTCCCTGTGATAACCCACTGACAGTGCAGCACTTTCTCCGTGATAACCCACCGACAGTACAGCACTTTCTCTGTGATAACCGACTGACAGTGCAGCACTTTCTCTGTGATAACTCACCGACAGTGCAGCACTTTCTCTGTGATAAATCACCGACAGTGCAGCAGTTTCACTGTGATAACTTACCGACAGTGCAGCACTTTCTCTGTGATAAATCACTGACAGTGCAGCACTTTCGCTGTGATAACTTACCGACAGTGCAGCACTTTCTCTGTGATAACTTACCGACAGTGCAGCAGTTTCACTGTGATAACTTACTGACAGTGCAGCACTTTCTCAGTGATAACTCGCTGACAGTGCAGCACTTTCTCTGTGATAACCCACTGACAGTGCAGCACTTTCCCTGTGATAACCCACTGACAGTGCAGCACTTTCTCAGTGATAACTCGCTGACAGTGCAGCACTTTCTCTGTGATAACTCACCGACAGTGCAGCACTTTCTCTGTGATAACCCACTGACAGTGCAGCACTTTCTCTGTGATAACCCACTAACAGTGCAGCACTTTCTCTGTGATAACTCGATGACACTGCAGCACTTTCTCTGTGTTAACTCACCGACAGTGTGACAGTTTCACTGTGACAACTTACCGACAGTGCAGCACTTTCTCTGTGATAAATCACTGACAGTGCAGCACTTTCTCTGTGATAACCCACCGACAGTGCAGCACTTTCTCTGTGATAACACACTGACAGTGCAGCACTTTCTCTGTGATAACGCACTGACAGTACAGCACTTTCCCTGTGATAACCCACTGACAGTGCAGCACTTTCCCTGTGATAACCCACTGACAGTGCAGCACTTTCTCTGTGATAACCCACTGACAGTGCAGCACTTTCTCTGTGATAACCCACTGACAGTGCAGCACTTTCTCTGTGATAACCCACTGACAGTGCAGCACTTTCCCTGTGATAACACACTGACAGTACAGCACTTTCCCTGTGATAACCCACTGACAGTACACCACTTTCCCTGTGATAACCCACTGACAGTACAGCACTTTCTCTGTGATAACCCACTGACAGGCAGGAACTTTCTCTTTGATAACCCACTGACAGTGCAGCACTTTCCCTGTGATAACCCATTGACAGTGCAGCAGTTTCACTGTGATAACTTACCGACAGTGCAGCACTTTCTCTGTGATAAATCACTGACAGTGCAGCACTTTCGCTGTGATAACTTACCGACAGTGCAGCACTTCCTCTGTGATAACTTACCGACAGTGCAGCAGTTTCACTGTGATAACTTACCGACAGTGCAGCACTTTCTCTGTGATAAATCACTGACAGTGCTGCACTTTCTCTGTGATAACTTACCGACAGTGCAGCACTTTCTCTGTGATAACACACTGACAGTGCAGCACGTTCTCTGTGATAACCCTCTGACAGTGCAGCAGTTTCCCTGTGATAACCCACTCACAGTGCAGCACTTTCTCTGTGATAACCCACTGACAGTGCAGCACTTTCTCAGTGATAACTCGCTGACAGTGCAGCACTTTCTCTGTGATAACCCACTGACAGTGCAGCACTTTCCCTGTGATAACCCACTGACAGTGCAGCACTTTCTCTGTGATAACCCACTGACAGTGCAGCACTTTCTCTGTGATAAACCACTGACTGTGCAGCACTTTATCAGTGATAACTCGATGACACTGCAGCACTTTCTCTGTGATAACTCACCGACAGTGTGGCAGTTTCACTGTGACAACTTACCGACAGTGCAGCACTTTCTCTGTGATAAATCACTGACAGTGCAGCACTTTCTCTGTGATAACCCACTGACAGTGCAGCACTTTCTCTCTGATAACCCACTGAGAGCGCAGCACTTTCCCTGTGATAACACACTGACAGTACAGCACTTTCCCTGTGAAAACCCACTGACAGTACAGCACTTTCCCTGTGATAACCCACTGACAGTACAGCACTTTCTCTGTGATAACCCACTCACAGGCAGGAACTTTCTCTGTGATAAATCATTGACAGTGCAGCACTTTCTCTGTGATAACTTACCGACAGTGCAGCACTTTATCTGTGATAACACACTGACAGTGCAGCACTTTCTCTGTGATAACCCTCTGACAGTGCAGCAGTTTCCCTGTGATAACCCACTGACAGTGCAGCACTTTCTCTGTGATAACACACTGACAGTGCAGCACTTTCTCAGTGATAACTCGCTGACAGTGCAGCACTTTCTCTGTGATAACCCACTGACAGTGCAGCACTTTCCCTGTGATAACCAACTGACAGTGCAGCACTTTCTCAGAGATAACTCGCTGACAGTGCAGCACTTTCTCTGTGATAACTCACCGACAGTGCAGCACTTTCTCTGTGATAACCCACTGACAGTGCAGCACTTTCTCAATGATAACTCGATGACAGTGCAGCACTTTCTCTGTGATAACCCACTGACAGTGCAGCACTTTCTCTGTGATAACTCGCAGACAGTGCAGCACTTTCTCTGTGATAAATCACCGACAGTACAGCACTTTCCCTGTGATAACCCGCTGACAGTGCACCACTTTCACTGTGATAACTTTCCGACAGTGCAGCACTTTCTCTGTGATAACACACTGACAGTGCAGCACTTTCTCTGTGATAACCCACTGACAGTGCAGCAGTTTCCCTGTGATAACCCACTGACAGTGCAGCACTTTGTTTGTGATAACACACTGACAGTGCAGCACTTTCTCTGTGATAACCCACTGACAGTGCAGCACTTTCTCTATGATAACCCACTGACAGCGCAGCACTTTCCCTGTGATAACACACTGACAGTACAGCACTTTCCCTGTGAAAACCCACTGACAGTACAGCACTTTCCCTGTGATAACCCACTGACAGTACAGCACTTTCTCTGTGATAACCCACTCACAGGCAGGAACTTTCTCTGTGATAAATCACTGACAGTGCAGCACTTTCTCTGTGATAACTTACCGACGGTGCAGCACTTTCTCTGTGATAACACACTGACAGTGCAGCACTTTCTCTGTGATAACCCTCTGACAGTGCAGCAGTTTCCCTGTGATAACCCACTGACAGTGCAGCACTTTCTCTGTGATAACACACTGACAGTGCAGCACTTTCTCAGTGATAACTCGCTGACAGTGCAGCACTTTCTCTGTGATAACCCACTGACAGTGCAGCACTTTCCCTGTGATAACCCACTGACAGTGCAGCACTTTCTCAGTGATAACTCGCTGACAGTGCAGCACTTTCTCTGTGATAACTCACCGACAGTGCAGCACTTTCTCTGTGATAACCCACTGACAGTGCAGCAGTTTTCCCTGTGATAACCCACTGACAGTGCAGCACTTTGTCTGTGATAACACACTGACAGTGCAGCACTTTCTCTGTGATAAACCACTGACAGTGCACCACTTTCTCTGTGATAACTTACCGACAGTGCAGCACTTTCTCTGTGAAAACACACTGACAGTGCAGCAGTTTCCCTGTGATAACCCACTTACAGTGCAGCACTTTGTCTGTGATAACACACTGACAGTGCAGCACTTTCCCTGTGATAACCCACTGACAGTGCAGCACTTTCTCCATGATAACCCACCGACAGTACAGCACTTTCTCTGTGATAACCGACTGACTGTGCAGCACTTTCTCTGTGATAACTCACCGACAGTGCAGCACTTTCTCTGTGATAAATCACCGACAGTGCAGCAGTTTCACTGTGATAACTTACGAAAGTGCAGCACTTCCTCTGTGATAAATCACTGACAGTGCAGCACTTTCGCTGTGATAACTTACCGACAGTGCAGCACTTTCTCTGTGATAACTTACCGACAGTGCAGCAGTTTCACTGTGATAACTTACTGACAGTGCAGCACTTTCTCAGTGATAACTCGCTGACAGTGCAGCACTTTCTCTGTGATAACCCACTGACAGTGCAGCACTTTCCCTGTGATAACCCACTGGCAGTGCAGCACTTTCTCAGTTATAACTCGCTGACAGTGCAGCACTTTCTCTGTGATAACTCACCGAGAGTGCAGCACTTTCTCTGTGATAACCCACTGACAGTGCAGCACTTTCTCTGTGATAACCCACTGACAGTGCAGCACTTTCTCAGTGATAACTCGATGACACTGCAGCACTTTCGCTGTGATAACTCACCGACAGTGTGGCAGTTTCACTGTGACAACTTACCGGCAGTGCAGCACTTTCTCTGTGATAAATCACTGACAGTGCAGCACTTTCTCTGTGATAACCCACCGACAGTGCAGCACTTTCTCTGTGATAACACACTGACAGTGCAGCACTTTCTCTGTGATAACCCACTGACAGTACAGCACTTTCCCTGTGATAACCCACTGACAGTGCAGCACTTTCCCTGTGATAACCCACTGACAGTGCAGCACTTTCTCTGTGATAACCCACTGACAGTGCAGCACTTTCTCTGTGATAACCCACTGACAGTGCAGCACTTTCTCAGTGATAACCCATTGACAGTGCAGCAGTTTCACTGTGATAACTTAGCGACAGTGCAGCACTTTCTCTGTGATAAATCACTGACAGTGCAGCACTTTCGCTGTGATAACTTACCGACAGTGCAGCACTTTCTCTGTGATAACTTACCGACAGTGCAGCAGTTTCACTGTGATAACTTACCGACAGTGCAGCACTTTCTCTGTGATAAATCACTGACAGTGCAGCACTTTCTCTGTGATAACTTACCGACAGTGCAGCACTTTCTCTGTGATAACACACTGACAGTGCAGCACTTTCTCTGTGATAACCCACTGACAGTGCAGCACTTTCTCTGTGATAACCCACCGACAGTACAGCACTTTCTCTGTGATAACCGACTGACAGTGCAGCACTTTCTCTGTGATAACTCACCGACAGTGCAGCACTTTCTCTGTGATAAATCACCGACAGTGCAGCAGTTTCACTGTAATAACTTACCGACAGTGCAGCACTTTCTCTGTGATAAATCACTGACAGTGCAGCACTTTCGCTGTGATAACTCGCTGACAGTGCAGCACTTTCTCTGTGATAACCCACTGACAGTGCAGCACTTTCCCTGTGATAACCCACTGACAGTGCAGCACTTTCTCAGTGATAACTCACTGACAGTGCAGCACTTTCTCTGTGATAACTCACCGACAGTGCAGCACTTTCTCTGTGATAACCCACTGACAGTGCAGCACTTTCTCTGTGATAACCCACTGACAGTGCAGCACTTTCTCAGTGATAACTCGATGACACTGCAGCACTTTCTCTGTGTTAACTCACCGACAGTGTGGCAGTTTCACTGTGACAACTTACCGACAGTGCAGCACTTTCTCTGTGATAAATCACTGACAGTGCAGCACTTTCTCTGTGATAACCCACCGACAGTGCAGCACTTTCTCTGTGATAACACACTGACACTGCAGCACTTTCTCTGTGATAACCCACTGACATTACAGCACTTTCCCTGTGATAACCCACTGACAGTGCAGCACTTTCCCTGTGATAACCCACTGACAGGGCAGCACTTTCATTGTGATAACCCACTGACAGTGCAGCACTTTCTCTGTGATAACCCACTGACAGTGCAGCACTTTCTCTGTGATAACCCACTGACAGTGCAGCACTTTCCCTGTGATAACACACTGCCAGTACAGCACTTTCCCTGTGATAACCCACTGACAGTACAGCACTTTCCCTGTGATAACCCACTGACAGTACAGCACTTTCTCTGTGATAACCCACTGACAGGCAGGAACTTTCTCTGTGATAACCCACTGACAGTGCAGCACTTTCCCTGTGATAACCCATTGACAGTGCAGCAGTTTCACTGTGATAACTTACCGACAGTGCAGCACTTTCTCTGTGATAAATCACTGACAGTGCACCACTTTCGCTGTGATAACTTACCGACAGTGCAGCACTTTCTCTGTGATAACTTACCGACAGTGCAGCAGTTTCACTGTGATAACTTACCGACAGTGCAGCACTTTCTCTGTGATAAATCACTGACAGTGCAGCACTTTCTCTGTGATAACTTACCGACAGTGCAGCACTTTCTCTGTGATAACACACTGACAGTGCAGCACGTTCTCTGTGATAACCCTCTGACAGTGCAGCAGTTTCCCTGTGATAACCCACTGACAGTGCAGCACTTTCTCTGTGATAACCCACTGACAGTGCAGCACTTTCTCAGTGATAACTCGCTGACAGTGCAGCACTTTCTCTGTGAAAACCCACTGACAGTGCAGCACTTTCCCTGTGATAACCCACTGACAGTGCAGCACGTTCTCAGTGTTAACTCGCTGACAGTGCAGCACTTTCTCTGTGATAACTCACCGACAGTGCAGCACTTTCTCTGTGATAACCCACTGACAGTGCAGCACTTTCTCTGTGATAACCCACTGACAGTGCAGCACTTTCTCAGTGATAACTCGATGACACTGCAGCACTTCCTCTGTGATAACTCACCGACAGTGTGGCAGTTTCACTGTGACAACTTACCGACAGTGCAGCACTTTCTCTGTGAAAAATCACTGACAGTGCAGCACTTTCTCTGTGATAACCCACTGACAGTGCAGCACTTTCTCTGTGATAACCCACTGACAGTGCAGCACTTTCTCAGTGATAACTCGATGACACTGCAGCACTTTCGCTGTGATAACTCACCGACAGTGTGGCAGTTTCACTGTGACAACATACCGGCAGTGCAGCACTTTCTCTGTGATAAATCACTGACAGTGCAGCACTTTCTCTGTGATAACCCACCGACAGTGCAGCACTTTCTCTGTGATAACACACTGACAGTGCAGCACTTTCTCTGTGATAACCCACTGACAGTACAGCACTTTCCCTGTGATAACCCACTGACAGTGCAGCACTTTCTCTGTTATAACCCACTGACAGTACAGCACTTTCCCTGTGATAACCCACTGACAGTGCAGCACTTTCCCTGTGATAACCCACTGACAGTGCAGCACTTTCTCTGTGATAACCCACTGACAGTGCAGCACTTTCTCTGTGATAACCCACTGACAGTGCAGCACTTTCTCAGTGATAACCCATTGACAGTGCAGCAGTTTCACTGTGATAACTTAGCGACAGTGCAGCACTTTCTCTGTGATAAATCACTGACAGTGCAGCACTTTCGCTGTGATAACTTACCGACAGTGCAGCACTTTCTCTGTGATAACTTACCGACAGTGCAGCACTTTCTCTGTGATAAATCACTGACAGTGCAGCACTTTCTCTGTGATAACTTACCGACAGTGTAGCACTTTCTCTGTGATAACACACTGACAGTGCAGCACTTTCTCTGTGATAACCCACTGACAGTGCAGCACTTTCTCCGTGATAACCCACCGACAGTACAGCACTTTCTCTGTGATAACCGACTGACAGTGCAGCACTTTCTCTGTGATAACTCACCGACAGTGCAGCACATTCTCTGTGATAAATCACCGACAGTGCAGCAGTTTCACTGTAATAACTTACCGACAGTCCAGCACTTTCTCTGTGATAAATCACTGACAGTGCAGCACTTTCGCTGTGATAACTCGCTGACAGTGCAGCACTTTCTCTGTGATAACCCACTGACAGTGCAGCACTTTCCCTGTGATAACCCACTGACAGTGCAGCACTTTCTCAGTGATAACTCGCTGACAGTGCAGCACTTTCTCTGTGATAACTCACCGACAGTGCAGCACTTTCTCTGTGATAACCCACTGACAGTGCAGCACTTTCTCTGTGATAACCCACTGACAGTGCAGCACTTTCTCAGTGATAACTCGATGACACTGCAGCACTTTCTCTGTGTTAACTCACCGACAGTGTGGCAGTTTCACTGTGACAACTTACCGACAGTGCAGCACTTTCTCTGTGATAAATCACTGACAGTGCAGCACTTTCTCTGTGATAACCCACCGACAGTGCAGCACTTTCTCTGTGATAACACACTGACACTGCAGCACTTTCTCTGTGATAACCCACTGACATTACAGCACTTTCCCTGTGATAACCCACTGACAGTGCAGCACTTTCCCTGTGATAACCCACTGACAGTGCAGCACTTTCATTGTGATAACCCACTGACAGTGCAGCACTTTCTCTGTGATAACCCACTGACAGTGCAGCACTTTCTCTGTGATAACCCACTGACAGTGCAGCACTTTCCCTGTGATAACACACTGCCAGTACAGCACTTTCCCTGTGATAACCCATTGACAGTGCAGCAGTTTCACTGTGATAACTTACCGACAGTGCAGCACTTTCTCTGTGATAAATCACTGACAGTGCACCACTTTCGCTGTGATAACTTACCGACAGTGCAGCACTTTCTCTGTGATAACTTACCGACAGTGCAGCACTTTCTCTGTGATAAATCACTGACAGTGCAGCACTTTCTCTGTGATAACTTACCGACAGTGCAGCACTTTCTCTGTGATAACACACTGACAGTGCAGCACGTTCTCTGTGATAACCCTCTGACAGTGCAGCAGTTTCCCTGTGATAACCCTCTGACAGTGCAGCACTTTCTCTGTGATAACCCACTGACAGTGCAGCACTTTCTCAGAGATAACTCGCTGACAGTGCAGCACTTTCTCTGTGAAAACCCACTGACAGTGCTGCACTTTCCCTGTGATAACCCACTGACAGTGCAGCACTTTCTCAGTGATAACTCGCTGACAGTGCAGCACTTTCTCTGTGATAACTCACCGACAGTGCAGCACTTTCTCTGTGATAACCCACTGACAGTGCAGCACTTTCTCTGTGATAACCCACTGACAGTGCAGCACTTTCTCAGTGATAACTCGATGACACTGCAGCACTTTCTCTGTGATAACTCACCGACAGTGTGGCAGTTTCACTGTGACAACTTACCGACAGTGCAGCACTTTCTCTGTGATAAATCACTGACAGTGCAGCACTTTCTCTGTGATAACCCACTGACAGTGCAGCACTTTCTCTGTGATAACCCACTGACAGTGCAGCACTTTCCCTGTGATAACACACTGACAGTACAGCACTTTCCCTGTGATAACCCACTGACAGTACAGCTCTTTCCCTGTGATAACCCACTGACAGTACAGCACTTTCTCTGTGATAACCCACTGACAGGCAGGAACTTTCTCTGTGATTACCCACTGACAGTGCAGCACTTTCCCTGTGATAACCCATTGACAGTGCAGCACTTTCTCTGTGATAACCCACTGACAGTGCAGCACTTTCTCTGTGATAACCCACTGACAGTGCAGCACTTTCTCTGTGATAAAGCACTGACAGTGCACCACTTTCTCTGTGATAACTTACCGACAGTGCAGCACCTTCTCTGCGTTAACACACTGACAGTGCAGCACTTTCTCTGTGATAACCCACTGACAGTGCAGCAGTTTCCCTGTGATAACCCACTGACAGTGCAGCACTTTGTCTGTGATAACACACTGACAGTGCAGCACTTTCCCTGTGATAACCCACTGACAGTGCAGCACTTTCTCCGTGATAACTCGCTGACAGTACAGCACTTTCTCTGTGATAACCGACTGACAGTGCAGCACTTTCCCTGTGATAACCCACTGACAGTGCAGCACTTTCTCAGTGATAACTCGCTGACAGTGCAGCACTTTCTCTGTGATAACTCACCGACAGTGCAGCACTTTCTCTCTGATAACCCACTGACAGTGCAGCACTTTCTCTGTGATAACCCACTAACAGTGCAGCACTTTCTCAGTGATAACTCGATGACACTGCAGCACTTTCTCTGTGTTAACTCACCGACAGTGTGGCAGTTTCACTGTGACAACTTACCGACAGTGCAGCACTTTCTCTGTGATAAATCACTGACAGTGCAGCACTTTCTCTGTGATAACCCACCGACAGTGCAGCACTTTCTCTGTGATAACACACTGACAGTGCAGCACTTTCTCTGTGATAACGCACTGACAGTACAGCACTTTCCCTGTGATAACCCACTGACAGTGCAGCACTTTCCCTGTGATAACCCACTGACAGTGCAGCACTTTCTCTGTGATAACCCACTGACAGTGCAGCACTTTCTCTGTGATAATCCACTGACAGTGCAGCACTTTCTCTGTGATAACCCACTGACAGTGCAGCACTTTCCCTGTGATAACACACTGACAGTACAGCACTTTCCCTGTGATAACCCACTGACAGTACACCACTTTCCCTGTGATAACCCACTGACAGTACAGCACTTTCTCTGTGATAACCCACTGACAGGCAGGAACTTTCTCTTTGATAACCCACTGACAGTGCAGCACTTTCCCTGTGATAACCCATTGACAGTGCAGCAGTTTCACTGTGATAACTTACCGACAGTGCAGCACTTTCTCTGTGATAAATCACTGACAGTGCAGCACTTTCGCTGTGATAACTTACCGACAGTGCAGCACTTCCTCTGTGATAACTTACCGACAGTGCAGCAGTTTCACTGTGATAACTTACCGACAGTGCAGCACTTTCTCTGTGATAAATCACTGACAGTGCAGCACTTTCTCTGTGATAACTTACCGACAGTGCAGCACTTTCTCTGTGATAACACACTGACAGTGCAGCACGTTCTCTGTGATAACCCTCTGACAGTGCAGCAGTTTCCCTGTGATAACCCACTCACAGTGCAGCACTTTCTCTGTGATAACCCACTGACAGTGCAGCACTTTCTCAGTGATAACTCGCTGACAGTGCAGCACTTTCTCTGTGATAACCCACTGACAGTGCAGCACTTTCCCTGTGATAACCCACTGACAGTGCAGCACTTTCTCTGTGATAACCCACTGACATTGCAGCACTTTCTCTGTGATAACCCACTGACAGTGCAGCACTTTATCAGTGATAACTCGATGACACTGCAGCACTTTCTCTGTGATAACTCACCGACAGTGTGGCAGTTTCACTGTGACAACTTACCGACAGTGCAGCACTTTCTCTGTGATAAATCACTGACAGTGCAGCACTTTCTCTGTGATAACCCACTGAGAGTGCAGCACTTTCTCTCTGATAACCCACTGACAGCGCAGCACTTTCCCTGTGATAACACACTGACAGTACAGCACTTTCCCTGTGAAAACCCACTGACAGTACAGCACTTTCCCTGTGATAACCCACTGACAGTACAGCACTTTCTCTGTGATAACCCACTCACAGGCAGGAACTTTCTCTGTGATAAATCATTGACAGTGCAGCACTTTCTCTGTGATAACTTACCGACAGTGCAGCACTTTCTCTGTGATAACACACTGACAGTGCAGCACTTTCTCTGTGATAACCCTCTGACAGTGCAGCAGTTTCCCTGTGATAACCCACTGACAGTGCAGCACTTTCTCTGTGATAACACACTGACAGTGCAGCACTTTCTCTCTGATAACACACTGACAGTGCAGCACTTTCTCTGTGATAACCCACTGACAGTGCAGCACTTTCCCTGTGATAACCCACTGACAGTACAGCACTTTCTCTGTGATAACCCACTGACAGGCAGGAACTTTCTCTGTGATAACCCTCTGACAGTGCAGCAGTTTCCCTGTGATAACCCACTGACAGTGCAGCACTTTCTCTGTGATAACTCGCTGACAGTGCAGCACTTTCTCTGTGAAAACCCACTGACAGTGCAGCACTTTCCCTGTGATAACCCACTGACAGTGCAGCACGTTCTCAGTGATAACTCGCTGACAGTGCAGCACTTTCTCTGTGATAACTCACCGACAGTGCAGCACTTTCTCTGTGATAACCCACTGACAGTGCAGCACTTTCTCTGTGATAACCCACTGACAGTGCAGCACTTTCTCAGTGATAACTCGATGACACTGCAGCACTTCCTCTGTGATAACTCACCGACAGTGTTGCAGTTTCACTGTGACAACTTACCGGCAGTGCAGCACTTTCTCTGTGATAAATCACTGACAGTGCAGCACTTTCTCTGTGATAACCCACCGACAGTGCAGCACTTTCTCTGTGATAACACACTGACAGTGCAGCACTTTCTCTGTGATAACCCACTGACAGTGCAGCACTTTCCCTGTGATAACCAACTGACAGTGCAGCACTTTCTCAGAGATAACTCGCTGACAGTGCAGCACTTTCTCTGTGATAACTCACCGACAGTGCAGCACTTTCTCTGTGATAACCCACTGACAGTGCAGCACTTTCTCTGTGATAACCCACTGACAGTGCAGCACTTTCTCAATGATAACTCGATGACAGTGCAGCACTTTCTCTGTGATAACCCACTGAGAGTGCAGCACTTTCTCTGTGATAACTCGCAGACAGTGCAGCACTTTCTCTGTGATAAATCACCGACAGTACAGCACTTTCCCTGTGATAACCCGCTGACAGTGCACCACTTTCACTGTGATAACTTTCCGACAGTGCAGCACTTTCTCTGTGATAACACACTGACAGTGCAGCACTTTCTCTGTGATAACCCACTGACAGTGCAGCAGTTTCCCTGTGATAACCCACTGACAGTGCAGCACTTTGTTTGTGATAACCCACTGACAGTGCAGCACTTTCTCTGTGATAACCCACTGACAGTGCAGCACTTTCTCTATGATAACCCACTGACAGCGCAGCACTTTCCCTGTGATAACACACTGACAGTACAGCACTTTCCCTGTGAAAACCCACTGACAGTACAGCACTTTCCCTGTGATAACCCATTGACAGTACAGCACTTTCTCTTTGATAACCCACTCACAGGCAGGAACTTTCTCTGTGATAAATCACTGACAGTGCAGCACTTCCTCTGTGATAACTTACCGACGGTGCAGCACTTTCTCTGTGATAACACACTGACAGTGCAGCACTTTCTCTGTGATAACCCTCTGACAGTGCAGCAGTTTCCCTGTGATAACCCACTGACAGTGCAGCACTTTCTCTGTGATAACACACTGACAGTGCAGCACTTTCTCAGTGATAACTCGCTGACAGTGCAGCACTTTCTCTGTGATAACCCACTGACAGTGCAGCACTTTCCCTGTGATAACCCACTGACAGTGCAGCACTTTCTCAGTGATAACTCGCTGACAGTGCAGCACTTTCTCTGTGATAACTCACCGACAGTGCAGCACTTTCTCTGTGATAACCCACTGACAGTGCAGCAGTTTCCCTGTGATAACCCACTGACAGTGCAGCAATTTGTCTGTGATAACACACTGACAGTGCAGCACTTTCTCTGTGATAAACCACTGACAGTGCACCACTTTCTCTGTGATAACTTACCGACAGTGCAGCACTTTCTCTGTGAAAACACACTGACAGTGCAGCAGTTTCCCTGTGATAACCCACTTACAGTGCAGCACTTTGTCTGTGATAACACACTGACAGTGCAGCACTTTCCCTGTGATAACCCACTGACAGTGCAGCACTTTCTCCATGATAACCCACCGACAGTACAGCACTTTCTCTGTGATAACCGACTGACTGTGCAGCACTTTCTCTGTGATAACTCACCGACAGTGCAGCACTTTCTCTGTGATAAATCACCGACAGTGCAGCAGTTTCACTGTGATAACTTACCGACAGTGCAGCACTTCCTCTGTGATAAATCACTGACAGTGCAGCACTTTCGCTGTGATAACTTACCGACAGTGCAGCACTTTCTCTGTGATAACTTACCGACAGAGCAGCAGTTTCACTGTGATAACTTACTGACAGTGCAGCACTTTCTCAGTGATAACTCGCTGACAGTGCAGCACTTTCTCTGTGATAACCCACTGACAGTGCAGCACTTTCCCTGTGATAACCCACTGGCAGTGCAGCACTTTCTCAGTGATAACTCGCTGACAGTGCAGCACTTTCTCTGTGATAACTCACCGAGAGTGCAGCACTTTCTCTGTGATAACCCACTGACAGTGCAGCACTTTCTCTGTGATAACCCACTGACAGTGCAGCACTTTCTCAGTGATAACTCGATGACACTGCAGCACTTTCGCTGTGATAACTCACCGACAGTGTGGCAGTTTCACTGTGACAACTTACCGGCAGTGCAGCACTTTCTCTGTGATAAATCACTGACAGTGCAGCACTTTCTCTGTGATAACCCACCGACAGTGCAGCACTTTCTCTGTGATAACACACTGACAGTGCAGCACTTTCTCTGTGATAACCCACTGACAGTACAGCACTTTCCCTGTGATAACCCACTGACAGTGCAGCACTTTCCCTGTGATAACCCACTGACAGTGCAGCACTTTCTCTGTGATAACCCACTGACAGTGCAGCACTTTCTCTGTGATAACCCACTGACAGTGCAGCACTTTCTCAGTGATAACCCATTGACAGTGCAGCAGTTTCACTGTGATAACTTAGCGACAGTGCAGCACTTTCTCTGTGATAAATCACTGACAGTGCAGCACTTTCGCTGTGATAACTTACCGACAGTGCAGCACTTTCTCTGTGATAACTTACCGACAGTGCAGCAGTTTCACTGTGATAACTTACCGACAGTGCAGCACTTTCTCTGTGATAAATCACTGACAGTGCAGCACTTTCTCTGTGATAACTTACCGACAGTGCAGCACTTTCTCTGTGATAACACACTGACAGTACAGCACTTTCTCTGTGATAACCCACTGACAGTGCAGCACTTTCTCCGTGATAACCCACCGACAGTACAGCACTTTCTCTGTGATAACCGACTGACAGTGCAGCACTTTCTCTGTGATAACTCACCGACAGTGCAGCACTTTCTCTGTGATAAATCACCGACAGTGCAGCAGTTTCACTGTAATAACTTACCGACAGTGCAGCACTTTCTCTGTGATAAATCACTGACAGTGCAGCACTTTCGCTGTGATAACTCGCTGACAGTGCAGCACTTTCTCTGTGATAACCCACTGACAGTGCAGCACTTTCCCTGTGATAACCCACTGACAGTGCAGCACTTTCTCAGTGATAACTCGCTGACAGTGCAGCACTTTCTCTGTGATAACTCACCGACAGTGCAGCACTTTCTCTGTGATAACCCACTGACAGTGCAGCACTTTCTCTGTGATAACCCACTGACAGTGCAGCACTTTCTCAGTGATAACTCGATGACACTGCAGCACTTTCTCTGTGTTAACTCACCGACAGTGTGGCAGTTTCACTGTGACAACTTACCGACAGTGCAGCACTTTCTCTGTGATAAATCACTGACAGTGCAGCACTTTCCCTGTGATAACCCACCGACAGTGCAGCACTTTCTCTGTGATAACACACTGACACTGCAGCACTTTCTCTGTGATAACCCACTGACATTACAGCACTTTCCCTGTGATAACCAACTGACAGTGCAGCACTTTCCCTGTGATAACCCACTGACAGTGCAGCACTTTCATTGTGATAACCCACTGACAGTGCAGCACTTTCTCTGTGATAACCCACTGACAGTGCAGCACTTTCTCTGTGATAACCCACTGACAGTGCAGCACTTTCCCTGTGATAACACACTGCCAGTACAGCACTTTCCCTGTGATAACCCACTGACAGTACAGCACTTTCCCTGTGATAACCCACTGACAGTACAGCACTTTCTCTGTGATAACCCACTGACAGGCAGGAACTTTCTCTGTGATAACCCACTGACAGTGCAGCACTTTCCCTGTGATAACCCATTGACAGTGCAGCAGTTTCACTGTGATAACTTACCGACAGTGCAGCACTTTCTCTGTGATAAATCACTGACAGTGCACCACTTTCGCTGTGATAACTTACCGACAGTGCAGCACTTTCTCTGTGATAACTTACCGACAGTGCAGCAGTTTCACTGTGATAACTTACCGACAGTGCAGCACTTTCTCTGTGATAAATCACTGACAGTGCAGCACTTTCTCTGTGATAACTTACCGACAGTGCAGCACTTTCTCTGTGATAACACACTGACAGTGCAGCACGTTCTCTGTGATAACCCTCTGACAGTGCAGCAGTTTCCCTGTGATAACCCACTGACAGTGCAGCACTTTCTCTGTGATAACTCGCTGACAGTGCAGCACTTTCTCTGTGAAAACCCACTGACAGTGCAGCACTTTCCCTGTGATAACCCACTGACAGTGCAGCACGTTCTCAGTGATAACTCGCTGACAGTGCAGCACTTTCTCTGTGATAACTCACCGACAGTGCAGCACTTTCTCTGTGATAACCCACTGACAGTGCAGCACTTTCTCTGTGATAACCCACTGACAGTGCAGCACTTTCTCAGTGATAACTCGATGACACTGCAGCACTTCCTCTGTGATAACTCACCGACAGTGTGGCAGTTTCACTGTGACAACTTACCGGCAGTGCAGCACTTTCTCTGTGATAAATCACTGACAGTGCAGCACTTTCTCTGTGATAACCCACCGACAGTGCAGCACTTTCTCTGTGATAACACACTGACAGTGCAGCACTTTCTCTGTGATAACCCACTGACAGTACAGCACTTTCCCTGTGATAACCCACTGACAGTGCAGCACTTTCTCTGTTATAACCCACTGACAGTACAGCACTTTCCCTGTGATAACCCACTGACAGTGCAGCACTTTCCCTGTGATAACCCACTGACAGTGCAGCACTTTCTCTGTGATAACCCACTGACAGTGCAGCACTTTCTCTGTGATAACCCACTGACAGTGCAGCACTTTCTCTGTGATAACTTACCGACAGTGCAGCACTTTCTCTGTGATAAATCACTGACAGTGCAGCACTTTCTCTGTGATAACTTACCGACAGTGTAGCACTTTCTCTGTGATAACACACTGACAGTGCAGCACTTTCTCTGTGATAACCCACTGACAGTGCAGCACTTTCTCCGTGATAACCCACCGACAGTACAGCACTTTCTCTGTGATAACCGACTGACAGTGCAGCACTTTCTCTGTGATAACTCACCGACAGTGCAGCACATTCTCTGTGATAAATCACCGACAGTGCAGCAGTTTCACTGTAATAACTTACCGACAGTGCAGCACTTTCTCTGTGATAACACACTGACAGTGCAGCACGTTCTCTGTGATAACCCTCTGACAGTGCAGCAGTTTCCCTGTGATAACCCACTGACAGTGCAGCACTTTCTCTGTGATAACTCGCTGACAGTGCAGCACTTTCTCTGTGAAAACCCACTGACAGTGCAGCACTTTCCCTGTGATAACCCACTGACAGTGCAGCACGTTCTCAGTGATAACTCGCTGACAGTGCAGCACTTTCTCTGTGATAACTCACCGACAGTGCAGCACTTTCTCTGTGATAACCCACTGACAGTGCAGCACTTTCTCTGTGATAACCCACTGACAGTGCAGCACTTTCTCAGTGATAACTCGATGACACTGCAGCACTTCCTCTGTGATAACTCACCGACAGTGTGGCAGTTTCACTGTGACAACTTACCGGCAGTGCAGCACTTTCTCTGTGATAAATCACTGACAGTGCAGCACTTTCTCTGTGATAACCCACCGACAGTGCAGCACTTTCTCTGTGATAACACACTGACAGTGCAGCACTTTCTCTGTGATAACCCACTGACAGTACAGCACTTTCCCTGTGATAACCCACTGACAGTGCAGCACTTTCTCTGTTATAACCCACTGACAGTACAGCACTTTCCCTGTGATAACCCACTGACAGTGCAGCACTTTCCCTGTGATAACCCACTGACAGTGCAGCACTTTCTCTGTGATAACCCACTGACAGTGCAGCACTTTCTCTGTGATAACCCACTGACAGTGCAGCACTTTCTCTGTGATAACTTACCGACAGTGCAGCACTTTCTCTGTGATAAATCACTGACAGTGCAGCACTTTCTCTGTGATAACTTACCGACAGTGTAGCACTTTCTCTGTGATAACACACTGACAGTGCAGCACTTTCTCTGTGATAACCCACTGACAGTGCAGCACTTTCTCCGTGATAACCCACCGACAGTACAGCACTTTCTCTGTGATAACCGACTGACAGTGCAGCACTTTCTCTGTGATAACTCACCAACAGTGCAGCACATTCTCTGTGATAAATCACCGACAGTGCAGCAGTTTCACTGTAATAACTTACCGACAGTGCAGCACTTTCTCTGTGATAAATCACTGACAGTGCAGCACTTTTGCTGTGATAACTCGCTGACAGTGCAGCACTTTCTCTGTGATAACCCACTGACAGTGCAGCACTTTCCCTGTGATAACCCACTGACAGTGCAGCACTTTCTCAGTGATAACTCGCTGACAGTGCAGCACTTTCTCTGTGATAACTCACCGACAGTGCAGCACTTTCTCTGTGATAACCCACTGACAGTGCAGCACTTTCTCTGTGATAACCCACTGACAGTGCAGCACTTTCTCAGTGATAACTCGATGACACTGCAGCACTTTCTCTGTGTTAACTCACCGACAGTGTGGCAGTTTCACTGTGACAACTTACCGACAGTGCAGCACTTTCTCTGTGATAAATCACTGACAGTGCAGCACTTTCTCTGTGATAACCCACCGACAGTGCAGCACTTTCTCTGTGATAACACACTGACACTGCAGCACTTTCTCTGTGATAACCCACTGACATTACAGCACTTTCCCTGTGATAACCCACTGACAGTGCAGCACTTTCCCTGTGATAACCCACTGACAGTGCAGCACTTTCATTGTGATAACCCACTGACAGTGCAGCACTTTCTCTGTGATAACCCACTGACAGTGCAGCACTTTCTCTGTGATAACCCACTGACAGTGCAGCACTTTCCCTGTGATAACACACTGCCAGTACAGCACTTTCCCTGTGATAACCCATTGACAGTGCAGCAGTTTCACTGTGATAACTTACCGACAGTGCAGCACTTTCTCTGTGATAAATCACTGACAGTGCACCACTTTCGCTGTGATAACTTACCGACAGTGCAGCACTTTCTCTGTGATAACTTACCGACAGTGCAGCAGTTTCACTGTGATAACTTACCGACAGTGCAGCACTTTCTCTGTGATAAATCACTGACAGTGCAGCACTTTCTCTGTGATAACGCACTGACAGTACAGCACTTTCCCTGTGATAACCCACTGACAGTGCAGCACTTTCCCTGTGATAACCCACTGACAGTGCAGCACTTTCTCTGTGATAACCCACTGACAGTGCAGCACTTTCTCTGTGATAACCCACTGACAGTGCAGCACTTTCTCAGTGATAACCCACTGACAGTGCAGCACTTTCCCTGTGATAACACACTGACAGTACAGCACTTTCCCTGTGATAACCCACTGACAGTACACCACTTTCCCTGTGATAACCCACTGACAGTACAGCACTTTCTCTGTGATAACCCACTGACAGGCAGGAACTTTCTCTTTGATAACCCACTGACAGTGCAGCACTTTCCCTGTGATAACCCATTGACAGTGCAGCAGTTTCACTGTGATAACTTACCGACAGTGCAGCACTTTCTCTGTGATAAATCACTGACAGTGCAGCACTTTCGCTGTGATAACTTACCGACAGTGCAGCACTTCCTCTGTGATAACTTACCGACAGTGCAGCAGTTTCACTGTGATAACTTACCGACAGTGCAGCACTTTCTCTGTGATAAATCACTGACAGTGCAGCACTTTCTCTGTGATAACTTACCGACAGTGCAGCACTTTCTCTGTGATAACACACTGACAGTGCAGCACGTTCTCTGTGATAACCCTCTGACAGTGCAGCAGTTTCCCTGTGATAACCCACTCACAGTGCAGCACTTTCT
Organism: Chiloscyllium punctatum; assembly: GCF_047496795.1. Classification (NCBI taxonomy): domain Eukaryota; kingdom Metazoa; phylum Chordata; class Chondrichthyes; order Orectolobiformes; family Hemiscylliidae; genus Chiloscyllium; species Chiloscyllium punctatum. The sequence goes on along the minus strand of NC_092751.1, from coordinate 71,474,785 downwards.
CTGTGATAACCCACTGACAGTGCAGCACTTTCTCAGTGATAACTCGCTGACAGTGCAGCACTTTCTCTGTGATAACCCACTGACAGTGCAGCACTTTCCCTGTGATAACCCACTGACAGTGCAGCACTTTCTCTGTGATAACCCACTGACAGTGCAGCACTTTCTCTGTGATAACCCACTGACAGTGCAGCACTTTATCAGTGATAACTCGATGACACTGCAGCACTTTCTCTGTGATAACTCACCGACAGTGTGGCAGTTTCACTGTGACAACTTACCGACAGTGCAGCACTTTCTCTGTGATAAATCACTGACAGTGCAGCACTTTCTCTGTGATAACCCACTGACAGTGCAGCACTTTCTCTCTGATAACCCACTGACAGCGCAGCACTTTCCCTGTGATAACACACTGACAGTACAGCACTTTCCCTGTGAAAACCCACTGACAGTACAGCACTTTCCCTGTGATAACCCACTGACAGTACAGCACTTTCTCTGTGATAACCCACTCACAGGCAGGAACTTTCTCTGTGATAAATCATTGACAGTGCAGCACTTTCTCTGTGATAACTTACCGACAGTGCAGCACTTTCTCTGTGATAACACACTGACAGTGCAGCACTTTCTCTGTGATAACCCTCTGACAGTGCAGCAGTTTCCCTGTGATAACCCACTGACAGTGCAGCACTTTCTCTGTGATAACACACTGACAGTGCAGCACTTTCTCAGTGATAACTCGCTGACAGTGCAGCACTTTCTCTGTGATAATCCACTGACAGTGCAGCACTTTCCCTGTGATAACCAACTGACAGTGCAGCACTTTCTCAGAGATAACTCGCTGACAGTGCAGCAGTTTCTCTGTGATAACTCACCGACAGTGCAGCACTTTCTCTGTGATAACCCACTGACAGTGCAGCACTTTCTCTGTGATAACCCACTGACAGTGCAGCACTTTCTCAATGATAACTCGATGACAGTGCAGCACTTTCTCTGTGATAACCCACTGACAGTGCAGCACTTTCTCTGTGATAACTCGCAGACAGTGCAGCACTTTCTCTGTGATAAATCACCGACAGTACAGCATTTTCCCTGTGATAACCCGCTGACAGTGCACCACTTTCACTGTGATAACTTTCCGACAGTGCAGCACTTTCTCTGTGATAACACACTGACAGTGCAGCACTTTCTCTGTGATAACCCACTGACAGTGCAGCAGTTTCCCTGTGATAACCCACTGACAGTGCAGCACTTTGTTTGTGATAACACACTGACAGTGCAGCACTTTCTCTGTGATAACCCACTGACAGTGCAGCACTTTCTCTATGATAACCCACTGACAGCGCAGCACTTTCCCTGTGATAACACACTGACAGTACAGCACTTTCCCTGTGAAAACCCACTGACAGTACAGCACTTTCCCTGTGATAACCCACTGACAGTACAGCACTTTCTCTTTGATAACCCACTCACAGGCAGGAACTTCCTCTGTGATAAATCACTGACAGTGCAGCACTTTCTCTGTGATAACTTACCGACGGTGCAGCACTTTCTCTGTGATAACACACTGACAGTGCAGCACTTTCTCTGTGATAACCCTCTGACAGTGCAGCAGTTTCCCTGTGATAACCCACTGACAGTGCAGCACTTTCTCTGTGATAACACACTGACAGTGCAGCACTTTCCCTGTGATAACCCACTGACAGTGCAGCACTTTCTCAGTGATAACTCGCTGACAGTGCAGCACTTTCTCTGTGATAACTCACCGACAGTGCAGCACTTTCTCTGTGATAACCCACTGACAGTGCAGCAGTTTCCCTGTGATAACCCACTGACAGTGCAGCACTTTGTCTGTGATAACACACTGACAGTGCAGCACTTTCTCTGTGGTAAACCACTGACAGTGCACCACTTTCTCTGTGATAACTTACCGACAGTGCAGCACTTTCTCTGTGAAAACACACTGACAGTGCAGCAGTTTCCCTGTGATAACCCACTTACAGTGCAGCACTTTGTCTGTGATAACACACTGACAGTGCAGCACTTTCCCTGTGATAACCCACTGACAGTGCAGCACTTTCTCCATGATAACCCACCGACAGTACAGCACTTTCTCTGTGATAACCGACTGACTGTGCAGCACTTTCTCTGTGATAACTCACCGACAGTGCAGCACTTTCTCTGTGATAAATCACCGACAGTGCAGCAGTTTCACTGTGATAACTTACCGACAGTGCAGCACTTCCTCTGTGATAAATCACTGACAGTGCAGCACTTTCGCTGTGATAACTTACCGACAGTGCAGCACTTTCTCTGTGATAACTTACCGACAGTGCAGCAGTTTCACTGTGATAACTTACTGACAGTGCAGCACTTTCTCAGTGATAACTCGCTGACAGTGCAGCACTTTCTCTGTGATAACCCACTGACAGTGCAGCACTTTCCCTGTGATAACCCACTGGCAGTGCAGCACTTTCTCAGTGATAACTCGCTGACAGTGCAGCACTTTCTCTGTGATAACTCACCGAGAGTGCAGCACTTTCTCTGTGATAACCCACTGACAGTGCAGCACTTTCTCTGTGATAACCCACTGACAGTGCAGCACTTTCTCAGTGATAACTCGATGACACTGCAGCACTTTCGCTGTGATAACTCACCGACAGTGTGGCAGTTTCACTGTGACAACTTACCGGCAGTGCAGCACTTTCTCTGTGATAAATCACTGACAGTGCAGCACTTTCTCTGTGATAACCCACCGACAGTGCAGCACTTTCTCTGTGATAACACACTGACAGTGCAGCACTTTCTCTGTGATAACCCACTGACAGTACAGCACTTTCCCTGTGATAACCCACTGACAGTGCAGCACTTACCCTGTGATAACCCACTGACAGTGCAGCACTTTCTCTGTGATAACCCACTGACAGTGCAGCACTTTCTCTGTGATAACCCACTGACAGTGCAGCACTTTCTCAGTGATAACCCATTGACAGTGCAGCAGTTTCACTGTGATAACTTAGCGACAGTGCAGCACTTTCTCTGTGATAAATCACTGACAGTGCAGCACTTTCGCTGTGATAACTTACCGACAGTGCAGCACTTTCTCTGTGATAACTTACCGACAGTGCAGCAGTTTCACTGTGATAACTTACCGACAGTGCAGCACTTTCTCTGTGATAAATCACTGACAGTGCAGAACTTTCTCTGTGATAACTTACCGACAGTGCATCACTTTCTCTGTGATAACACACTGACAGTGCAGCACTTTCTCTGTGATAACCCACTGACAGTGCAGCACTTTCTCCGTGATAACCCACCGACAGTACAGCACTTTCTCTGTGATAACCGACTGACAGTGCAGCACTTTCTCTGTGATAACTCACCGACAGTGCAGCACTTTCTCTGTGATAAATCACCGACAGTGCAGCAGTTTCACTGTAATAACTTACCGACAGTGCAGCACTTTCTCTGTGATAAATCACTGACAGTGCAGCACTTTCGCTGTGATAACTCGCTGACAGTGCAGCACTTTCTCTGTGATAACCCACTGACAGTGCAGCACTTTCCCTGTGATAACCCACTGACAGTGCAGCACTTTCTCAGTGATAACTCGCTGACAGTGCAGCACTTTCTCTGTGATAACTCACCGACAGTGCAGCACTTTCTCTGTGATAACCCACTGACAGTGCAGCACTTTCTCTGTGATAACCCACTGACAGTGCAGCACTTTCTCAGTGATAACTCGATGACACTGCAGCACTTTCTCTGTGTTAACTCACCGACAGTGTGGCAGTTTCACTGTGACAACTTACCGACAGTGCAGCACTTTCTCTGTGATAAATCACTGACAGTGCAGCACTTTCCCTGTGATAACCCACCGACAGTGCAGCACTTTCTCTGTGATAACACACTGACACTGCAGCACTTTCTCTGTGATAACCCACTGACATTACAGCACTTTCCCTGTGATAACCCACTGACAGTGCAGCACTTTCCCTGTGATAACCCACTGACAGTGCAGCACTTTCATTGTGATAACCCACTGACAGTGCAGCACTTTCTCTGTGATAACCCACTGACAGTGCAGCACTTTCTCTGTGATAACCCACTGACAGTGCAGCACTTTCCCTGTGATAACACACTGCCAGTACAGCACTTTCCCTGTGATAACCCACTGACAGTACAGCACTTTCCCTGTGATAACCCACTGACAGTACAGCACTTTCTCTGTGATAACCCACTGACAGGCAGGAACTTTCTCTGTGATAACCCACTGACAGTGCAGCACTTTCCCTGTGATAACCCATTGACAGTGCAGCAGTTTCACTGTGATAACTTACCGACAGTGCAGCACTTTCTCTGTGATAAATCACTGACAGTGCAGCACTTTCGCTGTGATAACTTACCGACAGTGCAGCACTTTCTCTGTGATAACTTACCGACAGTGCAGCAGTTTCACTGTGATAACTTACCGACAGTGCAGCACTTTCTCTGTGATAAATCACTGACAGTGCAGCACTTTCTCTGTGATAACTTACCGACAGTGCAGCACTTTCTCTGTGATAACACACTGACAGTGCAGCACGTTCTCTGTGATAACCCTCTGACAGTGCAGCAGTTTCCCTGTGATAACCCACTGACAGTGCAGCACTTTCTCTGTGATAACTCGCTGACAGTGCAGCACTTTCTCTGTGAAAACCCACTGACAGTGCAGCACTTTCCCTGTGATAACCCACTGACAGTGCAGCACGTTCTCAGTGATAACTCGCTGACAGTGCAGCACTTTCTCTGTGATAACTCACCGACAGTGCAGCACTTTCTCTGTGATAACCCACTGACAGTGCAGCACTTTCTCTGTGATAACCCACTGACAGTGCAGCACTTTCTCAGTGATAACTCGATGACACTGCAGCACTTCCTCTGTGATAACTCACCGACAGTGAGGCAGTTTCACTGTGACAACTTACCGGCAGTGCAGCACTATCTCTGTGATAAATCACTTACAGTGCAGCACTTTCTCTGTGATAACCCACCGACAGTGCAGCACTTTCTCTGTGATAACACACTGACAGTGCAGCACTTTCTCTGTGATAACCCACTGACAGTACAGCACTTTCCCTGTGATAACCCACTGACAGTGCAGCACTTTCTCTGTTATAACCCACTGACAGTACAGCACTTTCCCTGTGATAACCCACTGACAGTGCAGCACTTTCCCTGTGATAACCCACTGACAGTGCAGCACTTTCTGTGTGATAACCCACTGACAGTGCAGCACTTTCTCTGTGATAACCCACTGACAGTGCAGCACTTTCTCAGTGATAACCCATTGACAGTGCAGCAGTTTCACTGTGATAACTTAGCGACAGTGCAGCACTTTCTCTGTGATAAATCACTGACAGTGCAGCACTTTCGCTGTGATAACTTACCGACAGTGCAGCACTTTCTCTGTGATAACTTACCGACAGTGCAGCACTTTCTCTGTGATAAATCACTGACAGTGCAGCACTTTCTCTGTGATAACTTACCGACAGTGTAGCACTTTCTCTGTGATAACACACTGACAGTGCAGCACTTTCTCTGTGATAACCCACTGACAGTGCAGCACTTTCTCCGTGATAACCCACCGACAGTACAGCACTTTCTCTGTGATAACCGACTGACAGTGCAGCACTTTCTCTGTGATAACTCACCGACAGTGCAGCACATTCTCTGTGATAACTCACCGACAGTGCAGCACATTCTCTGTGATAAATCACCGACAGTGCAGCAGTTTCACTGTAATAACTTACCGACAGTGCAGCACTTTCTCTGTGATAAATCACTGACAGTGCAGCACTTTCGCTGTGATAACTCGCTGACAGTGCAGCACTTTCTCTGTGATAACCCACTGACAGTGCAGCACTTTCCCTGTGATAACCCACTGACAGTGCAGCACTTTCTCAGTGATAACTCGCTGATAGTGCAGCACTTTCTCTGTGATAACTCACCGACAGTGCAGCACTTTCTCTGTGATAACCCACTGACAGTGCAGCACTTTCTCTGTGATAACCCACTGACAGTGCAGCACTTTCTCAGTGATAACTCGATGACACTGCAGCACTTTCTCTGTGTTAACTCACCGACAGTGTGGCAGTTTCACTGTGACAACTTACCGACAGTGCAGCACTTTCTCTGTGATAAATCACTGACAGTGCAGCACTTTCTCTGTGATAACCCACCGACAGTGCAGCACTTTCTCTGTGATAACACACTGACACTGCAGCACTTTCTCTGTGATAACCCACTGACATTACAGCACTTTCCCTGTGATAACCCACTGACAGTGCAGCACTTTCCCTGTGATAACCCACTGACAGTGCAGCACTTTCATTGTGATAACCCACTGACAGTGCAGCACTTTCTCTGTGATAACCCACTGACAGTGCAGCACTTTCTCTGTGATAACCCACTGACAGTGCAGCACTTTCCCTGTGATAACACACTGCCAGTACAGCACTTTCCCTGTGATAACCCATTGACAGTGCAGCAGTTTCACTGTGATAACTTACCGACAGTGCAGCACTTTCTCTGTGATAAATCACTGACAGTGCACCACTTTCGCTGTGATAACTTACCGACAGTGCAGCACTTTCTCTGTGATAACTTACCGACAGTGCAGCAGTTTCACTGTGATAACTTACCGACAGTGCAGCACTTTCTCTGTGATAAATCACTGACAGTGCAGCACTTTCTCTGTGATAACTTACCGACAGTGCAGCACTTTCTCTGTGATAACACACTGACAGTGCAGCACGTTCTCTGTGATAACCCTCTGACAGTGCAGCAGTTTCCCTGTGATAACCCTCTGACAGTGCAGCACTTTCTCTGTGATAACCCACTGACAGTGCAGCACTTTCTCAGTGATAACTCGCTGACAGTGCAGCACTTTCTCTGTGAAAACCCACTGACAGTGCAGCACTTTCCCTGTGATAACCCACTGACAGTGCAGCACTTTCTCAGTGATAACTCGCTGACAGTGCAGCACTTTCTCTGTGATAACTCACCGACAGTGCAGCACTTTCTCTGTGATAACCCACTGACAGTGCAGCACTTTCTCTGTGATAACCCACTGACAGTGCAGCACTTTCTCAGTGATAACTCGATGACACTGCAGCACTTTCTCTGTGATAACTCACCGACAGTGTGGCAGTTTCACTGTGACAACTTACCGACAGTGCAGCACTTTCTCTGTGATAAATCACTGACAGTGCAGCACTTTCTCTGTGATAACCCACTGACAGTGCAGCACTTTCTCTGTGATAACCCACTGACAGTGCAGCACTTTCCCTGTGATAACACACTGACAGTACAGCACTTTCCCTGTGATAACCCACTGACAGTACAGCACTTTCCCTGTGATAACCCACTGACAGTACACCACTTTCTCTGTGATAACCCACTCACAGGCAGGAACTTTCTCTGTGATAAATCACTGACAGTGCAGCACTTTCTCTGTGATAACTTACCGACAGTGCAGCACTTTCTCTGTGATAACACACTGACAGTGCAGCACTTTCTCTGTGATAACCCTCTGACAGTGCAGCAGTTTCCCTGTGATAACCCACTGACAGTGCAGCACTTTCTCTGTGATAACACACTGACAGTGCAGCACTTTCTCAGTGATAACTCGCTGACAGTGCAGCACTTTCTCTGTGATAACCCACTGACAGTGCAGCACTTTCCCTGTGATAACCCACTGACAGTGCAGCACTTTCTCAGTGATAACTCGCTGACAGTGCAGCACTTTCTCTGTGATAACTCACCGACAGTGCAGCACTTTCTCTGTGATAACCCACTGACAGTGCAGCACTTTCTCTGTGATAACCCACTGACAGTGCAGCACTTTCTCAGTGATAACTCGATGACAGTGCAGCACTTTCTCTGTGATAACCCACTGACAGTGCAGCACTTTCTCTGTGATAACTCGCAGACAGTGCAGCACTTTCTCTGTGATAAATCACCGACAGTACAGCACTTTCCCTGTGATAACCCGCTGAGAGTGCACCACTTTCACTGTGATAACTTACCGACAGTGCAGCACTTTCTCTGTGATAACACACTGACAGTGCAGCACTTTCTCTGTGATAACCCACTGACAGTGCAGCAGTTTCCCTGTGATAACCCACTGACAGTGCAGCACATTCTCTGTGATAAACCACTGACAGTGCACCACTTTCTCTGTGATAACTTACCGACAGTGCAGCACTTTCTCTGTGATAACCGACTGACAGTGCAGCACTTTCTCTGTGATAACTCACCGACAGTGCTGCACTTTCTCTGTGATAAATCACCGACAGTGCAGCAGTTTCACTGTGATAACTTACCGACAGTGCAGCACTTTCTCTGTAATAAATCACTGACAGTGCAGCACTTTCGCTGTGATAACTTACCGACAGTGCAGCACTTTCTCTGTGATAACTTACCGACAGTGCAGCAGTTTCACTGTGACAACTTACTGACAGTGCAGCACTTTCTCAGTGATAACTCGCTGACAGTGCAGCACTTTCTCTGTGATAACCCACTGACAGTGCAGCACTTTCCCTGTGATAACCCACTGGCAGTGCAGCACTTTCTCAGTGATAACTCGCTGACAGTGCAGCACTTTCTCTGTGATAACTCACCGACAGTGCAGCACTTTCTCTGTGATAACCCACTGACAGTGCAGCACTCTCTCTGTGATAACCCACTGACAGTGCAGCACTTTCTCAGTGATAACTCGATGACACTGCAGCACTTTCTCTGTGATAACTCACCGACAGTGTGGCAGTTTCACTGTGACAACTTACCGACAGTGCAGCACTTTCTCTGTGATAAATCACTGACAGTGCAGCACATTCTCTGTGATAACACACTGACAGTGCAGCACTTTCTCTGTGATAACCCACTGACAGTACAGCACTTTCCCTGTGATAACCCACTTTCAGTGCAGCACTTTCCCTGTGATAACCCACTGACAGTTCAGCACTTTCTCTGTGATAACCCACTGACAGTGCAGCACTTTCTCTGTGATAACCCACTGACAGTGCAGCACTTTCTCTGTGATAACCCATTGACAGTGCAGCAGTTTCACTGTGATAACTTAGCGACAGTGCAGCACTTTCTCTGTGATAAATCACTGACAGTGCAGCACTTTCGCTGTGATAACTTACCGACAGTGCAGCACTTTCTCTGTGATAACTTACCGACAGTGCAGCAGTTTCACTGTGATAACTTACCGACAGTGCAGCAGTTTCACTGTGATAACTTACCGACAGTGCAGCACTTTCTCTGTGATAAATCACTGACAGTGCAGCACTTTCTCTGTGATAACTTACCGACAGTGCAGCACTTTCATTGTGATAACCCACTGACAGTGCAGCACTTTCTCTGTGATAACCCACTGACAGTGCAGCACTTTCTCTGTGATAACCCACTGACAGTGCAGCACTTTCCCTGTGATAACACACTGCCAGTACAGCACTTTCCCTGTGATAACCCACTGACAGTACAGCACTTTCCCTGTGATAACCCACTGACAGTACAGCACTTTCTCTGTGATAACCCACTGACAGGCAGGAACTTTCTCTGTGATAACCCACTGACAGTGCAGCACTTTCCCTGTGATAACCCATTGACAGTGCAGCAGTTTCACTGTGATAACTTACCGACAGTGCAGCACTTTCTCTGTGATAAATCACTGACAGTGCACCACTTTCGCTGTGATAACTTACCGACAGTGCAGCAGTTTCACTGTGATAACTTACCGACAGTGCAGCACTTTCTCTGTGATAAATCACTGACAGTGCAGCACTTTCTCTGTGATAACTTACCGACAGTGCAGCACTTTCTCTGTGATAACACACTGACAGTGCAGCACGTTCTCTGTGATAACCCTCTGACAGTGCAGCAGTTTCCCTGTGATAACCCTCTGACAGTGCAGCACTTTCTCTGTGATAACCCACTGACAGTGCAGCACTTTCTCAGTGATAACTCGCTGACAGTGCAGCACTTTCTCTGTGAAAACCCACTGACAGTGCAGCACTTTCCCTGTGATAACCCACTGACAGTGCAGCACTTTCTCAGTGATAACTCGCTGACAGTGCAGCACTTTCTCTGTGATAACTCACCGACAGTGCAGCACTTTCTCTGTGATAACCCACTGACAGTGCAGCACTTTCTCTGTGATAACCCACTGACAGTGCAGCACTTTCTCAGTGATAACTCGATGACACTGCAGCACTTTCTCTGTGATAACTCACCGACAGTGTGGCAGTTTCACTGTGACAACTTACCGACAGTGCAGCACTTTCTCTGTGATAAATCACTGACAGTGCAGCACTTTCTCTGTGATAACCCACTGACAGTGCAGCACTTTCTCTGTGATAACCCACTGACAGTGCAGCACTTTCTCTGTGATAACCCACTGACAGTGCAGCACTTTCTCAGTGATAACTCGATGACACTGCAGCACTTTCGCTGTGATAACTCACCGACAGTGTGGCAGTTTCACTGTGACAACTTACCGACAGTGCAGCACTTTCTCTGTGATAAATCACTGACAGTGCAGCACTTTCTCTGTGATAACCCACCGACAGTGCAGCACTTTCTCTGTGATAACACACTGACACTGCAGCACTTTCTCTGTGATAACCCACTGACAGTACAGCACTTTCCCTGTGATAACCCACTGACAGTGCAGCACTTTCCCTGTGATAACCCACTGACAGTGCAGCACTTTCTCTGTGATAACCCACTGACAGTGCAGCACTTTCTCTGTGATAACCCACTGACAGTGCAGCACTTTCTCAGTGATAACCCATTGACAGTGCAGCAGTTTCACTGTGATAACTTAGCGACAGTGCAGCACTTTCTCTGTGATAAATCACTGACAGTGCAGCACTTTCGCTGTGATAACTTACCGACAGTGCAGCACTTTCTCTGTGATAACTTACCGACAGTGCAGCAGTTTCACTGTGATAACTTACCGCCGGTGCAGCACTTTCTCTGTGATAAATCACTGACAGTGCAGCACTTTCTCTGTGATAACTTACCGACAGTGCAGCACTTTCTCTTTGATAACACACTGACAGTGCAGCACTTTCTCTGTGATAACCCACTGACAGTGCAGCACTTTCTCCGTGATAACCCACCGACAGTACAGCACTTTCTCTGTGATAACCGACTGACAGTGCAGCACTTTCTCTGTGATAACTCACCGACAGTGCAGCACTTTCTCTGTGATAAATCACCGACAGTGCAGCAGTTTCACTGTAATAACTTACCGACAGTGCAGCACTTTCTCTGTGATAAATCACTGACAGTGCAGCACTTTCGCTGTGATAACTCGCTGACAGTGCAGCACTTTCTCTGTGATAACCCACTGACAGTGCAGCACTTTCCCTGTGATAACCCACTGACAGTGCAGCACTTTCTCAGTGATAACTCGCTGACAGTGCAGCACTTTCTCTGTGATAACTCACCGACAGTGCAGCACTTTCTCTGTGATAACCCACTGACAGTGCAGCACTTTCTCTGTGATAACCCACTGACAGTGCAGCACTTTCTCAGTGATAACTCGATGACACTGCAGCACTTTCTCTGTGTTAACTCACCGACAGTGTGGCAGTTTCACTGTGACAACTTACCGACAGTGCAGCACTTTCTCTGTGATAAATCACTGACAGTGCAGCACTTTCTCTGTGATAACCCACCGACAGTGCAGCACTTTCTCTGTGATAACACACTGACACTGCAGCACTTTCTCTGTGATAACCCACTGACATTACAGCACTTTCCCTGTGATAACCCACTGACAGTGCAGCACTTTCCCTGTGATAACCCACTGACAGTGCAGCACTTTCATTGTGATAACCCACTGACAGTGCAGCACTTTCTCTGTGATAACCCACTGACAGTGCAGCACTTTCTCTGTGATAACCCACTGACAGTGCAGCACTTTCCCTGTGATAACACACTGCCAGTACAGCACTTTCCCTGTGATAACCCACTGACAGTACAGCACTTTCCCTGTGATAACCCACTGACAGTACAGCACTTTCTCTGTGATAACCCACTGACAGGCAGGAACTTTCTCTGTGATAACCCACTGACAGTGCAGCACTTTCCCTGTGATAACCCATTGACTGTGCAGCAGTTTCAATGTGATAACTTAAAGACAGTGCAGCACTTTCTCTGTGATAAATCACTGACAGTGCACCACTTTCGCTGTGATAACTTACCGAAAGTGCAGCACTTTCTCTGTGATAACTTACCGACAGTGCAGCAGTTTCACTGTGATAACTTACCGACAGTGCAGCACTTTCTCTGTGATAAATCACTGACAGTGCAGCACTTTCTCTGTGATAACTTACCGACAGTGCAGCACTTTCTCTGTGATAACACACTGACAGTGCAGCACGTTCTCTGTGATAACCCTCTGACAGTGCAGCAGTTTCCCTGTGATAACCCACTGACAGTGCAGCACTTTCTCTGTGATAACCCACTGACAGTGCAGCACTTTCTCAGTGATAACTCGCTGACAGTGCAGCACTTTCTCTGTGAAAACCCACTGACAGTGCAGCACTTTCCCTGTGAGAACCCACTGACAGTGCAGCACTTTCTCAGTGATAACTCGCTGACATTGCAGCACTTTCTCTGTGATAACTCACCGACAGTGCAGCACTTTCTCTGTGATAACCCACTGACAGTGCAGCACTTTCTCTGTGATAACCCACTGACAGTGCAGCACTTTCTCAGTGATAACTCGATGACACTGCAGCACTTTCTCTGTGATAACTCACCGACAGTGTTGCAGTTTCACTGTGACAACTTTCCGACAGTGCAGCACTTTCTCTGTGATAAATCACTGACAGTGCAGCACTTTCTCTGTGATAACCCACTGACAGTGCAGCACTTTCTCTGTGATAACCCACTGACAGTGCAGCACTTTCCCTGTGATAACACACTGACAGTACAGCACTTTCCCTGTGATAACCCACTGACAGTACAGCACTTTCCCTGTGATAACCCACTGACAGTACACCACTTTCTCTGTGATAACCCACTCACAGGCAGGAACTTTCTCTGTGATAAATCACTGACAGTGCAGCACTTTCTCTGTGATAACTTACCGACAGTGCAGCACTTTCTCTGTGATAACATACTGACAGTGCAGCACTTTCTCTGTGATAACCCTCTGACAGTGCAGCAGTTTCCCTGTGATAACCCACTGACAGTGCAGCACTTTCTCTGTGCTAACACACTGACAGTGCAGCACTTTCTCAGTGATAACTCGCTGACAGTGCAGCACTTTCTCTGTGATAACCCACTGACAGTGCAGCACTTTCCCTGTGATAACCCACTGACAGTGCAGCACTTTCTCAGTGATAACTCGCTGACAGTGCAGCACTTTCTCTGTGATAACTCACCGACAGTGCAGCACTTTCTCTGTGATAACCCACTGACAGTGCAGCACTTTCTCTGTGATAACCCACTGACAGTGCAGCACTTTCTCAGTGATAACTCGATGACAGTGCAGCACTTTCTCTGTGATAACCCACTGACAGTGCAGCACTTTCTCTGTGATAACTCGCAGACAGTGCAGCACTTTCTCTGTGATAAATCACCGACAGTACAGCACTTTCCCTGTGATAACCCGCTGACAGTGCACCACTTTCACTGTGATAACTTACCGACAGTGCAGCACTTTCTCTGTGATAACACACTGACAGTGCAGCACTTTCTCTGTGATAACCCACTGACAGTGCAGCAGTTTCCCTGTGATAACCCACTGACAGTGCAGCACTTTGTCTGTGATAACACACTGACAGTGCAGCACATTCTCTGTGATAAACCACTGACAGTGCACCACTTTCTCTGTGATAACTTACCGACAGTGCAGCACTTTCTCTGTGATAACCGACTGACAGTGCAGCACTTTCTCTGTGATAACTCACCGACAGTGCTGCACTTTCTCTGTGATAAATCACTGACAGTGCACCACTTTCGCTGTGATAACTTACCGACAGTGCAGCACTTTCTCTGTGATAACTTACCGACAGTGCAGCAGTTTCACTGTGATAACTTACCGACAGTGCAGCACTTTCTCTGTGATAAATCACTGACAGTGCAGCACTTTCGCTGTGATAACTTACCGACAGTGCAGCACTTTCTCTGTGATAACTTACCGACAGTGCAGCAGTTTCACTGTGACAACTTACTGACAGTGCAGCACTTTCTCAGTGATAACTCGCTGACAGTGCAGCACTTTCTCTGTGATAACCCACTGACAGTGCAGCACTTTCCCTGTGATAACCCACTGGCAGTGCAGCACTTTCTCAATGATAACTCGCTGACAGTGCAGCACTTTCTCTGTGATAACTCACCGACAGTGCCGCACTTTCTCTGTGATAACCCACTGACAGTGCAGCACTCTCTCTGTGATAACCCACTGACAGTGCAGCACTTTCTCAGTGATAACTCGATGACACTGCAGCACTTTCTCTGTGATAACTCACCGACAGTGTGGCAGTTTCACTGTGACAACTTACCGACAGTGCAGCACTTTCTCTGTGATAAATCACTGACAGTGCAGCACATTCTCTGTGATAACACACTGACAGTGCAGCACTTTCTCTGTGATAACCCACTGACAGTACAGCACTTTCCCTGTGATAACCCACTTTCAGTGCAGCACTTTCCCTGTGATAAACCACTGACAGTTCAGCACTTTCCCTGTGATAACCCACTGACAGTGCAGCACTTTCTCAGTGATAACTCGCTGACAGTGCAGCACTTTCTCTGTGATAACTCACCGACAGTGCAGCACTTTCTCTGTGATAACCCACTGACAGTGCAGCACTTTCTCTGTGATAACCCACTGACAGTGCAGCACTTTCTCAGTGATAACTCGATGACACTGCAGCACTTTCTCTGTGTTAACTCACCGACAGTGTGGCAGTTTCACTGTGACAACTTACCGACAGTGCAGCACTTTCTCTGTGATAAATCACTGACAGTGCAGCACTTTGTCTGTGATAACCCACCGACAGTGCAGCACTTTCTCTGTGATAACACACTGACACTGCAGCACTTTCTCTGTGATAACCCACTGACATTACAGCACTTTCCCTGTGATAACCCACTGACAGTGCAGCACTTTCCCTGTGATAACCCACTGACAGTGCAGCACTTTCTCTGTGATAACCCACTGACAGTGCAGCACTTTCTCAGTGATAACTCGATGACACTGCAGCACTTTCTCTGTGTTAACTCACCGACAGTGTGGCAGTTTCACTGTGACAACTTACCGACAGTGCAGCACTTTCTCTGTGATAAATCACTGACAGTGCAGCACTTTGTCTGTGATAACCCACCGACAGTGCAGCACTTTCATTGTGATAACCCACTGACAGTGCAGCACTTTCTCTGTGATAACCCACTGACAGTGCAGCACTTTCTCTGTGATAACCCACTGACAGTGCAGCACTTTCCCTGTGATAACACACTGCCAGTACAGCACTTTCCCTGTGTTAACCCACTGACAGTACAGCACTTTCCCTGTGATAACCCACTGACAGTACAGCACTTTCTCTGTGATAACCCACTGACAGGCAGGAACTTTCTCTGTGATAACCCACTGACAGTGCAGCACTTTCCCTGTGATAACCCATTGACAGTGCAGCAGTTTCACTGTGATAACTTACCGACAGTGCAGCACTTTCTCTGTGATAAATCACTGACAGTGCACCACTTTCGCTGTGATAACTTACCGACAGTGCAGCACTTTCTCTGTGATAACTTACCGACAGTGCAGCAGTTTCACTGTGATAACTTACCGACAGTGCAGCACTTTCTCTGTGATAAATCACTGACAGTGCAGCACTTTCTCTGTGATAACTTACCGACAGTGCAGCACTTTCTCTGTGATAACACACTGACAGTGCAGCACGTTCTCTGTGATAACCCTCTGACAGTGCAGCAGTTTCCCTGTGATAACCCACTGACAGTGCAGCACTTTCTCTGTGATAACCCACTGACAGTGCAGCACTTTCTCAGTGATAACTCGCTGACAGTGCAGCACTTTCTCTGTGAAAACCCACTGACAGTGCAGCACTTTCCCTGTGAGAACCCACTGACAGTGCAGCACTTTCTCAGTGATAACTCGCTGACATTGCAGCACTTTCTCTGTGATAACTCACCGACAGTGCAGCACTTTCTCTGTGATAACCCACTGACAGTGCAGCACTTTCTCTGTGATAACCCACTGACAGTGCAGCACTTTCTCAGTGATAACTCGATGACACTGCAGCACTTTCTCTGTGATAACTCACCGACAGTGTGGCAGTTTCACTGTGACAACTTTCCGACAGTGCAGCACTTTCTCTGTGATAAATCACTGACAGTGCAGCACTTTCTCTGTGATAACCCACTGACAGTGCAGCACTTTCTCTGTGATAACCCACTGACAGTGCAGCACTTTCCCTGTGATAACACACTGACAGTACAGCACTTTCCCTGTGATAACCCACTGACAGTACAGCACTTTCCCTGTGATAACCCACTGACAGTACACCACTTTCTCTGTGATAACCCACTCACAGGCAGGAACTTTCTCTGTGATAAATCACTGACAGTGCAGCACTTTCTCTGTGATAACTTACCGACAGTGCAGCACTTTCTCTGTGATAACACACTGACAGTGCAGCACTTTCTCTGTGATAACCCTCTGACAGTGCAGCAGTTTCCCTGTGATAACCCACTGACAGTGCAGCACTTTCTCTGTGATAACACACTGACAGTGCAGCACTTTCTCAGTGATAACTCGCTGACAGTGCAGCACTTTCTCTGTGATAACCCACTGACAGTGCAGCACTTTCCCTGTGATAACCCACTGACAGTGCAGCACTTTCTCAGTGATAACTCGCTGACAGTGCAGCACTTTCTCTGTGATAACTCACCGACAGTGCAGCACTTTCTCTGTGATAACCCACTGACAGTGCAGCACTTTCTCTGTGATAACCCACTGACAGTGCAGCACTTTCTCAGTGATAACTCGATGACAGTGCAGCACTTTCTCTGTGATAACCCACTGACAGTGCAGCACTTTCTCTGTGATAACTCGCAGACAGTGCAGCACTTTCTCTGTGATAAATCACCGACAGTACAGCACTTTCCCTGTGATAACCCGCTGACAGTGCACCACTTTCACTGTGATAACTTACCGACAGTGCAGCACTTTCTCTGTGATAACACACTGACAGTGCAGCACTTTCTCTGTGATAACCCACTGACAGTGCAGCAGTTTCCCTGTGATAACCCACTGACAGTGCAGCACTTTGTCTGTGATAACACACTGACAATGCAGCACATTCTCTGTGATAAACCACTGACAGTGCACCACTTTCTCTGTGATAACTTACCGACAGTGCAGCACTTTCTCTGTGATAACCGACTGACAGTGCAGCACTTTCTCTGTGATAACTCACCGACAGTGCTGCACTTTCTCTGTGATAAATCACCGACAGTGCAGCAGTTTCACTGTGATAACTTACCGACAGTGCAGCACTTTCTCTGTGATAAATCACTGACAGTGCAGCACTTTCGCTGTGATAACTTACCGACAGTGCAGCACTTTCTCTGTGATAACTTACCGACAGTGCAGCAGTTTCACTGTGACAACTTACTGACAGTGCAGCACTTTCTCAGTGATAACTCGCTGACAGTGCAGCACTTTCTCTGTGATAACCCACTGACAGTGCAGCACTTTCCCTGTGATAACCCACTGGCAGTGCAGCACTTTCTCAGTGATAACTCGCTGACAGTGCAGCACTTTCTCTGTGATAACTCACCGACAGTGCCGCACTTTCTCTGTGATAACCCACTGACAGTGCAGCACTCTCTCTGTGATAACCCACTGACAGTGCAGCACTTTCTCAGTGATAACTCGATGACACTGCAGCACTTTCTCTGTGATAACTCACCGACAGTGTGGCAGTTTCACTGTGACAACTTACCGACAGTGCAGCACTTTCTCTGTGATAAATCACTGACAGTGCAGCACATTCTCTGTGATAACACACTGACAGTGCAGCACTTTCTCTGTGATAACCCACTGACAGTACAGCACTTTCCCTGTGATAACCCACTTTCAGTGCAGCACTTTCCCTGTGATAACCCACTGACAGTTCAGCACTTTCTCTGTGATAACCCACTGACAGTGCAGCACTTTCTCTGTGATAACCCTCTGACAGTGCAGCACTTTCTCTGTGATAACCCATTGACAGTGCAGCAGTTTCACTGTGATAACTTAGCGACAGTGCAGCACTTTCTCTGTGATAAATCACTGACAGTGCAGCACTTTCGCTGTGATAACTTACCGACAGTGCAGCACTTTCTCTGTGATAACTTACCGACAGTGCAGCAGTTTCACTGTGATAACTTACCGACAGTGCAGCACTTTCTCTGTGATAAATCACTGACAGTGCAGCACTTTCTCTGTGATAACTTACCGACAGTGCAGCACTTTCTCTGTGATAACACACTGACAGTGCAGCACTTTCTCTGTGATAACCCTCTGACAGTGCAGCAGTTTCCCTGTGATAACCCACTGACAGTGCAGCACTTTCTCTGTGATAACTTACCGACAGTGCAGCACTTTCTCTGTGATAACACACTGACAGTGCAGCAGTTGCCCTGTGATAACCCACTTACAGTGCAGCACTTTGTCTGTGATAACACACTGACAGTGCAGCACTTTCCCTGTGATAACCCACTGACAGTGCAGCACTTTCTCCGTGATAACCCACCGACAGTACAGCACTTTCTCTGTGATAACCGACTGACAGTGCAGCACTTTCTTTGTGATAACTCACCGACAGTGCAGCACTTTCTCTGTGATAAATCACCGACAGTGCAGCAGTTTCACTGTGATAACTTACCGACAGTGCAGCACTTCCTCTGTGATAAATCACTGACAGTGCAGCACTTTCGCTGTGATAACTTACCGACAGTGCAGCACTTTCTCTGTGATAACTTACCGACAGTGCAGCAGTTTCACTGTGATAACTTACTGACAGTGCAGCACTTTCTCAGTGATAACTCGCTGACAGTGCAGCACTTTCTCTGTGATAACCCACTGACAGTGCAGCACTTTCCCTGTGATAACCCACTGGCAGTGCAGCACTTTCTCAGTGATAACTCGCTGACAGTGCAGCACTTTCTCTGTGATAACTCACCGACAGTGCAGCACTTTCTCTGTGATAACCCACTGACAGTGCAGCACTTTCTCTGTGATAACCCACTGACAGTGCAGCACTTTCTCAGTGATAACTCGATGACACTGCAGCACTTTCTCTGTGATAACTCACCGACAGTGTGGCAGTTTCACTGTGACAACTTACCGACAGTGCAGCACTTTCTCTGTGATAAATCACTGACAGTGCAGCACTTTCTCTGTGATAACCCACCGACAGTGCAGCACTTTCTCTGTGAAAACACACTGACAGTGCAGCACTTTCTCTGTGATAACCCACTGACAGTACAGCACTTTCCCTGTGATAACCCACTGACAGTGCAGCACTTTCCCTGTGATAACCCACTGACAGTGCAGCACTTTCTCTGTGATAACCCACTGACAGTGCAGCACTTTCTCTGTGATAACCCACTGACAGTGCAGCACTTTCTCAGTGATAACCCATTGACAGTGCAGCAGTTTCACTGTGATAACTTAGCGACAGTGCAGCACTTTCTCTGTGATAAATCACTGACAGTGCACCACTTTCGCTGTGATAACTTACCGACAGTGCAGCACTTTCTCTGTGATAACTTACCGACAGTGCAGCAGTTTCACTGTGATAACTTACCGACAGTGCAGCACTTTCTCTGTGATAAATCACTGACAGTGCAGCACTTTCTCTGTGATAACTTACCGACAGTGCAGCACTTTCTCTGTGATAACACACTGACAGTGCAGCACTTTCTCTGTGATAACCCACTGACAGTGCAGCACTTTCTCCGTGATAACCCACCGACAGTACAGCACTTTCTCTGTGATAACCGACTGACAGTGCAGCACTTTCTCTGTGATAACTCACCGACAGTGCAGCACTTTCTCTGTGATAAATCACCGACAGTGCAGCAGTTTCACTGTAATAACTTACCGACAGTGCAGCACTTTCTCTGTGATAAATCACTGACAGTGCAGCACTTTCGCTGTGATAACTCGCTGACAGTGCAGCACTTTCTCTGTGATAACCCACTGAGAGTGCAGCACTTTCCCTGTGATAACCCACTGACAGTGCAGCACTTTCTCAGTGATAACTCGCTGACAGTGCAGCACTTTCTCTGTGATAACTCACCGACAGTGCAGCACTTTCTCTGTGATAACCCACTGACAGTGCAGCACTTTCTCTGTGATAACCCACTGACAGTGCAGCACTTTCTCAGTGATAACTCGATGACACTGCAGCACTTTCTCTGTATTAACTCACCGACAGTGTGGCAGTTTCACTGTGACAACTTACCGACAGTGCAGCACTTTCTCTGTGATAAATCGCTGACAGTGCAGCACTTTCTCTGTGATAACCCACCGACAGTGCAGCAATTTCTCTGTGATAACACACTGACACTGCAGCACTTTCTCTGTGATAACCCACTGACATTACAGCACTTTCCCTGTGATAACCCACTGACAGTGCAGCACTTTCCCTGTGATAACCCACTGACAGTGCAGCACTTTCATTGTGATAACCCACTGACAGTGCAGCACTTTCTCTGTGATAACCCACTGACAGTGCAGCACTTTCTCTGTGATAACCCACTGACAGTGCAGCACTTTCGCTGTGATAACTTACCGACAGTGCAGCACTTTCTCTGTGATAACTTACCGACAGTGCAGCAGTTTCACTGTGATAACTTACCGACAGTGCAGCACTTTCTCTGTGATAAATCACTGACAGTGCAGCACTTTCTCTGTGATAACTTACCGACAGTGCAGCACTTTCTCTGTGATAACACACTGACAGTGCAGCACTTTCTCTGTGATAACCCACTGACAGTGCAGCACTTTCTCCGTGATAACCCACCGACAGTACAGCACTTTCTCTGTGATAACCGACTGACAGTGCAGCACTTTCTCTGTGATAACTCACCGACAGTGCAGCACTTTCTCTGTGATAAATCACTGACAGTGCAGCAGTTTCACTGTAATAACTTACCGACAGTGCAGCACTTTCTCTGTGATAAATCACTGACAGTGCAGCACTTTCGCTGTGATAACTTACCGACAGTGCAGCACTTTCTCTGTGATAACTTACCGACAGTGCAGCAGTTTCACTGTGATAACTTACTGACAGTGCAGCACTTTCTCAGTGATAACTCGCTGACAGTGCAGCACTTTCTCTGTGATAACCCACTGACAGTGCAGCACTTGCCCTGTGATAACCCACTAACAGTGCAGCACTTTCTCAGTGATAACTCGCTGACAGTGCAGCACTTTCTCTGTGATAACTCACCGACAGTGCAGCACTTTCTCTGTGATAACCCACTGACAGTGCAGCACTTTCTCTGTGATAACCCACTGACAGTGCAGCACTTTCTCAGTGATAACTCGATGACACTGCAGCACTTTCTCTGTGTTAACTCACCGACAGTGTGGCAGTTTCACTGTGACAACTTACCGACAGTGCAGCACTTTCTCTGTGATAAATCACTGACAGTGCAGCACTTTGTCTGTGATAACCCACCGACAGTGCAGCACTTTCTCTGTGATAACACACTGACACTGCAGCACTTTCTCTGTGATAACCCACTGACATTACAGCACTTTCCCTTTGATAACCCACTGACAGTGCAGCACTTTCCCTGTGATAACCCACTGACAGTGCAGCACTTTTCTGTGATAACCCACTGACAGTGCAGCACTTTCTCTGTGATAACCCACTGACAGTGCAGCACTTTCTCTGTGATAACCCACTGACAGTGCAGCACTTTCCCTGTGATAACACACTGCCAGTACAGCACTTTCCCTGTGATAACCCACTGACAGTACAGCACTTTCCCTGTGATAACCCACTGACAGTACAGCACTTTCTCTGTGATAACCCACTGACAGGCAGGAACTTTCTCTGTGATAACCCACTGACAGTGCAGCACTTTCCCTGTGATAACCCATTCACAGTGCAGCAGTTTCACTGTGATAACTTACCGACAGTGCAGCACTTTCTCTGTGATAAATCACTGACAGTGCAGCACTTTCGCTGTGATAAATTACCGACAGTGCAGCACTTTCTCTGTGATAACTTACCGACAGTGCAGCAGTTTCACTGTGATAACTTACCGACAGTGCAGCACTTTCTCTGTGATAAATCACTGACAGTGCAGCACTTTCTCTGTGATAACTTACCGACAGTGCAGCACTTTCTCAGAGATAACTCGCTGACAGTGCAGCACTTTCTCTGTGATAACCCACTGACAGTGCAGCAGTTTCCCTGTGATAACCCACTGACAGTGCTGCACTTTCTCTGTGATAACACACTAACAGTGCAGCACATTCTCAGTGATAACTCCCTGACAGTGCAGCACTTTCTCTGTGATAACCCACTGACAGTGCAGCACTTTCCCTGTGATAACCCACTGACAGTGCAGCACTTTCTCTGTGATAACTCGCTGACAGTGCAGCACTTTCTCTGTGATAACTCACCGACAGTGCAGCAGTTTCTCTGTGATAACCCACTGACAGTGCAGCACTTTCTCTGTGATAACCCACTGACAGTGCAGCACTTTCTCAGTGATAACTCGATGACACTGCAGCACTTTCTCTGTGATAACTCACCGACAGTGTGGCAGTTTCACTGTGACAACTTACCGACAGTGCAGCACTTTCTCTGTGATAAATCACTGACAGTGCAGCACTTTCTCTGTGATAACCCACTGACAGTGCAGCACTTTCTCTGTGATAACCCACTGACAGTGCAGCACTTTCCCTGTGATAACACACTGACAGTAGACCACTTTCTCTGTGATAACCCACTCACAGGCAGGAACTTTCTCTGTGATAAATCACTGACAGTGCAGCACTTTCTCTGTGATAACTTACCGACAGTGCAGCACTTTCTCTGTGATAACACACTGACAGTGCAGCACTTTCTCTGTGATAACCCTCTGACAGTGCAGCAGTTTCCCTGTGATTACCCACTGACAGTGCAGCACTTTCTCTGTGATAACACACTGACAGTGCAGCACTTTCTCAGAGATAACTCGCTGACAGTGCAGCACTTTCTCTGTGATAACCCACTGACAGTGCAGCACTTTCCCTGTGATAACCCACTGACAGTGCAGCACTTTCTCAGTGATAACTCGCTGACAGTGCAGCACTTTCTCTGTGATAACCCACTGACAGTGCAGCACTTTCTCTGTGATAACCCACTGACAGTGCAGCACTTTCCCTGTGATAACACACTGCCAGTACAGCACTTTCCCTGTGATAACCCACTGACAGTACAGCACTTTCCCTGTGATAACCCACTGACAGTGCAGCACTTTCTCTGTGATAACTCGCAGACAGTGCAGCACTTTCTCTGTGATAAATCACCGACAGTACAGCACTTTCCCTGTGATAACCCGCTGACAGTGCACCACTTTCACTGTGATAACTTACCGACAGTGCAGCACTTTCTCTGTGATAACACACTGACAGTGCAGCACTTTCTCTGTGATAACCCACTGACAGTGCAGCAGTTTCCCTGTGATAACCCACTGACAGTGCAGCACTTTGTCTGTGATAACACACTGACAGTGCAGCACATTCTCTGTGATAAACCACTGACAGTGCACCACTTTCTCTGTGATAACTTACCGACAGTGCAGCACTTTCTCTGTGATAACTCACCGACAGTGCAGCACTTTCTCTGTGATAAATCACCGACAGTGCAGCAGTTTCACTGTGATAACTTACCGACAGTGCAGGACTTTCTCTGTGATAAATCACTGACAGTGCAGCACTTTCGCTGTGATAACTTACCGACAGTGCAGCACTTTCTCTGTGATAACTTACCGACAGTGCAGCAGTTTCACTGTGACAACTTACTGACAGTGCAGCACTTTCTCAGTGATAACTCGCTGACAGTGCAGCACTTTCTCTGTGATAACCCACTGACAGTGCAGCACTTTCCCTGTGATAACCCACTGGCAGTGCAGCACTTTCTCAGTGATAACTCGCTGACAGTGCAGCACTTTCTCTGTGATAACTCACCGACAGTGCAGCACTTTCTCTGTGATAACCCACTGACAGTGCAGCACTTTCTCTGTGATAACCCACTGACAGTGCAGCACTTTCTCAGTGATAACTCGATGACACTGCAGCACTTTCTCTGTGATAACTCACCGACAGTGTGGCAGTTTCACTGTGACAACTTACCGACAGTGCAGCACTTTCTCTGTGATAAATCACTGACAGTGCAGCACTTTCACTGTGATAACCCACTGACAGTGCAGCACTTTCTCTGTGATAACCCACTGACAGTGCAGCACTTTCCCTGTGATAACACACTGACAGTACACCACTTTCTCTGTGATAACCCACTCACAGGCAGGAACTTTCTCTGTGAAAAATCACTGACAGTGCAGCACTTTCCCTGTGATAACCCACTGACAGTTCAGCACTTTCTCTGTGATAACCCACTGACAGTGCAGCACTTTCTCTGTGATAACCCACTGACAGTGCAGCACTTTCTCTGTGATAACCCATTGACAGTGCAGCAGTTTCACTGTGATAACTTAGCGACAGTGCAGCACTTTCTCTGTGATAAATCACTGACAGTGCAGCACTTTCGCTGTGATAACTTACCGACAGTGCAGTACTTTCTCTGTGATAACTTACCGACAGTGCAGCAGTTTCACTGTGATAACTTACCGACAGTGCAGCACTTTCTCTGTGATAAATAACTGACTGTGCAGCACTTTCTCTGTGATAACTTACCGACAGTGCAGCACTTTCTCTGTGATAACACACTGACAGTGCAGCACTTTCTCTGTGATAACCCTCTGACAGTGCAGCAGTTTCCCTGTGATAACCCACTGACAGTGCTGCACTTTCTCTGTGATAACCCACTGACAGTGCAGCACTTTCTCAGTGATAACTCGCTGACAGTGCAGCACTTTCTCTGTGATAACCCACTGACAGTGCAGCACTTTCCCGGTGATAACCCACTGACAGTGCAGCACTTTCTCAGTGATAACTCGCTGACAGTGCAGCACTTTCTCTGTGATAACTCACCGACAGTGCAGCACTTCCTCTGTGATAACCCACTGACAGTGCAGCACTTTCTCTGTGATAACCCACTGACAGTGCAGCACTTTGTCAGTGATAACTCGATGACACTGCAGCACTTTCTCTGTGATAACTCACCGACAGTGTGGCAGTTTCACTGTGACAACTTACCGACAGTGCAGCATTTTCTCTGTGATAAATCACTGACAGTGCAGCACTTTCTCTGTGATAACCCACCGACAGTGCAGCACTTTCTCTGTGATAACACACTGACAGTGCAGCACTTTCTCTGTGATAACCCACTGACAGTACAGCACTTTCCGTGTGATAACCCACTGACAGTGCAGCACTTTCCCTGTGATAACCCACTGACAGTGCAGCACTTTCTCTGTGATAACACACTGACAGTGCAGCACTTTCCCTGTGATAACCCACTGACAGTGCAGCACTTTCCCTGTGATAACACACTGACAGTACAGCACTTTCCCTGTGATAACCCACTGACAGTGCAGCACTTTCCCTGTGATAACCCACTGACAGTACAGCACTTTCTCTGTGATAACCCACTGACAGGCAGGAACTTTCTCTGTGATAAATCACTGACACTGCAGCACTTTCTCTGTGATAACTTACCGACAGTGCAGCACTTTCTCTGTGATAACCCTCTGACAGTGAAGCAGTTTCCCTGTGATAACCCACTGACAGTGCAGCACTTTCTCTGTGATAACCCACTGACAGTGCAGCACTTTCTCAGTGATAACTCGCTTACAGTGCAGCACTTTCTCTGTGATAACCCACTGACAGTGCAGCACGTTCCCTGTGATAACGCACTGACAGTGCAGCACTTTCTCAGTGATAACTCGCTGACAGTGCAGCACTTTCTCTGTGATAACTCACCGACAGTGCAGCACTTTCTCTGTGATAACCCACTGACAGTGCAGCACTTTCTCTGTGATAACCCACTGACAGTGCAGCACTTTCTCAGTGATAACTCGATGACAGTGCAGCACTTTCTCTGTGATAACCCACTGACAGTGCAGCACCTTCTCTGTGGTAACTCGCAGACAGTGCAGCACTTTCTCTGTGATAATTCACCAACAGTACAGCACTTTCCCTTTGATAACCCGCTGACAGTGCAGCACTTTCACTGTGATAACCCACCGACAGTGCAGCACTTTCTCTGTGATAACCCACTGACAGTGCAGCACTCTCTCTGTGATAACTTACTGACAGTGCAGCACTTTCTCTGTGATAACTTACTAACAGTGCAGCACTTTCTCTGTGATAACCCACTGACAGTGCAGCACTTTCTCTGTGATAACTTACTGACAGTGCAGCACTTTCTCTGTGATAAATCACCGACAGTGCAGCACTTTCTCTGTGATAAATCACTGACAGTGCAGCACTTTCCCTGTGATACCCCTAATACAGTGCAGCACTTTCTCTGTGATAACCCACGGACAGTGCAGCACTTTCTCTGTGATAACACACTGACAGTGCAGCACTTTCTCTGTGATAACCCACTGACAGTGCAGCACTTTCTCTGTGATAACTCACTGACAGTGCAGCACTTGCCCTGTGATAACCCACTGACAGTGCAGCACTTTCCCTGTGATAACCGACTGACAGTGCAGCACTTTCTCTGTGATAACCCACTGACAGTGCAGCACTTTCTCTGTGATAACCCACTGACAATGCCGCACTTTCCCTGTGATAACCCGCCGACAGTGCAGCACTTTCTCTGTGATAACCTACTGACAGAGCAGCACTTTCTCTGTGATAACCCACTGACAGTGCAGCACTTTCTCTGTGATAACCCACTGACAGTGCAGCACTTTCTCTGTGATAACCCACTGACAGTGCAGCACTTTCCCTGTGATAACCCACTGGCAGTGCAGCACTTTCTCTGTGATAACCCACTGACAGTGCAGCACTTTATCTGTGATAACCCACTGACAGTGCAGCACTTTCCCTGTGATAACACACTGACAGGACAGCACTTTCCCTGTGATAACCCACTGACAGTGCAGCACTTTCTCTGTGATAACCCACTGACAGTGCAGCACTTTCTCTGTGATAACCCACTGACAGTGCAGCACTTTCTCCGTGATAACCCACCGACAGTACAGCACTTTCTCTGTGATAACCCACCGACAGTACAGCACTTTCCCTGTGATAACCCACTGACAGTGCAGCACTTTCTCTGTGATAACTTACCGACAGTGCAGCACTTTCTCTGTGATAACCCACTGACAATGCACCACTTTATCTGTGATAACACACTGACAATACAGCACTTTCCCTGTGATAACCTACTGACAGTGCAGCACTTTCTCTGTGATAACTCGCTGACAGTGCAGCACTTTCTCTGTGATAACCCACTGACAGTGCAGCACGTTCCCTGTGATAACCCACTGACAGTGCAGCACTTTCTCAGTGATAACTCGCTGACAGTGCAGCACTTTCTCTGTGATAACTCATCGACAGTGCAGCACTTTCTCTGTGATAACCCACTGACAGTGCAGCACTTTCTCTGTGATAACCCACTGACAGTGCAGCACTTTCTCAGTGATAACTCGATGACAGTGCAGCACTTTCTCTGTGATAACCCACTGACAGTGCAGCACTTTCTCTGTGATAACTCGCAGACAGTGCAGCACTTTCTCTGTGATAATTCACCGACAGTACAGCACTTTCCCTGTGATAACCCGCTGACAGTGCAGCACTTTCACTGTGATAACCCACCGACAGTGCAGCACTTTCTCTGTGATAACCCACTGACAGTGCAGCACTCTCTCTGTGATAACTTACTGACAGTGCAGCACTTTCTCTGTGATAACTTACTACAGTGCAGCACTTTCTCTGTGATAACCCACTGACAGTGCAGCACTTTCTCTGTGATAACTTACTGACAGTGCAGCACTTTCTCTGTGATAAATCACCGACAGTGCAGCACTTTCTCTGTGATAAATCACTGACAGTGCAGCACTTTCCCATTGATAACTTACTGACAGTGCAGCACTTTCTCTGTGATAACCCACGGACAGTGCAGCACTTTCTCTGTGATAACACACTGACAGTGCAGCACTTTCTCTGTGATAACCCACTGACAGTGCAGCACTTTCTCTGTGATAACTCACTGACAGTGCAGCACTTTCTCTGTGATAACCCACTGACAGTGCAGCACTTTCCCTGTGATAACCCGCCGACAGTGCAGCACTTTCTCTGTGATAACCTACTGACAGAGCAGCACTTTCTCTGTGATAACCCACTGACAGTGCAGCACTTTCTCTGTGATAACCCACTGACAGTGAAGCACTTTCTCTGTGATAACCCACTGACAGTGCAGCACTTTCCCTGTGATAACCCACTGGCAGTGCAGCACTTTCTCTGTGATAACCCACTGACAGTGCAGCACTTTATCTGTGATAACCCACTGACAGTGCAGCACTTTCCCTGTGATAACACACTGACAGTACAGCACTTTCCCTGTGATAACCCACTGACAGTGCAGCACTTTCTCTGTGATAACCCACTGACAGTGCAGCACTTTCTCTGTGATAACCCACTGACAGTGCAGCACTTTCTCCGTGATAACCCACCGACACTACAGCACTTTCTCTGTGATAACCCACCGACAGTACAGCCCTTTCCCTGTGATAACCCACTGACAGTGCCGCACTTTCTCTGTGATAACTTACCGACAGTGCAGCACTTTCTCTGTGATAACCCCCTGACAATGCACCACTTTATCTGTGATAACACACTGACAATACAGCACATTCCCTGTGATGACCTACTGACAGTGCAGCACTTTCCCTGTGATAACCCACTGACAGTGCATCACTTTCCCTGTGATAACCCACTGACAGTACAGCACTTTCCCTGTGATAACTCACTGACAGTGCTGCACTTTCTCTGTGATAACACACTGACAGTGCAGCACTTTCCCTGTGATAATCCACTGACAGTACAACACTTTCTCTGTAATACCTCACCGACAGTACAGCACTTTCTCTGCGATAACCCACTGACAGTGCTGCACCTTCACCGTGATAACCCACCGACAGTACAGCACTTTCTCTGTGATAACTCACTGACAGTGCAGCACATTCTCTGTGATAACTCACCGACAGTGCAGCAGTTTCACTGTGATAACCCAATGACAGTGCAGCACTTTCCCTGTGATAACTCACTGACAGTGCAGCACTTTCTCTGTGATAACCCACTGACAGTGCACCACTTTCTCTGTGATAACCCACTGACAGTGCAGCACTTTCTCAGTGATAACTCGCTGACAGTGCAGCACTTTCTCTGTAATAACCCACTGACAGTGCAGCATTTTCCCTGTGATAACCCACTGACAGTACAGCACTTTCCCTGTGATAACTCGCTGACAGTGCAGCACTTTCTCTGTGATAACTCACCGACAGTGCAGCACTTTCTCTGTGATAACCCACTGACAGTTCAGCAATTTCTCTGTGATAACGCACCGACAGTGTAACACTTTCTCTGTGATAACCCACTGACAGTGCAGCACTTTCTCTGTGATAACCCACTGACAGTGCAGCACTTTCCCTGTTATAACCCACTGACAGTGCAGCACTTTCTCTGTGATAACCCATTGACAGTGCAGCAGTTTCACTGTGATAACTTAGCGACAGTGCAGCACTTTCTCTGTGATAAATCACTGACAGTGCAGCACTTTCGCTGTGATAACTTACCGACAGTGCAGTACTTTCTCTGTGATAACTTACCGACAGTGCAGCAGTTTCACTGTGATAACTTACCGACAGTGCAGCACTTTCTCTGTGATAAATAACTGACTGTGCAGCACTTTCTCTGTGATAACTTACCGACAGTGCAGCACTTTCTCTGTGATAACACACTGACAGTGCAGCACTTTCTCTGTGATAACCCTCTGACAGTGCAGCAGTTTCCCTGTGATAACCCACTGACAGTGCAGCACTTTCGCTGTGATAAATTACCGACAGTGCAGCACTTTCTCTGTGATAACTTACCGACAGTGCAGCAGTTTCACTGTGATAACTTACCGACAGTGCAGCACTTTCTCTGTGATAAATCACTGACAGTGCAGCACTTTCTCTGTGATAAATCACTGACAGTGCAGCACTTTCTCTGTGATAACCCACTGACAGTGCAGCACTTTCTCTGTGATAACCCACTGACAGTGCAGCACTTTCCCTGTGATAACACACTGACAGTACACCACTTTCTCTGTGATAACCCACTCACAGGCAGGAACTTTCTCTGTGATAAATCACTGACAGTGCAGCACTTTCTCTGTGATAACTTACCGACAGTGCAGCACTTTCTCTGTGATAACACACTGACAGTGCAGCACTTTCTCTGTGATAACCCTCTGACAGTGCAGCAGTTTCCCTGTGATTACCCACTGACAGTGCAGCACTTTCTCTGTGATAACACACTGACAGTGCAGCACTTTCTCAGAGATAACTCGCTGACAGTGCAGCACTTTCTCTGTGATAACCCACTGACAGTGCAGCACTTTCCCTGTGATAACCCACTGACAGTGCAGCACTTTCTCAGTGATAACTCGCTGACAGTGCAGCACTTTCTCTGTGATAACCCACTGACAGTGCAGCACTTTCTCTGTGATAACCCACTGACAGTGCAGCACTTTCCCTGTGATAACACACTGCCAGTACAGCACTTTCCCTGTGATAACCCACTGACAGTACAGCACTTTCCCTGTGATAACCCACTGACAGTGCAGCACTTTCTCTGTGATAACTCGCAGACAGTGCAGCACTTTCTCTGTGATAAATCACCGACAGTACAGCACTTTCCCTGTGATAACCCGCTGACAGTGCACCACTTTCACTGTGATAACTTACCGACAGTGCAGCACTTTCTCTGTGATAACACACTGACAGTGCAGCACTTTCTCTGTGATAACCCACTGACAGTGCAGCAGTTTCCCTGTGATAACCCACTGACAGTGCAGCACTTTGTCTGTGATAACACACTGACAGTGCAGCACATTCTCTGTGATAAACCACTGACAGTGCACCACTTTCTCTGTGATAACTTACCGACAGTGCAGCACTTTCTCTGTGATAACCCACTGACAGTGCAGCACTTTCTCTGTGATAACTCACCGACAGTGCAGCACTTTCTCTGTGATAAATCACCGACAGTGCAGCAGTTTCACTGTGATAACTTACCGACAGTGCAGCACTTTCTCTGTGATAAATCACTGACAGTGCAGCACTTTCGCTGTGATAACTTACCGACAGTGCAGCACTTTCTCTGTGATAACTTACCGACAGTGCAGCAGTTTCACTGTGACAACTTACTGACAGTGCAGCACTTTCTCAGTGATAACTCGCTGACAGTGCAGCACTTTCTCTGTGATAACCCACTGACAGTGCAGCACTTTCCCTGTGATAACCCACTGGCAGTGCAGCACTTTCTCAGTGATAACTCGCTGACAGTGCAGCACTTTCTCTGTGATAACTCACCGACAGTGCAGCACTTTCTCTGCGATAACCCACTGACAGTGCAGCACTTTCTCTGTGATAACCCACTGACAGTGCAGCACTTTCTCAGTGATAACTCGATGACACTGCAGCACTTTCTCTGTGATAACTCACCGACAGTGTGGCAGTTTCACTGTGACAACTTACCGACAGTGCAGCACTTTCTCTGTGATAAATCACTGACAGTGCAGCACTTTCTCTGTGATAACCCACTGACAGTGCAGCACTTTCTCTGTGATAACCCACTGACAGTGCAGCACTTTCCCTGTGATAACACACTGACAGTACACCACTTTCTCTGTGATAACCCACTCACAGGCAGGAACTTTCTCTGTGAAAAATCACTGACAGTGCAGCACTTTCCCTGTGATAACCCACTGACAGTTCAGCACTTTCTCTGTGATAACCCACTGACAGTGCAGCACTTTCTCTGTGATAACCCACTGACAGTGCAGCACTTTCTCTGTGATAACCCATTGACAGTGCAGCAGTTTCACTGTGATAACTTAGCGACAGTGTAGCACTTTCTCTGTGATAAATCACTGACAGTGCAGCACTTTCGCTGTGATAACTTACCGACAGTGCAGTACTTTCTCTGTGATAACTTACCGACAGTGCAGCAGTTTCACTGTGATAACTTACCGACAGTGCAGCACTTTCTCTGTGATAAATAACTGACTGTGCAGCACTTTCTCTGTGATAACTTACCGACAGTGCAGCACTTTCTCTGTGATAACACACTGACAGTGCAGCACTTTCTCTGTGATAACCCTCTGACAGTGCAGCAGTTTCCCTGTGATAACCCACTGACAGTGCAGCACTTTCTCTGTGATAACCCACTGACAGTGCAGCACTTTCTCAGTGATAACTCGCTGACAGTGCAGCACTTTCTCTGTGATAACCCACTGACAGTGCAGCACTTTCCCGGTGATAACCCACTGACAGTGCAGCACTTTCTCAGTGATAACTCGCTGACAGTGCAGCACTTTCTCTGTGATAACTCACCGACAGTGCAGCACTTCCTCTGTGATAACCCACTGACAGTGCAGCACTTTCTCTGTGATAACCCACTGACAGTGCAGCACTTTGTCAGTGATAACTCGATGACACTGCAGCACTTTCTCTGTGATAACTCACCGACAGTGTGGCGGTTTCACTGTGACAACTTACCGACAGTGCAGCATTTTCTCTGTGATAAATCACTGACAGTGCAGCACTTTCTCTGTGATAACCCACCGACAGTGCAGCACTTTCTCTGTGATAACACACTGACAGTGCAGCACTTTCTCTGTGATAACCCACTGACAGTACAGCACTTTCCCTGTGATAACCCACTGACAGTGCAGCACTTTCCCTGTGATAACCCACTGACAGTGCAGCACTTTCTCTGTGATAACCCACTGACAGTGCAGCACTTTCCCTGTGATAACCCACTGACAGTGCAGCACTTTCCCTGTGATAACACACTGACAGTACAGCACTTTCCCTGTGATAACCCACTGACAGTGCAGCACTTTCCCTGTGATAACCCACTGACAGTACAGCACTTTCTCTGTGATAACCCACTGACAGGCAGGAACTTTCTCTGTGATAAATCGCTGACACTGCAGCACTTTCTCTGTGATAACTTACCGACAGTGCAGCACTTTCTCTGTGATAACCCTCTGACAGTGAAGCAGTTTCCCTGTGATAACCCACTGACAGTGCAGCACTTTCTCTGTGATAACCCACTGACAGTGCAGCACTTTCTCAGTGATAACTCGCTTACAGTGCAGCACTTTCTCTGTGATAACCCACTGACAGTGCAGCACGTTCCCTGTGATAACGCACTGACAGTGCAGCACTTTCTCAGTGATAACTCGCTGACAGTGCAGCACTTTCTCTGTGATAACTCACCGACAGTGCAGCACTTTCTCTGTGATAACCCACTGACAGTGAAGCACTTTCTCTGTGATAACCCACTGACAGTGCAGCACTTTCTCAGTGATAACTCGATGACAGTGCAGCACTTTCTCTGTGATAACCCACTGACAGTGCAGCACTTTCTCTGTGGTAACTCGCAGACAGTGCAGCACTTTCTCTGTGATAATTCACCAACAGTACAGCACTTTCCCTTTGATAACCCGCTGACAGTGCAGCACTTTCACTGTGATAACCCACCGACAGTGCAGCACTTTCTCTGTGATAACCCACTGACAGTGCAGCACTCTCTCTGTGATAACTTACTGACAGTGCAGCACTTTCTCTGTGATAACTTACTAACAGTGCAGCACTTTCTCTGTGATAACCCACTGACAGTGCAGCACTTTCTCTGTGATAACTTACTGACAGTGCAGCACTTTCTCTGTGATAAATCACCGACAGTGCAGCACTTTCTCTGTGATAAATCACTGACAGTGCAGCACTTTCCCTGTGATACCCCTAATACAGTGCAGCACTTTCTCTGTGATAACCCACGGACAGTGCAGCACTTTCTCTGTGATAACACACTGACAGTGCAGCACTTTCTCTGTGATAACCCACTGACAGTGCAGCACTTTCTCTGTGATAACTCACTGACAGTGCAGCACTTGCCCTGTGATAACCCACTGACAGTGCAGCACTTTCCCTGTGATAACCGACTGACAGTGCAGCACTTTCTCTGTGATAACCCACTGACAGTGCAGCACTTTCTCTGTGATAACCCACTGACAATGCCGCACTTTCCCTGTGATAACCCGCCGACACTGCAGCACTTTCT
Organism: Chiloscyllium punctatum; assembly: GCF_047496795.1. Classification (NCBI taxonomy): domain Eukaryota; kingdom Metazoa; phylum Chordata; class Chondrichthyes; order Orectolobiformes; family Hemiscylliidae; genus Chiloscyllium; species Chiloscyllium punctatum. Next base: position 71,440,236 of record NC_092751.1, on the reverse strand, counting down.
CTGTGATAACCTACTGACAGAGCAGCACTTTCTCTGTGATAACCCACTGACAGTGCAGCACTTTCTCTGTGATAACCCACTGACAGTGCAGCACTTTCTCTGTGATAACCCACTGACAGTGCAGCACTTTCCCTGTGATAACCCACTGGCAGTGCAGCACTTTCTCTGTGATAACCCACTGACAGTGCAGCACTTTATCTGTGATAACCCACTGACAGTGCAGCACTTTCCCTGTGATAACACACTGACAGGACAGCACTTTCCCTGTGATAACCCACTGACAGTGCAGCACTTTCTCTGTGATAACCCACTGACAGTGCAGCACTTTCTCTGTGATAACCCACTGACAGTGCAGCACTTTCTCCGTGATAACCCACCGACAGTACAGCACTTTCTCTGTGATAACCCACCGACAGTACAGCACTTTCCCTGTGATAACCCACTGACAGTGCAGCACTTTCTCTGTGATAACTTACCGACAGTGCAGCACTTTCTCTGTGATAACCCACTGACAATGCACCACTTTATCTGTGATAACACACTGACAATACAGCACTTTCCCTGTGATAACCTACTGACAGTGCAGCACTTTCTCTGTGATAACTCGCTGACAGTGCAGCACTTTCTCTGTGATAACCCACTGACAGTGCAGCACGTTCCCTGTGATAACCCACTGACAGTGCAGCACTTTCTCAGTGATAACTCGCTGACAGTGCAGCACTTTCTCTGTGATAACTCATCGACAGTGCAGCACTTTCTCTGTGATAACCCACTGACAGTGCAGCACTTTCTCTGTGATAACCCACTGACAGTGCAGCACTTTCTCAGTGATAACTCGATGACAGTGCAGCACTTTCTCTGTGATAACCCACTGACAGTGCAGCACTTTCTCTGTGATAACTCGCAGACAGTGCAGCACTTTCTCTGTGATAATTCACCGACAGTACAGCACTTTCCCTGTGATAACCCGCTGACAGTGCAGCACTTTCACTGTGATAACCCACCGACAGTGCAGCACTTTCTCTGTGATAACCCACTGACAGTGCAGCACTCTCTCTGTGATAACTTACTGACAGTGCAGCACTTTCTCTGTGATAACTTACTACAGTGCAGCACTTTCTCTGTGATAACCCACTGACAGTGCAGCACTTTCTCTGTGATAACTTACTGACAGTGCAGCACTTTCTCTGTGATAAATCACCGACAGTGCAGCACTTTCTCTGTGATAAATCACTGACAGTGCAGCACTTTCCCATTGATAACTTACTGACAGTGCAGCACTTTCTCTGTGATAACCCACGGACAGTGCAGCACTTTCTCTGTGATAACACACTGACAGTGCAGCACTTTCTCTGTGATAACCCACTGACAGTGCAGCACTTTCTCTGTGATAACTCACTGACAGTGCAGCACTTTCTCTGTGATAACCCACTGACAGTGCAGCACTTTCCCTGTGATAACCCGCCGACAGTGCAGCACTTTCTCTGTGATAACCTACTGACAGAGCAGCACTTTCTCTGTGATAACCCACTGACAGTGCAGCACTTTCTCTGTGATAACCCACTGACAGTGAAGCACTTTCTCTGTGATAACCCACTGACAGTGCAGCACTTTCCCTGTGATAACCCACTGGCAGTGCAGCACTTTCTCTGTGATAACCCACTGACAGTGCAGCACTTTATCTGTGATAACCCACTGACAGTGCAGCACTTTCCGTGTGATAACACACTGACAGTACAGCACTTTCCCTGTGATAACCCACTGACAGTGCAGCACTTTCTCTGTGATAACCCACTGACAGTGCAGCACTTTCTCCGTGATAACCCACCGACACTACAGCACTTTCTCTGTGATAACCCACCGACAGTACAGCCCTTTCCCTGTGATAACCCACTGACAGTGCCGCACTTTCTCTGTGATAACTTACCGACAGTGCAGCACTTTCTCTGTGATAACCCCCTGACAATGCACCACTTTATCTGTGATAACACACTGACAATACAGCACTTTCCCTGTGATGACCTACTGACAGTGCAGCACTTTCCCTGTGATAACCCACTGACAGTGCATCACTTTCCCTGTGATAACCCACTGACAGTACAGCACTTTCCCTGTGATAACTCACTGACAGTGCTGCACTTTCTCTGTGATAACACACTGACAGTGCAGCACTTTCCCTGTGATAATCCACTGACAGTACAACACTTTCTCTGTAATACCTCACCGACAGTACAGCACTTTCTCTGCGATAACCCACTGACAGTGCTGCACCTTCACCGTGATAACCCACCGACAGTACAGCACTTTCTCTGTGATAACCCACTGACAGTGCAGCACATTCTCTGTGATAACTCACCGACAGTGCAGCAGTTTCACTGTGATAACCCACTGACAGTGCAGCACTTTCCCTGTGATAACTCACTGACAGTGCAGCACTTTCTCTGTGATAACCCACTGACAGTGCACCACTTTCTCTGTGATAACCCACTGACAGTGCAGCACTTTCTCAGTGATAACTCGCTGACAGTGCAGCACTTTCTCTGTGATAACCCACTGACAGTGCAGCACTTTCTCAGTGATAACTCGCTGACAGTGCAGCACTTTCTCTGTGATAACCCACTGACAGTTCAGCAATTTCTCTGTGATAACGCACCGACAGTGTAACACTTTCTCTGTGATAACCCACTGACAGTGCAGCACTTTCTCTGTGATAACCCACTGACAGTGCAGCACTTTCCCTGTTATAACCCACTGACAGTGCAGCACTTTCTCTGTGATAACCCATTGACAGTGCAGCAGTTTCACTGTGATAACTTAGCGACAGTGCAGCACTTTCTCTGTGATAAATCACTGACAGTGCAGCACTTTCGCTGTGATAACTTACCGACAGTGCAGTACTTTCTCTGTGATAACTTACCGACAGTGCAGCAGTTTCACTGTGATAACTTACCGACAGTGCAGCACTTTCTCTGTGATAAATAACTGACTGTGCAGCACTTTCTCTGTGATAACTTACCGACAGTGCAGCACTTTCTCTGTGATAACACACTGACAGTGCAGCACTTTCTCTGTGATAACCCTCTGACAGTGCAGCAGTTTCCCTGTGATAACCCACTGACAGTGCAGCACTTTCTCTGTGATAACCCACTGACAGTGCAGCACTTTCTCAGTGATAACTCGCTGACAGTGCAGCACTTTCTCTGTGATAACCCACTGACAGTGCAGCACTTTCCCGGTGATAACCCACTGACAGTGCAGCACTTTCTCAGTGATAACTCGCTGACAGTGCAGCACTTTCTCTGTGATAACTCACCGACAGTGCAGCACTTCCTCTGTGATAACCCACTGACAGTGCAGCACTTTCTCTGTGATAACCCACTGACAGTGCAGCACTTTGTCAGTGATAACTCGATGACACTGCAGCACTTTCTCTGTGATAACTCACCGACAGTGTGGCAGTTTCACTGTGACAACTTACCGACAGTGCAGCATTTTCTCTGTGATAAATCACTGACAGTGCAGCACTTTCTCTGTGATAACCCACCGACAGTGCAGCACTTTCTCTGTGATAACACACTGACAGTGCAGCACTTTCTCTGTGATAACCCACTGACAGTACAGCACTTTCCCTGTGATAACCCACTGACAGTGCAGCACTTTCCCTGTGATAACCCACTGACAGTGCAGCACTTTCTCTGTGATAACCCACTGACAGTGCAGCACTTTCCCTGTGATAACCCACTGACAGTGCAGCACTTTCCCTGTGATAACACACTGACAGTACAGCACTTTCCCTGTGATAACCCACTGACAGTGCAGCACTTTCCCTGTGATAACCCACTGACAGTACAGCACTTTCTCTGTGATAACCCACTGACAGGCAGGAACTTTCTCTGTGATAAATCACTGACACTGCAGCACTTTCTCTGTGATAACCCTCTGACAGTGAAGCAGTTTCCCTGTGATAACCCACTGACAGTGCAGCACTTTCTCTGTGATAACCCACTGACAGTGCAGCACTTTCTCAGTGATAACTCGCTTACAGTGCAGCACCTTCTCTGTGATAACCCACTGACAGTGCAGCACGTTCCCTGTGATAACGCACTGACAGTGCAGCACTTTCTCAGTGATAACTCGCTGACAGTGCAGCACTTTCTCTGTGATAACTCACCGACAGTGCAGCACTTTCTCTGTGATAACCCACTGACAGTGCAGCACTTTCTCTGTGATAACCCACTGACAGTGCAGCACTTTCTCAGTGATAACTCGATGACAGTGCAGCACTTTCTCTGTGATAACCCACTGACAGTGCAGCACTTTCTCTGTGGTAACTCGCAGACAGTGCAGCACTTTCTCTGTGATAATTCACCAACAGTACAGCACTTTCCCTTTGATAACCCGCTGACAGTGCAGCACTTTCACTGTGATAACCCACCGACAGTGCAGCACTTTCTCTGTGATAACCCACTGACAGTGCAGCACTCTCTCTGTGATAACTTACTGACAGTGCAGCACTTTCCCTGTGATAACCCACTGGCAGTGCAGCACTTTCTCTGTGATAACCCACTGACAGTGCAGCACTTTATCTGTGATAACCCACTGACAGTGCAGCACTTTCCCTGTGATAACACACTGACAGGACAGCACTTTCCCTGTGATAACCCACTGACAGTGCAGCACTTTCTCTGTGATAACCCACTGACAGTGCAGCACTTTCTCTGTGATAACCCACTGACAGTGCAGCACTTTCTCCGTGATAACCAACCGACAGTACAGCACTTTCTCTGTGATAACCCACCGACAGTACAGCACTTTCCCTGTGATAACCCACTGACAGTGCAGCACTTTCTCTGTGATAACTTACCGACAGTGCAGCACTTTCTCTGTGATAACCCACTGACAATGCACCACTTTATCTGTGATAACACACTGACAATACAGCACTTTCCCTGTGATAACCTACTGACAGTGCAGCACTTTCTCTGTGATAACTCGCTGACAGTGCAGCACTTTCTCTGTGATAACCCACTGACAGTGCAGCACGTTCCCTGTGATAACCCACTGACAGTGCAGCACTTTCTCAGTGATAACTCGCTGACAGTGCAGCACTTTCTCTGTGATAACTCATCGACAGTGCAGCACTTTCTCTGTGATAACCCACTGACAGTGCAGCACTTTCTCTGTGATAACCCACTGACAGTGCAGCACTTTCTCAGTGATAACTCGATGACAGTGCAGCACTTTCTCTGTGATAACCCACTGACAGTGCAGCACTTTCTCTGTGATAACTCGCAGACAGTGCAGCACTTTCTCTGTGATAATTCACCGACAGTACAGCACTTTCCCTGTGATAACCCGCTGACAGTGCAGCACTTTCACTGTGATAACCCACCGACAGTGCAGCACTTTCTCTGTGATAACCCACTGACAGTGCAGCACTCTCTCTGTGATAACTTACTGACAGTGCAGCACTTTCTCTGTGATAACTTACTACAGTGCAGCACTTTCTCTGTGATAACCCACTGACAGTGCAGCACTTTCTCTGTGATAACTTACTGACAGTGCAGCACTTTCTCTGTGATAAATCACCGACAGTGCAGCACTTTCTCTGTGATAAATCACTGACAGTGCAGCACTTTCCCATTGATAACTTACTGACAGTGCAGCACTTTCTCTGTGATAACCCACGGACAGTGCAGCACTTTCTCTGTGATAACACACTGACAGTGCAGCACTTTCTCTGTGATAACCCACTGACAGTGCAGCACTTTCTCTGTGATAACTCACTGACAGTGCAGCACTTTCTCTGTGATAACCCACTGACAGTGCAGCACTTTCCCTGTGATAACCCGCCGACAGTGCAGCACTTTCTCTGTGATAACCTACTGACAGAGCAGCACTTTCTCTGTGATAACCCACTGACAGTGCAGCACTTTCTCTGTGATAACCCACTGACAGTGAAGCACTTTCTCTGTGATAACCCACTGACAGTGCAGCACTTTCCCTGTGATAACCCACTGGCAGTGCAGCACTTTCTCTGTGATAACCCACTGACAGTGCAGCACTTTATCTGTGATAACCCACTGACAGTGCAGCACTTTCCCTGTGATAACACACTGACAGTACAGCACTTTCCCTGTGATAACCCACTGACAGTGCAGCACTTTCTCTGTGATAACCCACTGACAGTGCAGCACTTTCTCTGTGATAACCCACTGACAGTGCAGCACTTTCTCCGTGATAACCCACCGACACTACAGCACTTTCCCTGTGATAATCCACTGACAGTACAACACTTTCTCTGTAATACCTCACCGACAGTACAGCACTTTCTCTGCGATAACCCACTGACAGTGCTGCACCTTCACCGTGATAACCCACCGACAGTACAGCACTTTCTCTGTGATAACTCACCGACAGTGCAGCAGTTTCACTGTGATAACCCACTGACAGTGCAGCACTTTCCCTGTGATAACTCACTGACAGTGCAGCACTTTCTCTGTGATAACCCACTGACAGTGCACCACTTTCTCTGTGATAACCCACTGACAGTGCAGCACTTTCTCAGTGATAACTCGCTGACAGTGCAGCACTTTCTCTGTAATAACCCACTGACAGTGCAGCATTTTCCCTGTGATAACCCACTGACAGTACAGCACTTTCCCTGTGATAACTCGCTGACAGTGCAGCACTTTCTCTGTGATAACTCACCGACAGTGCAGCACTTTCTCTGTGATAACCCACTGACAGTTCAGCAATTTCTCTGTGATAACGCACCGACAGTGTAACACTTTCTCTGTGATAACCCACTGACAGTGCAGCACTTTCTCTGTGATAACCCACTGACAGTGCAGCACTTTCCCTGTTATAACCCACTGACAGTGCAGCACTTTCTCTGTGATAACCCATTGACAGTGCAGCAGTTTCACTGTGATAACTTAGCGACAGTGCAGCACTTTCTCTGTGATAAATCACTGACAGTGCAGCACTTTCGCTGTGATAACTTACCGACAGTGCAGTACTTTCTCTGTGATAACTTACCGACAGTGCAGCAGTTTCACTGTGATAACTTACCGACAGTGCAGCACTTTCTCTGTGATAAATAACTGACTGTGCAGCACTTTCTCTGTGATAACTTACCGACAGTGCAGCACTTTCTCTGTGATAACACACTGACAGTGCAGCACTTTCTCTGTGATAACCCTCTGACAGTGCAGCAGTTTCCCTGTGATAACCCACTGACAGTGCAGCACTTTCTCTGTGATAACCCACTGACAGTGCAGCACTTTCTCAGTGATAACTCGCTGACAGTGCAGCACTTTCTCTGTGATAACCCACTGACAGTGCAGCACTTTCCCGGATATAACCCACTGACAGTGCAGCACTTTCTCAGTGATAACTCGCTGACAGTGCAGCACTTTCTCTGTGATAACTCACCGACAGTGCAGCACTTCCTCTGTGATAACCCACTGACAGTGCAGCACTTTCTCTGTGATAACCCACTGACAGTGCAGCACTTTGTCAGTGATAACTCGATGACACTGCAGCACTTTCTCTGTGATAACTCACCGACAGTGTGGCAGTTTCACTGTGACAACTTACCGACAGTGCAGCATTTTCTCTGTGATAAATCACTGACAGTGCAGCACTTTCTCTGTGATAACCCACCGACAGTGCAGCACTTTCTCTGTGATAACACACTGACAGTGCAGCACTTTCTCTGTGATAACCCACTGACAGTACAGCACTTTCCCTGTGATAACCCACTGACAGTGCAGCACTTTCCCTGTGATAACCCACTGACAGTGCAGCACTTTCTCTGTGATAACCCACTGACAGTGCAGCACTTTCCCTGTGATAACCCACTGACAGTGCAGCACTTTCCCTGTGATAACACACTGACAGTACAGCACTTTCCCTGTGATAACCCACTGACAGTGCAGCACTTTCCCTGTGATAACCCACTGACAGTACAGCACTTTCTCTGTGATAACCCACTGACAGGCAGGAACTTTCTCTGTGATAAATCACTGACACTGCAGCACTTTCTCTGTGATAACTTACCGACAGTGCAGCACTTTCTCTGTGATAACCCTCTGACAGTGAAGCAGTTTCCCTGTGATAACCCACTGACGGTGCAGCACTTTCTCTGTGATAACCCACTGACAGTGCAGCACTTTCTCAGTGATAACTCGCTTACAGTGCAGCACCTTCTCTGTGATAACCCACTGACAGTGCAGCACGTTCCCTGTGATAACCCACTGACAGTGCAGCACTTTCTCAGTGATAACTCGATGACAGTGCAGCACTTTCTCTGTGATAACCCACTGACAGTGCAGCACTTTCTCTGTGATAACCCACTGACAGTGCAGCACTTTCTCAGTGATAACTCGATGACAGTGCAGCACTTTCTCTGTGATAACCCACTGACAGTGCAGCACTTTCTCTGTGGTAACTCGCAGACAGTGCAGCACTTTCTCTGTGATAATTCACCAACAGTACAGCACTTTCCCTTTGATAACCCGCTGACAGTGCAGCACTTTCACTGTGATAACCCACCGACAGTGCAGCACTTTCTCTGTGATAACCCACTGACAGTGCAGCACTCTCTCTGTGATAACTTACTGACAGTGCAGCACTTTCTCTGTGATAACTTACTAACAGTGCAGCACTTTCTCTGTGATAACCCACTGACAGTGCAGCACTTTCTCTGTGATAACTTACTGACAGTGCAGCACTTTCTCTGTGATAAATCACCGACAGTGCAGCACTTTCTCTGTGATAACTTACTAACAGTGCAGCACTTTCTCTGTGATAACCCACTGACAGTGCAGCACTTTCTCTGTGATAACCCACTGACAGTGCAGCACTTTCTCTGTGATAACCCACTGACAGTGCAGCACTTTCTCCGTGATAACCCACCGACAGTACAGCACTTTCTCTGTGATAACCCACCGACAGTACAGCACTTTCCCTGTGATAACCCACTGACAGTGCAGCACTTTCTCTGTGATAACTTACCGACAGTGCAGCACTTTCTCTGTGATAACCCACTGACCATGCACCACTTTATCTGTGATAACACACTGACAATACAGCACTTTCCCTGTGATAACCTACTGACAGTGCAGCACTTTCTCTGTGATAACTCGCTGACAGTGCAGCACTTTCTCTGTGATAACCCACTGACAGTGCAGCACGTTCCCTGTGATAACCCACTGACAGTGCAGCACTTTCTCAGTGATAACTCGCTGACAGTGCAGCACTTTCTCTGTGATAACTCATCGACAGTGCAGCACTTTCTCTGTGATAACCCACTGACAGTGCAGCACTTTCTCTGTGATAACCCACTGACAGTGCAGCACTTTCTCAGTGATAACTCGATGACAGTGCAGCACTTTCTCTGTGATAACCCACTGACAGTGCAGCACTTTCTCTGTGATAACTCGCAGACAGTGCAGCACTTTCTCTGTGATAATTCACCGACAGTACAGCACGTTCCCTGTGATAACCCGCTGACAGTGCAGCACTTTCACTGTGATAACCCACCGACAGTGCAGCACTTTCTCTGTGATAACCCACTGACAGTGCAGCACTCTCTCTGTGATAACTTACTGACAGTGCAGCACTTTCTCTGTGATAACTTACTAACAGTGCAGCACTTTCTCTGTGATAACCCACTGACAGTGCAGCACTTTCTCTGTGAGAACTTACTGACAGTGCAGCACTTTCTCTGTGATAAATCACCGACAGTGCAGCACTTTCTCTGTGATAAATCACTGACAGTGCAGCACTTTCCCATTGATAACTTACTGACAGTGCAGCACTTTCTCTGTGATAACCCACGGACAGTGCAGCACTTTCTCTGTGATAACACACTGACAGTGCAGCACTTTCTCTGTGATAACCGACTGACAGTGCAGCACTTTCTCTGTGATAACTCACTGACAGTGCAGCACTTTCTCTGTGATAACCCACTGACAGTGCAGCACTTTCCCTGTGATAACCCGCCGACAGTGCAGCACTTTCTCTGTGATAACCTACTGACAGAGCAGCACTTTCTCTGTGATAAACCACTGACAGTGCAGCACTTTCTCTGTGATAACCCACTGACAGTGAAGCACTTTCTCTGTGATAACCCACTGACAGTGCAGCACTTTCCCTGTGATAACCCACTGGCAGTGCAGCACTTTCTCTGTGATAACCCACTGACAGTGCAGCACTTTATCTGTGATAACCCACTGACAGTGCAGCACTTTCCCTGTGATAACACACTGACAGTACAGCACTTTCCCTGTGATAACCCACTGACAGTGCAGCACTTTCTCTGTGATAACCCACTGACAGTGCAGCACTTTCTCTGAGATAACCCACTGACAGTGCAGCACTTTCTCCGTGATAACCCACCGACACTACAGCACTTTCTCTGTGATAACCCACCGACAGTACAGCCCTTTCCCTGTGATAACCCACTGACAGTGCCGCACTTTCTCTGTGATAACTTACCGACAGTGCAGCACTTTCTCTGTGATAACCCCCTGACAATGCACCACTTTATCTGTGATAACACACTGACAATACAGCACTTTCCCTGTGATGACCTACTGACAGTGCAGCACTTTCCCTGTGATAACCCACTGACAGTGCATCACTTTCCCTGTGATAACCCACTGACAGTACAGCACTTTCCCTGTGATAACTCACTGACAGTGCTGCACTTTCTCTGTGATAACACACTGACAGTGCAGCACTTTCCCTGTGATAATCCACTGACAGTACAACACTTTCTCTGTAATACCTCACCGACAGTACAGCACTTTCTCTGCGATAACCCACTGACAGTGCTGCACCTTCACCGTGATAACCCACCGACAGTACAGCACTTTCTCTGTGATAACCCACTGACAGTGCAGCACATTCTCTGTGATAACTCACCGACAGTGCAGCAGTTTCACTGTGATAACCCACTGACAGTGCAGCACTTTCCCTGTGATAACTCACTGACAGTGCAGCACTTTCTCTGTGATAACCCACTGACAGTGCACCACTTTCTCTGTGATAACCCACTGACAGTGCAGCACTTTCTCAGTGATAACTCGCTGACAGTGCAGCACTTTCTCTGTGATAACCCACTGACAGTGCAGCATTTTCCCTGTGATAACCCACTGACAGTACAGCACTTTCCCTGTGATAACTCGCTGACAGTGCAGCACTTTCTCTGTGATAACTCACCGACAGTGCAGCACTTTCTCTGTGATAACCCACTGACAGTTCAGCAATTTCTCTGTGATAACGCACCGACAGTGTAACACTTTCTCTGTGATAACCCACTGACAGTGCAGCACTTTCTCTGTGATAACCCACTGACAGTGCAGCACTTTCCCTGTTATAACCCACTGACAGTGCAGCACTTTCCCTGTGATAACTCACCGACAGTGCGGCACTTTCTCTGTGATAACCCACTGACAGTTCAGCAATTTCTCTGTGATAACGCACCGACAGTGTAACACTTTCTCTGTGATAACCCACTGACAGTGCAGCACTTTCTCTGTGATAACTTACTGACAGTGCAGCACTTTCTCTGTGATAACTCACTGACAGTGTAACACTTTCTCTGTGATAACTCACCGACAGTGCAGCACTTTCTCTGTGATAACACACCGACAGTGCAGCACTTTCTCTGTGATAACCCACCGACAGTGCAGCACTTTCTCTGTGATAACTTACTGACAGTGCAGCACTTTCTCTGTGATAACCCACTGACGGTGCAGCACTTTCTCTGTGATAAACCACTGACAGTTCAACACTTTCCCTATGATAACCCACTGACAGTGCAGCACTTTCCCTGTGATAACCCACTGACAGTGTAACACTTTCTCTGTGATAACTCACTGACAGTGCAGCAATTTGTCTGTGATAACCCACTGACCGAGTATCACTTTCTCTGTGATAACTCACTGACATTGCAGCACCTTCCCTGTGATAACACACTGACAGTGTAACACTTTCTCTGTGATAACACACTGACAGTGCAGCACTTTCTCTGTGATAACTCACCGACAGTGTAACACTTTCTCTGTGATAACTCACCGACAGTGCAGCCCTTTCTCTGTAATAACTTACTGACAGTGCAGCACTTTCTCTGTGATAAATCACCGACAGTGCAGCACTTTCTCTGTGATAAATCACTGACAGTGCAGCACTTTCCCTGTGATACCCCTAATACAGTGCAGCACTTTCTCTGTGATAACCCACGGACAGTGCAGCACTTTCTCTGTGATAACACACTGACAGTGCAGCACTTTCTCTGTGATAACCCACTGACAGTGCAGCAAATTCTCTGTGATAACTCACTGACAGTGCAGCACTTGCCCTGTGATAACCCACTGACAGTGCAGCACTTTCCCTGTGATAACCGACTGACAGTGCAGCACTTTCTCTGTGATAACCCACTGACAGTGCAGCACTTTCTCTGTGATAACCCACTGACAGTGCCGCACTTTCCCTGTGATAACCCGCCGACAGTGCAGCACTTTCTCTGTGATAACCTACTGACAGAGCAGCACTTTCTCTGTGATAACCCACTGACAGTGCAGCACTTTCTCTGTGATAACCCACTGACAGTGCAGCACTTTCTCTGTGATAACCCACTGACAGTGCAGCACTTTCCCTGTGATAACCCACTGGCAGTGCAGCACTTTCTCTGTGATAACCCACTGACAGTGCAGCACTTTATCTGTGATAACCCACTGACAGTGCAGCACTTTCCCTGTGATAACACACTGACAGTACAGCACTTTCCCTGTGATAACCCACTGACAGTGCAGCACTTTCTCTGTGATAACCCACTGACAATGCAGCACTTTCTCTGTGATAACCCACTGACAGTGCAGCACTTTCTCCGTGATAACCCACCGACAGTACAGCACTTTCTCTGTGATAACCCACCGACAGTACAGCACTTTCCCTGTGATAACCCACTGACAGTGCAGCACTTTCTCTGTGATAACTTACCGACAGTGCAGCACTTTCTCTGTGATAACCCACTGACAATGCACCACTTTATCTGTGATAACACACTGACAATACAGCACTTTCCCTGTGATAACCTACTGACAGTGCAGCACTTTCTCAGTGATAACTCGCTGACAGTGCAGCACTTTCTCTGTGATAACCCACTGACAGTGCAGCACGTTCCCTGTGATAACCCACTGACAGTGCAGCACTTTCTCAGTGATAACTCGCTGACAGTGCAGCACTTTCTCTGTGATAACTCACCGACAGTGCAGCACTTTCTCTGTGATAACCCACTGACAGTGCAGCACTTTCTCTGTGATAACCCACTGACAGTGCAGCACTTTCTCAGTGATAACTCGATGACAGTGCAGCACTTTCTCTGTGATAACCCACTGACAGTGCAGCACTTTCTCTGTGATAACTCGCAGACAGTGCAGCACTTTCTCTGTGATAATTCACCGACAGTACAGCACGTTCCCTGTGATAACCCGCTGACAGTGCAGCACTTTCACTGTGATAACCCACCGACAGTGCAGCACTTTCTCTGTGATAACCCACTGACAGTGCAGCACTCTCTCTGTGATAACTTACTGACAGTGCAGCACTTTCTCTGTGATAACTTACTAACAGTGCAGCACTTTCTCTGTGATAACCCACTGACAGTGCAGCACTTTCTCTGTGATAACTTACTGACAGTGCAGCACTTTCTCTGTGATAAATCACCGACAGTGCAGCACTTTCTCTGTGATAAATCACTGACAGTGCAGCACTTTCCCATTGATAACTTACTGACAGTGCAGCACTTTCCCTGTGATAACCCACGGACAGTGCAGCACTTTCCCTGTGATAAGACACTGACAGTGCAGCACTTTCCCTGTGATAACACACTGAGAGTGCAGTACTTTCAATGTGATAACACACTGACAGTGCAGCACTTTCTCTGTGATAACCCACTGACAGTGCAGCACTTTCTCTGTGATAACTCACTGACAGTGCAGCACTTTCTCTGTGATAACCCACTGACAGTGCAGCACTTTCCCTGTGATAACCCGCCGACAGTGCAGCACTTTCTCTGTGATAACCTACTGACAGAGCAGCACTTTCTCTGTGATAACCCACTGACAGTGCAGCACTTTCTCTGTGATAACCCACTGACAGTGAAGCACTTTCTCTGTGATAACCCACTGACAGTGCAGCACTTTCCCTGTGATAACCCACTGGCAGTGCAGCACTTTCTCTGTGATAACCCACTGACAGTGCAGCACTTTATCTGTGATAACCCACTGACAGTGCAGCACTTTCCCTGTGATAACACACTGACAGTACAGCACTTTCCCTGTGATAACCCACTGACAGTGCAGCACTTTCTCTGTGATAACCCACTGACAGTGCAGCACTTTCTCTGTGATAATCCACTGACAGTGCAGCACTTTCTCCGTGATAACCCACCGACAGTACAGCACTTTCTCTGTGATAACCCACCGACAGTACAGCACTTTCCCTGTGATAACCCACTGACAGTGCAGCACTTTCTCTGTGATAACTTACCGACAGTGCAGCACTTTCTCTGTGATAACCCACTGACAATGCACCACTTTATCTGTGATAACACACTGACAATACAGCACTTTCCCAGTGATGACCTACTGACAGTGCAGCACTTTCTCTGTGATAACCCACTGACAGTGCATCACTTTCCCTGTGATAACCCACTGACAGTACAGCACTTTCCCTGTGATAACTCACTGACAGTGCTGCACTTTCTCTGTGATAACACACTGACAGTGCAGCACATTCCCTGTGATAATCCACTGACAGTACAACACTTTCTCTGTAATACCTCACCGACAGTACAGCACTTTCTCTGCGATAACCCACTGACAGTGCTGCACCTTCACCGTGATAACCAACCGACAGTACAGCACTTTCTCTGTGATAACCCACTGACAGTGCAGCACATTCTCTGTGATAACTCACCGACAGTGCAGCAGTTTCACTGTGATAACCCACTGACAGTGCAGCACTTTCCCTGTGATAACTCACTGACAGTGCAGCACTTTCTCAGTGATAACCCACTGACAGTGCACCACTTTCTCTGTGATAACCCACTGACAGTGCAGCACTTTCTCAGTGATAACTCGCTGACAGTGCAGCACTTTCTCTGTGATAACCCACTGACAGTGCAGCACTTTCCCTGTGATAACCCACTGACAGTACAGCACTTTCCCTGTGATAACTCGCTGACAGTGCAGCACTTTCTCTGTGATAACTCACCGACAGTGCAGCACTTTCTCTGTGATAACCCACTGACAGTTCAGCAATTTCTCTGTGATAACGCACCGACAGTGTAACACTTTCTTTTTGATAACCCACTGACAGTGCAGCACTTTCTCTGTGATAACTTACTGACAGTGCAGCACTTTCCCTGTGATAACCCACTGACAGTGCAGCACTTTCTCTGTGATAACTCACCGACAGTGCAGCACTTTCTCTGTGATAACACACCGACAGTGCAGCACTTTCTCTGTGATAACCCACCGACAGTGCAGCACTTTCTCTGTGATAACTTACTGACAGTGCAGCACTTTCTCTGTGATAACCCACTGACGGTGCAGCACTTTCTCTGTGATAAACCACTGACAGTTCAACACTTTCCCTATGATAACCCACTGACAGTGCAGCACTTTCCCTGTGATAACCCACTGACAGTGTAACACTTTCTCTGTGATAACTCACTGACAGTGCAGCAATTTGTCTGTGATAACCCACTGACCGAGTATCACTTTCTCTGTGATAACTCACTGACATTGCAGCACCTTCCCTGTGATAACACACTGACAGTGTAACACTTTCTCTGTGATAACACACTGACAGTGCAGCACTTTCTCTGTGATAACTCACCGACAGTGTAACACTTTCTCTGTGATAACTCACCGACAGTGCAGCCCTTTCTCTGTAATAACTCACTGACAGTACAGCACTTTCTCTGTGATAACTCACTGACAGTACAGCACTTTCTCTGTGATAACTCACCGACAGTGTAACACTTTCTCTGTGTTAACCCACTGACAGTGCAGCACTTTCTCTGGGATAACCCACCGACAGTACAGCAATTTCTCTGTGATAACCCACTGACAGTGCAGCACTTTCTCTGTGATAACTCACTGACAGTGCAGCACTTTCTCTGTGATAACCCACCGACAGTACAGCACTTTCTCTGTGATAACCCACCGACAGTACAGCACTTTCTCTGTGACAACCCACTGACAGTGCAGCACTTTCTCATTGATAACCCAGTGACAGTGCAGCACTTTCTCTGTGATAACCCACTGACAGTGCAGCACTTTCTCTGTGATAATCCACAGACACTGCAGCACTTTCCCTGTGATAACTCACTGACAGTGCAGCACTTTCTCAGTGATCACCCACTGACAGTGCAGCACTTTCTCTGTGATAACTCACCGACAGTGCAGCTGTTTCCCTGTGATAACACGCCGACAGTGCAGCACTTTCCCTGCGATAATCCACCGACAGTGCAGCACTTTCCCTGTGATAAATCACCGACAGTGCAGCAGTATCACTGTGATAACTTACCGACAGTGCAGCACTTTCTCTGTGATAACCCACCGACAGTGCAGCAGTTTCACTGTGATAACTTACCGACAGTGCAGCACTTTCACTGAGATAAATCACCGACAGTGCAGCAGTTTCAATTTGATAATCCACCGACGGTGCTGCAGTTTCTCTGTGATAACTCACCGACAGTGCAGCACTTTCTCTGTGATAATCCACCGACAGTGCAGCACTTTCTCTGTGATAACTCACCGACAGTGCAGCAGTTTCACTGTGATAACTTACCGACAGTGCAGCACTTTCTCTGTGATAAATCACTGACAGTGCAGCACTCTCTCTGTGATAACACACTGACAGTGCAGCACTTTCACTGTGATAACCCACTGACAGTGCAGCACTTTCTTTGTGATAACTCAGCGACAGTGCAGCTGTTTCCCTGTGATAACTCGCCGACAGTGCAGCACTTTCCCTGCGATAATCCACCGACAGTGCAGCACTTTCCCTGTGATAAATCACCGACAGTGCAGCAGTTTCACTGTGATAACTTACCGACAGTGCAGCACTTTCTCTGTGATAACCCACCGACAGTGCAGCAGTTTCACTGTGATAACTTACCGACAGTGCAGCACTTTCTCTGAGATTAATCACCGACAGTGCAGCAGTTTCAATTTGATAATCCACCGACAGTGCTGCAGTTTCTCTGTGATAACTCACCGACAGTGCAGCACTTTCTCTGTGATAATCCACCGACAGTGCAGCACTTTCTCTGTGATAACTCACCGACAGTGCAGCAGTTTCACTGTGATAACTTACCGACAGTGCAGCACTTTCTCTGTGATAAATCACTGACAGTGCAGCACTCTCTCTGTGATAACACACTGACAGTGCAGCACTTTCACTGTGATAACCCACTGACAGTGCAGCACTTTTTTGTGATAACTCGCGACAGTGCAGCACTTTCTCTGATAACTCACCGACAGTGCAGCACTTTCTCTGTGATAATTCACTGACAGTGCAGCACTTTCCCTGTGATAACCCACTGACAGTGCAGCACTTTCCCTGTGATAACTCGCTGACAGTGCAGCACTTTCTCTGTGATAACTCACCGGCAGTGCAGCACTTTCTCTGTGATAACCCAATGACAGTTCAGCAATTTCTCTGTGATAACGCACCGACAGTGTAACACTTTCTCTGTGATAACCCACTGACAGTGCAACACATTCTCTGTGATAACCCACTGACAGTGCAGCACTTTCTCTGTGATAACTCACCGACAGTGTAAAACTTTCTCTATGATAACCCACTGACAGTGCAGCACTTTCTCTGTGATAACTCACTGACAGTGTTACACTTTCTCTGTAATAACCCACTGACAGTGCAGCACTTTCTCTGTGATAACTCACCGACAGTGCAGCACTTTCTCTGTGATAACACACCGACAGTGCAGCACTTTCTCTGTGATAACCCACCGACAGTGCAGCACTTGCTCTGTGATAACTTACTGACAGTGCAGCACTTTCTCTGTGATCACCCACTGACAGTGCAGCACTCTCTCTGTGATAACCCAATGACAGTTCAACACTTTCCCTGTGATAACCCACTGACAGTGCAGCACTTTCCCTGTGATAACCCACTGACAGTGCAGCACTTTCTCTGTGATAACCCACTGACAGTGCAGCACTTTCTCTGTGATAACCCACTGACAGTGCAGCACTTTCCCTGTGATAACCCGCCGACAGTGCAGCACTTTCTCTGTGATAACCTACTGACAGTGCAGCACTTTCTCTGTGATAACCCACTGACAGTGCAGTACTTTCTCTGTGATAACCCACTGACAGTGCAGCACTTTCTCTGTGATAACCCACTGACAGTGCAGCACTTTCTCTGTGATAACCCACTGACAGTGCAGCACTTTATCTGTGATAACCCACTGACAGTGCAGCACTTTCCCTGTGATAACACACTGACAGTACAGCACTTTCCCTGTGATAACCCACTGACAGTGCAGCACTTTCTCTGTGATAACCCACTGACAGTGCAGCACTTTCTCTGTGATAACCCACTGACAGTGCAGCACTTTCTCCGTGATAACCCACCGACAGTACAGCACTTCCTCTGTGATAACCCACCGACAGTACAGCACTTTCCCTGTGATAACCCACTGACAGTGCAGCACTTTTTCTGTGATAACTCACTGACAGTGCAGCACTTTCTCTGTGATAACCCACCGACAGTACAGCACTTTCTCTGTGATAACCCACCGACAGTACAGCACTTTCTCTGTGACAACCCACTGACAGTGCAGCACTTTCTCTGTGATAACCCAGTGACAGTGCAGCACTTTCTCTGTGATAACCCACTGACAGTGCAGCACTTTCTCTGTGATAATCCACAGACAGTGCAGCACTTTCCCTGTGATAACTCACTG
Source organism: Chiloscyllium punctatum (assembly GCF_047496795.1). Classification (NCBI taxonomy): domain Eukaryota; kingdom Metazoa; phylum Chordata; class Chondrichthyes; order Orectolobiformes; family Hemiscylliidae; genus Chiloscyllium; species Chiloscyllium punctatum. Next base: position 71,421,218 of record NC_092751.1, on the reverse strand, counting down.
ACAGTGCAGCACTTTCTCAGTGATCACCCACTGACAGTGCAGCACTTTCTCTGTGATAACTCACCGACAGTGCAGCTGTTTCCCTGTGATAACACGCCGACAGTGCAGCACTTTCCCTGCGATAATCCACCGACAGTGCAGCACTTTCCCTGTGATAAATCACCGACAGTGCAGCAGTATCACTGTGATAACTTATCGACAGTGCAGCACTTTCTCTGTGATAACCCACCGACAGTGCAGCAGTTTCACTGTGATAACTTACCGACAGTGCAGCACTTTCTCTGAGATAAATCACCGACAGTGCAGCAGTTTCAATTTGATAATCCACCGACAGTGAAGCACTTTCTCTGTGATAACCCACTGACAGTGCAGCACTTTCCCTGTGATAACCCACTGGCAGTGCAGCACTTTCTCTGTGATAACCCACTGACAGTGCAGCACTTTATCTGTGATAACCCACTGACAGTGCAGCACTTTCCCTGTGATAACACACTGACAGTACAGCACTTTCCCTGTGATAACCCACTGACAGTGCAGCACTTTCTCTGTGATAACCCACTGACAGTGCAGCACTTTCTCTGTGATAACCCACTGACAGTGCAGCACTTTCTCCGTGATAACCCACCGACAGTACAGCACTTTCTCTGTGATAACCCACCGACAGTACAGCACTTTCCCTGTGATAACCCACTGACAGTGCAGCACTTTCTCTGTGATAACTTACCGACAGTGCAGCACTTTCTCTGTGATAACCCACTGACAATGCACCACTTTATCTGTGATAACACACTGACAATACAGCACTTTCCCTGTGATGACCTACTGACAGTGCAGCACTTTCCCTGTGATAACCCACTGACAGTGCATCACTTTCCCTGTGATAACCCACTGACAGTACAGCACTTTCCCTGTGATAACTCACTGACAGTGCTGCACTTTCTCTGTGATAACACACTGACAGTGCAGCACTTTCCCTGTGATAATCCACTGACAGTACAACACTTTCTCTGTAATACCTCACCGACAGTACAGCACTTTCTCTGCGATAACCCACTGACAGTGCTGCACCTTCACCGTGATAACCAACCGACAGTACAGCACTTTCTCTGTGATAACCCACTGACAGTGCAGCACATTCTCTGTGATAACTCACCGACAGTGCAGCAGTTTCACTGTGATAACCCACTGACAGTGCAGCACTTTCCCTGTGATAACTCACTGACAGTGCAGCACTTTCTCTGTGATAACCCACTGACAGTGCACCACTTTCTCTGTGATAACCCACTGACAGTGCAGCACTTTCTCAGTGATAACTCGCTGACAGTGCAGCACTTTCTCTGTGATAACCCACTGACAGTGCAGCACTTTCCCTGTGATAACCCACTGACAGTACAGCACTTTCCCTGTGATAACTCGCTGACAGTGCAGCACTTTCTCTGTGATAACTCACCGACAGTGCAGCACTTTCTCTGTGATAACCCACTGACAGTTCAGCAATTTCTCTGTGATAACGCACCGACAGTGTAACACTTTCTCTGTGATAACCCACTGACAGTGCAGCACTTTCTCTGTGATAACTTACTGACAGTGCAGCACTTTCCCTGTGATAACCCACTGACAGTGCAGCACTTTCTCTGTGATAACTCACCGACAGTGCAGCACTTTCTCTGTGATAACACACCGACAGTGCAGCACTTTCTCTGTGATAACCCACCGACAATGCAGCACTTTCTCTGTGATAACTTACTGACAGTGCAGCACTTTCTCTGTGATAACCCACTGACGGTGCAGCACTTTCTCTGTGATAAACCACTGACAGTTCAACACTTTCCCTATGATAACCCACTGACAGTGCAGCACTTTCCCTGTGATAACCCACTGACAGTGTAACACTTTCTCTGTGATAACTCACTGACAGTGCAGCAATTTGTCTGTGATAACCCACTGACCGAGTATCACTTTCTCTGTGATAACTCACTGACATTGCAGCACCTTCCCTGTGATAACACACTGACAGTGTAACACTTTCTCTGTGATAACACACTGACAGTGCAGCACTTTCTCTGTGATAACTCACCGACAGTGCAGCCCTTTCTCTGTAATAACTCACTGACAGTACAGCACTTTCTCTGTGATAACTCACTGACAGTACAGCACTTTCTCTGTGATAACTCACCGACAGTGTAACACTTTCTCTGTGTTAACCCACTGACAGTGCAGCACTTTCTCTGGGATAACCCACCGACAGTACAGCAATTTCTCTGTGATAACCCACTGACAGTGCAGCACTTTCTCTGTGATAACTCACTGACAGTGCAGCACTTTCTCTGTGATAACCCACCGACAGTACAGCACTTTTTCTGTGATAACCCACCGACAGTACAGCACTTTCTCTGTGACAACCCACTGACAGTGCAGCACTTTCTCATTGATAACCCAGTGACAGTGCAGCACTTTCTCTGTGATAACCCACTGACAGTGCAGCACTTTCTCTGTGATAATCCACAGACAGTGCAGCACTTTCCCTGTGATAACTCACTGACAGTGCAGCACTTTCTCAGTGATCACCCACTGACAGTGCAGCACTTTCTCTGTGATAACTCACCGACAGTGCAGCTGTTTCCCTGTGATAACACGCCGACAGTGCAGCACTTTCCCTGCGATAATCCACCGACAGTGCAGCACTTTCCCTGTGATAAATCACCGACAGTGCAGCAGTATCACTGTGATAACTTACCGACAGTGCAGCACTTTCTCTGTGATAACCCACCGACAGTGCAGCAGTTTCACTGTGATAACTTACCGACAGTGCAGCACTTTCTCTGAGATAAATCACCGACAGTGCAGCAGTTTCAATTTGATAATCCACCGACAGTGCTGCAGTTTCTCTGTGATAACTCACCGACAGTGCAGCACTTTCTCTGTGATAATCCACCGACAGTGCAGCACTTTCTCTGTGATAACTCACCGACAGTGCAGCAGTTTCACTGTGATAACTTACCGACAGTGCAGCACTTTCTCTGTGATAAATCACTGACAGTGCAGCACTCTCTCTGTGATAACACACTGACAGTGCAGCACTTTCACTGTGATAACCCACTGACAGTGCAGCACTTTCTTTGTGATAACTCACCGACAGTGCAGCTGTTTCCCTGTGATAACTCGCCGACAGTGCAGCACTTTCCCTGCGATAATCCACCGACAGTGCAGCACTTTCCCTGTGATAAATCACCGACAGTGCAGCAGTTTTACTGTGATAACTTACCGACAGTGCAGCACTTTCTCTGTGATAACCCACCGACAGTGCAGCAGTTTCACTGTGATAACTTACCGACAGTGCAGCACTTTCTCTGAGATAAATCACCGACAGTGCAGCAGTTTCAATTTGATAATCCACCGACAGTGCTGCAGTTTCTCTGTGATAACTCACCGACAGTGCAGCACTTTCTCTGTGATAATCCACCGACAGTGCAGCACTTTCTCTGTGATAACTCACCGACAGTGCAGCAGTTTCACTGTGAAAACTTACCGACAGTGCAGCACTTTCTCTGTGATAAATCACTGACAGTGCAGCACTCTCTCTGTGATAACACACTGACAGTGCAGCACTTTCACTGTGATAACCCACTGACAGTGCAGCACTTTTTTGTGATAACTCGCGACAGTGCAGCACTTTCTCTGATAACTCACCGACAGTGCAGCACTTTCTCTGTGATAATTCACTGACAGTGCAGCACTTTCCCTGTGATAACCCACTGACAGTGCAGCACTTTCCCTGTGATAACTCGCTGACAGTGCAGCACTTTCTCTGTGATAACTCACCGGCAGTGCAGCACTTTCTCTGTGATAACCCAATGACAGTTCAGCAATTTCTCTGTGATAACGCACCGACAGTGTAACACTTTCTCTGTGATAACCCACTGACAGTGCAACACATTCTCTGTGATAACCCACTGACAGTGCAGCACTTTCTCTGTGATAACTCACCGACAGTGTAAAACTTTCTCTATGATAACCCACTGACAGTGCAGCACTTTCTCTGTGATAACTCACTGACAGTGTTACACTTTCTCTGTAATAACCCACTGACAGTGCAGCACTTTCTCTGTGATAACTCACCGACAGTGCAGCACTTTCTCTGTGATAACACACCGACAGTGCAGCACTTTCTCTGTGATAACCCACCGACAGTGCAGCACTTGCTCTGTGATAACTTACTGACAGTGCAGCACTTTCTCTGTGATCACCCACTGACAGTGCAGCACTCTCTCTGTGATAACCCACTGACAGTTCAACACTTTCCCTGTGATAACCCACTGACAGTGCAGCACTTTCCCTGTGATAACCCACTGACAGTGCAGCACTTTCTCTGTGATAACCCACTGACAGTGCAGCACTTTCTCTGTGATAACCCACTGACAGTGCAGCACTTTCCCTGTGATAACCCGCCGACAGTGCAGCACTTTCTCTGTGATAACCTACTGACAGTGCAGCACTTTCTCTGTGATAACCCACTGACAGTGCAGTACTTTCTCTGTGATAACCCACTGACAGTGCAGCACTTTCTCTGTGATAACCCACTGACAGTGCAGCACTTTCTCTGTGATAACCCACTGACAGTGCAGCACTTTATCTGTGATAACCCACTGACAGTGCAGCACTTTCCCTGTGATAACACACTGACAGTACAGCACTTTCCCTGTGATAACCCACTGACAGTGCAGCACTTTCTCTGTGATAACCCACTGACAGTGCAGCACTTTCTCTGTGATAACCCACTGACAGTGCAGCACTTTCTCCGTGATAACCCACCGACAGTACAGCACTTCCTCTGTGATAACCCACCGACAGTACAGCACTTTCCCTGTGATAACCCACTGACAGTGCAGCACTTTCTCTGTGATAACTCACTGACAGTGCAGCACTTTCTCTGTGATAACCCACCGACAGTACAGCACTTTCTCTGTGATAACCCACCGACAGTACAGCACTTTCTCTGTGACAACCCACTGACAGTGCAGCACTTTCTCTGTGATAACCCAGTGACAGTGCAGCACTTTCTCTGTGATAACCCACTGACAGTGCAGCACTTTCTCTGTGATAATCCACAGACAGTGCAGCACTTTCCCTGTGATAACTCACTGACAGTGCAGCACTTTCTCAGTGATCACCCACTGACAGTGCAGCACTTTCTCTGTGATAACTCACCGACAGTGCAGCTGTTTCCCTGTGATAACACGCCGACAGTGCAGCACTTTCCCTGCGATAATCCACCGACAGTGCAGCACTTTCCCTGTGATAAATCACCGACAGTGCAGCAGTATCACTGTGATAACTTATCGACAGTGCAGCACTTTCTCTGTGATAACCCACCGACAGTGCAGCAGTTTCACTGTGATAACTTACCGACAGTGCAGCACTTTCTCTGAGATAAATCACCGACAGTGCAGCAGTTTCAATTTGATAATCCACCGACAGTGCTGCAGTTTCTCTGTGATAACTCACCGACAGTGCAGCACTTTCTCTGTGATAATCCACCGACAGTGCAGCACTTTCTCTGTGATAACTCACCGACAGTGCAGCAGTTTCACTGTGATAACTTACCGACAGTGCAGCACTTTCTCTGTGATAAATCACTGACAGTGCAGCACTCTCTCTGTGATAACACACTGACAGTGCAGCACTTTCACTGTGATAACCCACTGACAGTGCAGCACTTTCTTTGTGATAACTCGCGACAGTGCAGCACTTTCTCTGATAACTCACCGACAGTGCAGCACTTTCTCTGTGATAACTCACTGACAGTGCAGCACTTTCCCTGTGATAACCCACTGAAAGTGCAGCACTTTCCCTGTGATAACTCGCTGACAGTGCAGCACTTTCTCTGTGATAACTCACCGGCAGTGCAGCACTTTCTCTGTGATAACCCAATGACAGTTCAGCAATTTCTCTGTGATAACGCACCGACAGTGCAACACATTCTCTGTGATAACCCACTGACAGTGCAGCACTTTCTCTGAGATAACTCACTGACAGTGTCACACTTTCTCTGTGATAACCCACTGACAGTGCAGCACTTTCTCTGTGATAACTCACCGACAGTGCAGCACTTACTCTGTGATAACACACCGACAGTGCAGCACTTTCTCTGTGATAACCCACCGACAGTGCAGCACTTGCTCTGTGATAACTTACTGACAGTGCAGCACTTTCTCTGTGATCACCCACTGACAGTGCAGCACTCTCGCTGTGATAACCCACTGACAGTTCAACACTTTCCCTGTGATAACCCACTGACAGTGCAGCACTTTCCCTGTGATAACCCACTGACAGTGCAGCACTTTCTCTGTGATAACCCACTGACAGTGCAGCACTTTCTCTGTGATAACCCACTGACAGTGCAGCACTTTCCCTGTGATAACCCGCCGACAGTGCAGCACTTTCTCTGTGATAACCTACTGACAGTGCAGCACTTTCTCTGTGATAACCCACTGACAGTGCAGCACTTTCTCTGTAATAACCCACTGACAGTGCAGCACTTTCTCTGTGATAACCCACTGACAGTGCAGCACCTTCCCTGTGATAACCCACTGACAGTGCAGCACTTTCTCTGTGATAACCCACTGACAGTGCAGCACTTTATCTGTGATAACCCACTGACAGTGCAGCACTTTCCCTGTGATAACACACTGACAGTGCAGCACTTTCTCTGTGATTACCCACTGACAGTGCAGCACTTTCTCCGTGATAACCCACCGACAGTACAGCACTTCCTCTGTGATAACCCACCGACAGTACAGCACTTTCCCTGTGATAACCCACTGAGAGTGCAGCACTTTCTCTGTGATAACTTACCGACAGTGCAGCACTTTCTCTGTGATAAACCACTGACAATGCACCACTTTATCTGTGATAACACACTGACAATACAGCACTTTCCCTGTGATAACCTACTGACAGTGCAGCACTTTCCCTGTGATAAGCCACTGACAGTGCATCACTTTCCCTGTGATAACCCACTGACAGTACAGCACTTTCCCTGTGATAACCCACTGAAAGTGCTGCACTTTCTCTGTGATAACACACTGACAGTGCAGCACTTTCCCTGTGATAACCCACTGACAGTACAGCACTTTCTCTGTAATACCTCACCGACAGTACAGCACTTTCTCTGTGATAACCCACTGACAGTGCAGCACGTTCTCCGTGATAACCCACCGACAGTACAGCACTTTCTCTGTGATAACCCACTGACAGTGCAGCACATTCTCTGTGATAACTCACTGACAGTGCAGCACTTTCTCTGTGATAAATCACTGACAGTGCAGCACTTTCTCTGTGATAACTTACCGACAGTGCAGCACTTTCTCTGTGATAACCCACTGACAGTGCAGCACTTTCTCTGTGATAACCCACTGACAGTGCAGCACTTTCGCAGTGATAACCCACTGACAGTGCAGCACTTTCGCTGTGATAACCCACTGACAGTGCAGCACTTTCCCTGTGATAACTCGCTGACAGTGCAGCACTTTCTCTGTGATAACTCACCGACAGTGCAGCACTTTCTCAGTGATAACCCACTGACAGTTCAGTAATTTCTCTGTGATAACGCACCGATAGTGTAACACTTTCTCTGTGATAACCCACTGACAGTACAGCACTTTCCCTGTGATAACCCACTGAAAGTGCAGCACTTTCCCTGTGATAACACACCGACAGAGCAGCACTTTCTCTGTGATAACCCACCGACAGTGCAGCACTTTCTCTGTGATAACTTACTGACAGTGCAGCACTTTCTATGAGATAACCCACTGACGGTGCAGCACTTTCTCTGTGATAACCCACTGACAGTTCAACACTTTCCCTGTGATAACCCACTTACAGTGCAGCACTTTCCCTGTGATAACCCACTGACATTGTAACACTTTCTCTGTGATAACTCACTGACAGTGCAGCAATTTCTCTGTGATAACCCACTGACAGTGCAGCACTTTCTCTGTGATAACTCACTGACATTGCAGCACCTTCCCTGTGATAACACACTGACAGTGTAACACTTTCTCTGTGATAACACACTGACAGTGCAGCACTTTCTCTGTGATAACTCACCGACAGTGTAACACTTTCTCTGTGATAACTCACCGACAGTGCAGCCCTTTCTCTGTGATAACTCACTGACAGTACAGCACTTTCTCTGTGATAACTCACTGACAGTACAGCACTTTCTCTGTGATAACTCACCGACAGTGTAACACTTTCTCTGTGATAACTCACCGACAGTGCAGCACTTTCCCTGTGATAACACACCGACAGTGCAGCCCTTTCTCTGCGATAAGTCACTGACAGTACAGCACTTTCTCTGTGATAACTCACTGACAGTACAGCACTTTCTCTGTGATAACTCACTGACAGTACAGCACTTTCTCTGTGATAACTCACCGACAGTGTAACACTTTCTCTGTGATAACTCACCGACAGTGCAGCCCTTTCTCTGCGATAAGTCACTGACAGTACAGCACTTTCTCTGTGATAACTCACTGACAGTACAGCACTTTCTCTGTGATAACTCACCGACAGTGTAACACTTTCTCTGTGATAACCCACTGACAGTGCAGCACTTTCTCTGTGATAACCCACCGACAGTACAGCAATTTCTCTGTGATAACCTACTGACAGCGCAGCACTTTCTCTGTGATAACTCACTGACAGTGCAACACTTTATCTGTGATAACCCACCGACAGTACAGCACTTTCTCTGTGTTAACCCACCGACAGTACAGCACTTTCTCTGTGATAACCCACTGACAGTGCAGCACTTTCTCTGTGATAACCCACTGACAGTGCAGCACTTTCTCTGTGATAATCCACTGACAGTGCAGCACTTTCCCTGTGATAACTCACTGACAGTGCAGCACGTTCTCAGTGATCAAACACTGACAGTGCAGCACTTTCTCTGCGATAACTCACCGACATTGCACCTGTTTCCCTGTGATAACTCGCCGACAGTGCAGCACTTTCCCTGCGACAATCCACCGACAGTGCAGCACTTTCCCTGTGATAAATCACCGACAGTGCAGCAGTTTCACTGTGATAACTTACCGACAGTGCAGCACTTTCTCTGTGATAACCCACCGACAGTGCAGCAGTTTCACTGTGATAACTTACCGACAGTGCAGCACTTTCTCTGTGATAAATCACCGACAGTGCAGCAGTTTCAATTTGATAATCCACCGACAGTGCTGCAGTTTCTCTGTGATAACTCACCGACAGTGCAGCACTTTCTCTGTGATAATCCACCGACAGTGCAGCACCTTCTCTGTGATAACTCACCGACAGTGCAGCAGTTTCACTGTGATAACTTACCGACAGTGCAGCACTTTCTCTGTGATAAATCACTGACAGTGCAGCACTTTCTCTGTGATAACACACTGACAGTGCAGGACTTTCACTGTGATAACCCACTGACAGTGCAGCACTTTCTTTGTGATAACTCGCGACAGTGCAGCACTTTCTCTGTGATAACTCACCGACAGTGCAGCACTTTCTCTGTGATAACTCACTGACAGTGCAGCACTTTCTCTGTGATAACCCACCGACAGTACAGCACTTTCTCTGTGGTAACCCACCGATAGTACAGCACTTTCTCTGTGACAACCCACTGACAGTGCAGCACTTTCTCTGTGATAACCCAGTGACAGTGCAGCACTTTCTCTGTGATGACCCACTGACAGTGCAGCACTTTCTCTGTGATAATCCACTGACAGTGCAGCACTTTCCCTGTGATAACTCACTGACAGTGCAGCACTTTCTCAGTGATCACCCACTGACAGTGCAGCACTTTCTCTGTGATAACTCACCGACAGTGCAGCTGTTTCCCTGTGATAACTCGCCGACAGTGCAGCACTTTCCCTGCGATAATCCACCGACAGTGCAGCACTTTCCCTGTGATAAATCAGCGACAGTGCAGCAGTTTCACTGTGATAACTTACCGACAGTGCAGCACTTTCTCTGTGATAACCCACCGACAGTGCAGCAGTTTCACTGTGATAACACACTGAGAGTACAGCACTTTCCCTGTGATAACCCACTGACAGTGCAGCACTTTCTCTGTGATAAGCCACCGACAGTACAGCACTTTCTCTGTGATAACTCACTGACATTGCAGCACCTTCCCTGTGATAACACACTGACAGTGTAACACTTTATCTGTGATAACCCACTGACAGTGCAGCACTTTCTCTGTGATAACCCACTGACATTGTAACACTTTCTCTGTGATAACTCACTGACAGTGCAGCAATTTCTCTGTGATAACCCACTGACAGTACAGCACGTTCTCTGTGATAACTCACTGACATTGCAGCACCTTCCCTGTGATAACACACTGACAGTGTAACACTTTATCTGTGATAACCCACTGACAGTGCAGCACTTTCCCTGTGATAACAAACTGAGAGTACAGCACTTTCCCTGTGATAACCCACTGACAGTGCAGCACTTTCTCTGTGATAACCCACTGACAGTGCAGCACTTTCTCTGTGATAACCCACTGACAGTGCAGCACTTTCTCCGTGATAACCCACCGACAGTACAGCACGTCCTCTGTGATAACCCACCGACAGTACAGCACTTTCCCTGTGATAACCCACTGAGAGTGCAGCACTTTCTCTGTGATAACTTACCGACAGTGCAGCACTTTCTCTGTGATAAACCACTGACAATGCACCACTTTATCTGTGATAACACACTGACAATACAGCACTTTTCCTGTGATAACCTACTGACAGTGCAGCACTTTCTCTGTGATAACCCACTGACAGTGCAGCACTTTCCCTGTGATAACTCACTGACAGTGCAGCACGTTCTCAGTGATCAAACACTGACAGTGCAGCACTTTCTCTGCGATAACTCACCGACAGTGCAGCTGTTTCCCTGTGATAACTCGCCGACAGTGCAGCACTTTCCCTGCGACAATCCACCGACAGTGCAGCACTTTCCCTGTGATAAATCACCGACAGTGCAGCAGTTTCACTGTGATAACTTACCGACAGTGCAGCACTTTCTCTGTGATAAGCCACCGACAGTGCAGCAGTTTCACTGTGATAACTTACCGACAGTGCAGCACTTTCTCTGTGATAAATCACCGACAGTGCAGCAGTTTCAATTTGATAATCCACCGACAGTGCTGCAGTTTCTCTGTGATAACTCACCGACAGTGCAGCACTTTCTCTGTGATAATCCACCGACAGTGCAGCACCTTCTCTGTGATAACTCACCGACAGTGCAGCAGTTTCACTGTGATAACTTACCGACAGTGCAGCACTTTCTCTGTGATAACCCAGTGACAGTGCAGCACTTTCTCTGTGATAACCCACTGACAGTGCAGCACTTTCTCTGTGATAATCCACTGACAGTGCAGCACTTTCCCTGTGATAACTCACTGACAGTGCAGCACTTTCTCAGTGATCACTCACCGACAGTGCAGCACTTTCTCTGTGATAACTCACTGACAGTGCAGCACTTTCTCTGTGATAACCCACCGACAGTGCAGCACTTTCCCTGTGATAACTCGCTGACAGTGCAGCACTTTCTCTGTGATAACCCACCGACAGTGCAGCACTTTCCCTGTGATAACTCGCTGACAGTGCAGCACTTTCTCTGTGATAACCCACTGACAGTGCAGCACTTTCTCTGTGATAACCCAATGACAGTTCAGCAATTTCTCTGTGATAACGCACCGACAGTGTAACATTTTCTCTGTGATAACCCACTGACAGTGCAACACATTCTCTGTGATAACCCACTGACAGTGCAGCACTTTCTCTGTGATAACTCACCGACAGTGTAACACTTTCTCTGTGATAACCCACTGACAGTGCAGCACTTTCTCTGTGATAACTCACTGACAGTGTAACACTTTCTCTTTGATAACCCACTGACAGTGCAGCACTTTCTCTGTGATAACTCACCAACAGTGCAGCACTTTCTCTGTGATAACACACCGACAGTGCAGCACTTTCTCTGTGATAACCCACCGACAGTGCAGCACTTGCTCTGTGATAACTTACTGACAGTGCAGCACTTTCTCTGTGATAACCCACTGACAGTGCAGCACTCTCTCTGTGATAACCCACTGACAGTTCAACACTTTCCCTGTGATAACCCACTGACAGTGCAGCACTTTCCCTGTGATAACCCACTGACAGTGCAGCACTTTCTCTGTGATAACCCACTGACAGTGCAGCACTTTCTCTGTGATAACCCACTGACAGTGCAGCACTTTCCCTGTGATAACCCGCCGACAGTGCAGCACTTTCTCTGTGATAACCTACTGACAGTGCAGCACTTTCTCTGTGATAACCCACTGACAGTGCAGCACTTTCTCTGTGATAACCCACTGACAGTGCAGCACTTTCTCTGTGATAACCCACTGACAGTACAGCACTTTCCCTGTGATAACCCACTGACAGTGCAGCACTTTCTCTGTGATAACCCACTGACAGTGCAGCACTTTATCTGTGATAACCCACTGACAGTGCAGCACTTTCCCTGTGATAACACACTGACAGTACAGCACTTTCCCTGTGATAACCCACTGACAGTGCAGCACTTTCTCTGTGATAACCCACTGACAGTGCAGCACTTTCTCTGTGATAACCCACTGACAGTGCAGCACTTTCTCCGTGATAACCCACCGACAGTACAGCACTTTCTCTGTGATAACCCACCGACAGTACAGCACTTTCCCTGTGATAACCCACTGACAGTGCAGCACTTTCTCTGTGATAACCCACTGACAGTGCAGCACTTTATCTGTGATAACCCACTGACAGTGCAGCACTTTATCTGTGATAACCCACTGACAGTGCAGCACTTTCCCTGTGATAACACACAGACAGTACAGCACTTTCCCTGTGATAACCTACTGACAGTGCAGCACTTTCCCTGTGATAACCCACTGACAGTGCATCACTTTCCCTGTGATAACCCACTGACAGTACAGCACTTTCCCTGTGATAACCCACTGAAAGTGCTGCACGTTCTCTGTGATAACACACTGACAGTGCAGCGCTTTCCCTGTGATAACCCACTGACAGTACAGCACTTTCTCTGTAATACCTCACCGACAGTACAGCACTTTCTCTATGATAACCCACTGACAGTGCAGCACGTTCTCCGTGATAACCCACCGACAGTACAGCACTTTCTCTGTGATAACCCACTGACAGAGCAGCACATTCTCTGTGATAACTCACCGACAGTGCAGCAGTTTCACTGTGATACCTTACCGAGAGTGCAGCACTTTCTCTGTGATAAATCACTGACAGTGCAGCACTTTCTCTGTGATAACTTACCGACAGTGCAGCACTTTCTCTGTGATAACCCACTGACAGTGCAACACTTTCTCTGTGATAACCCACTGGCAGTGCAGCACTTTATCAGTGATAACCCACTGACAGTGCAGCACTTTCGCTGTGATAACCCACTGACAGTGCAGCACTTTTTCTGTGATAACTCACTGACAGTACAGCACTTTCTTTGTGATAACTCACCGACAGTGTAACACTTTCTCTGTGATAACCCACCGACAGTACAGCACTTTCTCTGTGATAACCCATTGACAGTGCAGCACTTTCTCTGTGATAACTCACTGACAGTGCAGCACTTTCTCTGTGATAAACCACCGACAGTACAGCACTTTCTCTGTGATAACCCACCGACAGTACAACACTTTCTCTATGATAACACACTGACAGTGCAGCACTTTCTCGGTGATAACTCACCGACAGTGTAACACTCTCTCTGTGATAACTCACCGACAGTGCAGCACTTTCTCTGTGATAACTCACAGACGGTACAGCACTTTCTCTGTGATAACTCACTGACAGTAGAGCACTTTCTCTATGATAACTCACCGACAGTGTACCACTTTCTCTGTGATAACCCACTGGCAGTGCAGCACTTTCTCTGTGATAACCCACCGACAGTACAGCACTTTCGCTGTGATAACCCATTGACAGTGCAGCACTTTCTCTGTGATAACTCACTGACAGTGCAGCACTTTCTCTGTGATAACCCACGGACAGTACAGCACTTTCTCTGTGATAACTCACCGACAGTGCAGCACTTTCTCTGTGATAATCCACCGACAGTGCAGCACCTTCTCTGTGATAACTCACCGACAGTGCAGCAGTTTCACTGTGATAACTTACCGACAGTGCAGCACTTTCTCTGTGATAACCCAGTGACAGTGCAGCACTTTCTCTGTGATAACCCACTGACCGTGCAGCACTTTCTCTGTGATAATCCACTGACAGTGCAGCACTTTCCCTGTGATAACTCACTGACAGTGCAGCACTTTCTCAGTGATCACTCACCGACAGTGCAGCACTTTCTCTGTGATAACTCACTGACAGTGCAGCACTTTCTCTGTGATAACCCACCGACAGTGCAGCACTTTCCCTGTGATAACTCGCTGACAGTGCAACACTTTCTCTGTGATAACCCACCGACAGTGCAGCACTTTCCCTGTGATAACTCGCTGACAGTGCAGCACTTTCTCGGTGATAACCCACTGACAGTGCAGCACTTTCTCTGTGATAACCCAATGACAGTTCAGCAATTTCTCTGTAATAACGCACCGACAGTGTAACACTTTCTCTGTGATAACCCACTGACAGTGCAACACATTCTCTGTGATAACCCACTGACAGTGCAGCACTTTCTCTGTGATAACTCACCGACAGTGTAACACCTTATCTGTGATAACCCACTGACAGTGCAGCACTTTCTCTGTGATAACTCACTGACAGTGTAACACTTTCTCTGTGATAACCCACTGACAGTGCAGCACTTTCTCTGTGATAACTCACCGACAGTGCAGCACTTTCTCTGTGATAACACACCGACAGTGCAGCACTTTCTCTGTGATAACCCACCGACAGTGCAGCACTTGCTCTGTGATAACTTACTGACAGTGCAGCACTTTCTCTGTGATAACCCACTGACAGTGCAGCACTCTCTCTGTGATAACCCACTGACAGTTCAACACTTTCCCTGTGATAACCCACTGACAGTGCAGCACTTTCCCTGTGATAACCCACTGACAGTGCAGCACTTTCTCTGTGATAACCCACTGACAGTGCAGCACTTTCTCTGTGATAACCCACTGACAGTGCAGCACTTTCCCTGTGATAACCCGCCGACAGTGCAGCACTTTCTCTGTGATAACCTACTGAGAGTGCAGCACTTTCTCTGTGATAACCCACTGACAGTGCAGCACTTTCTCTGTGATAACCCACTGACAGTGCAGCACTTTCTCTGTGATAACCCACTGACAGTACAGCACTTTCCCTGTGATAACCCACTGACAGTGCAGCACTTTCTCTGTGATAACCCACTGACAGTGCAGCACTTTATCTGTGATAACCCACTGACAGTGCAGCACTTTCCCTGTGATAACACACTGACAGTACAGCACTTTCCCTGTGATAACCCACTGACAGTGCAGCACTTTCTCTGTGATAACCCACTGACAGTGCAGCACTTTCTCTGTGATAACCCACTGACAGTGCAGCACTTTCTCCGTGATAACCCACCGACAGTACAGCACTTTCTCTGTGATAACCCACCGACAGTACAGCACTTTCCCTGTGATAACCCACTGACAGTGCAGCACTTTCTCTGTGATAACCCACTGACAGTGCAGCACTTTATCTGTGATAACCCACTGACAGTGCAGCACTTTATCTGTGATAACCCACTGACAGTGCAGCACTTTCCCTGTGATAACACACTGACAGTACAGCAATGTCCCTGTGATAACCTACTGACAGTGCAGCACTTTCCCTGTGATAACCCACTGACAGTGCATCACTTTCCCTGTGATAACCCACTGACAGTACAGCACTTTCCCTGTGATAACCCACTGAAAGTGCTGCACTTTCTCTGTGATAACACACTGACAGTGCAGCACTTTCCCTGTGATAACCCACTGACAGTACAGCACTTTCTCTGTAATACCTCACCGACAGTACAGCACTTTCTCTATGATAACCCACTGACAGTGCAGCACGTTCTCCGTGATAACCCACCGACAGTACAGCACTTTCTCTGTGATAACCCACTGACAGAGCAGCACATTCTCTGTGATAACTCACCGACAGTGCAGCAGTTTCACTGTGATACCTTACCGAGAGTGCAGCACTTTCTCTGTGATAAATCACTGACAGTGCAGCACTTTCTCTGTGATAACTTACCGACAGTGCAGCACTTTCTCTGTGATAACCCACTGACAGTGCAACACTTTCTCTGTGATAACCCACTGGCAGTGCAGCACTTTATCAGTGATAACCCACTGACAGTGCAGCACTTTCGCTGTGATAACCAACTGACAGTGCAGCACTTTTTCTGTGATAACTCACTGACAGTACAGCACTTTCTTTGTGATAACTCACCGACAGTGTAACACTTTCTCTGTGATAACCCACCGACAGTACAGCACTTTCTCTGTGATAACCCATTGACAGTGCAGCACTTTCTCTGTGATAACTCACTGACAGTGCAGCACTTTCTCTGTGATAAACCACCGACAGTACAGCACTTTCTCTGTGATAACCCACCGACAGTACAACACTTTCTCTATGAGAACACACTGACAGTGCAGCACTTTCTCGGTGATAACTCACCGACAGTGTAACACTCTCTCTGTGATAACTCACCGACAGTGCAGCACTTTCTCTGTGATAACTCACAGACAGTACAGCACTTTCTCTGTGATAATTCACTGACAGTAGAGCACTTTCTCTATGATAACTCACCGACAGTGTACCACTTTCTCTGTGATAACCCACTGACAGTGCAGCACTTTCTCTGTGATAACCCACCGACAGTACAGCACTTTCTCTGTGATAACCCATTGACAGTGCAGCACTTTCTCTGTGATAACTCACTGACAGTGCAGCACTTTCTCTGTGATAACCCACCGACAGTACAGCACTTTCTCTGTGATAACTCACTGACAGTGCAGCACTTTCTCTGTGATAACCCACTGACAGTGTAACACTTTCTCTGTGATAACTCACTGACAGTGCAGCACTTTCTCTGTGATAATCCACTGACAGTGCAGCACTTTCCCTGTGATAACTCACTGACAGTGCAGCACGTTCTCTGTGATAACTCACCGACAGTGTAACACTTTCTCTGTGATAACCCACTGACAGTGCAGCACTTTCTCTGTGATAACTCACCGACAGTGCAGCACTTTGTCTGTGATAACCCACCGGCAGTGCAGCACATTCTCTGTGATAACTTACTGACAATGCCGCACTTTCTCTGTGATAACCCACTGACAGTTCAACACTTTCCCTGTGATAACCCACTGACAGTGCAGGACTTTCCCTGTGATAACCCACTGACAGTGTAACACTTTCTCTGTGATAACTCACTGACAGTGCAGCACCTTCTCTGTGATAACCCACTGACCGTGTAACACTTTCTCTGTGATAACTCACTGACAGTGCAGCACTTTCCCTGTGATAACCCACTGACAGTGCAGCACTTTCTCTGTGATAACCCACTGACAGTGCAGCACTTTCTCTGTGATAACTCACCGACAGTGCAGCTGTTTCCCTGTGATAACTCACCGACAGTGCAGCACTTTCCCCGCGATAATCCACCGACAGTGCAGCATTTTCTCTGTGATAACTTACCGACAGTGCAGCACTTTCTCTGCGATAACCCACCGACAGTGCAGCAGTTTCAATTTGATAATCCACCGACAGTGCTGTAGGTTCTCTGTGATAACTCACCGACAGTGCAGCACTTTAACTGTGACAACTCACTGACAGTACAGCACTTTCTCTGTGATAACTCGCTGACAGTACAGCACTTTCTCTGTGATAACTCACCGACAGTGTAACACTTTCTCTGTGATAACCCACTGACAGTGCAGCACTTTCTCTGTGATAACCCACCGACAGTACAGCACTTTCTCTGTGATAACCCACTGACAGTGCAGCACTTTCTCTGTGATAACCCACCGACAGTATAGCACTTTCTCTGTGATAACCCACCGACAGTACAGCACTTTCTCTGTGATAACCCACTGACAGTGCAGCACTTTCTCTGTGATAACCCAGTGTCAGTGCAGCACTTTCTCTGTGATAACCCACTGACAGTGCAGCAATTTCTCTGTGATAATCCACTGACAGTGCAGCACTTTCCCTGTGATAACCCACTGACAGTGCAGCACCTTCTCTGTGATAATCCACTGACAGTGCAGCACTTTCTCTGTGATAACTCACCGACAGTGCAGCACTTTCTCTGTGATAACCCACTGACAGTGCAGCACCTTCTCTGTGATAATCCACTGACAGTGCAGCACTTTCCCTGTGATAACACACTGACAGTACAGCACTTTCTCTGTGATTACACACTGACAGTACAGCACTTTCTCTGTGATAACACACTGACAATGCAGCACTTTCCCTGCGATAACCCACTGACAGTGCAGCACTTTCTCTGTGATAACCCACTGACAGTGCAGCACTTTCTCTGTGATAACTCACCGACAGTGCAGCTGTTTCCCTGTGATAACTCACCGACAGTGCAGCACTTTCCCCGCGATAATTCACCGACAGTGCAGCATTTTCTCTGTGATAACTTACCGACAGTGCAGCACTTTCTCTGTGATAACCCACCGACAGTGCAGCAGTTTCAATTTGATAATCCACCGACAGTGCTGCAGGTTCTCTGTGATAACTCACCGACAGTGCAGCACTTTCTCTGTGATAATCCACCGACAGTGCAGCACTTTCTCTGTGATAAATCACCGACAGTGCAGCAGTTTCAATTTGATAATCCACCGACAGTGCTGCAGTTTATCTGTGATAACCCACTGACAGTGCAGCACTTTCTCTGTGATAACTCACCGACAGTGCAGCACTTTCTCTGTGATAAATCACCGACAGTGCAGCAGTTTCACTGTGATAAATCACTGACAGTGCAGCACTTTCTCTGTGATAAATCACTGACAGTACAGCACTTTCTCTGTGATAACTGACTGACATTGCAGCACCTTCCCTGTGATAACACACTGACAGTGTAACACTTTCTCTGTGATAACACACTGACAGTGCAGCACTTTCTCTGTGATAACTCACCGACAGTGTAACACTTTCTCTGTGATAACTCACCGACAGTGCAGCCCTTTCTCTGTGATAACTCACTGACAGTACAGCACTTTCTCTGTGATAACTCACTGACAGTACAGCACTTTCTCTGTGATAACTCACCGACAGTGTAACACTTTCTCTGTGATAACCCACTGACAGTGCAGCACTTTCTCTGTGATAACCCACCGACAGTACAGCACTTTCTCTGTGATAACCCATTGACAGTGCAGCACTTTCTCTGTGATAACTCACTGACAGTGCAGCACTTTCTCTGTGATAAACCACCGACAGTACAGCACTTTCTCAGTGATAACCCACCGACAGTACAACACTTTCTTTATGATAATACACTGACAGTGCAGCACTTTCTCGGTGATAACTCACCGACAGTGTAACACTCTCTCTGTGATAACTCACCGACAGTGCAGCACTTTCTCTGTGATAACTCACAGACAGTACAGCACTTTCTCTGTGATAACTCACTGACAGTAGAGCACTTTCTCTATGATAACTCACCGACAGTGTACCACTTTCTCTGTGATAACCAACTGACAGTGCAGCACTTTCTCTGTGATAACCCACCGACAGTACAGCACTTTCTCTGTGATAACCCATTGACAGTGCAGCACTTTCTCTGTGATAACTCACTGACAGTGCAGCACTTTCTCTGTCATAACCCACCGACAGTACAGCACTTTCTCTGTGATAACTCACTGACAGTGCAGCACTTTCTCTGTGATAACCCACTGACAGTTTAACACTTTCTCTGTGATAACTCACTGACAGTGCAGCACTTTCCCTGTGATAACCCACTGACAGTGTAACACTTTCTCTGTCATAACACACTGACAGTGCAGCACTTTCTCTGTGATAACTCACCGACAGTGTAACACTTTCTCTGTGATAACCCACCGACAGTGCAGCACTTTCTCTGTGATAACCCACCGCCAGTGCAGCACATTCTCTGTGATAACTTACTGACAATGCAGCACTTGCTCTGTGATAACCCACTGACAGTGCATCACTTTCTCTGTGATAACCCACTGACAGTGCAGGACTTTCCCTGTGATAACCCACTGACAGTGTAACACTTTCTCTGTGATAACTCACTGACAGTGCAGCACTTTCTCTGTGATAACCCACTGACCGTGTAACACTTTCTCAGTGATAACCCACTGACAGTGCAGGACTTTCCCTGTGATAACCCACTGACAGTGTAACACTTTCTCTGTGATAACTCACCGACAGTGCAGCCCTTTCTCTGTGATAACTCACTGACAGTACAGCACTTTCTCTGTGATAACTCGCTGACAGTACAGCACTTTCTCTGTGAGAACTCACCGACAGTGTAACACTTTCTCTGTGATAACCCACTGACAGTGCAGCACTTTCTCTGTGATAACCCACCGACAGTACAGCACTATCTCTGTGATAACCCACTGACAGTGCAGCACTTTCTCTGTGATAACCCACCGACAGTATAGCACTTTCTCTGTGATAACCCACCGACAGTACAGCACTTTCTCTGTGATAACCCACTGACAGTGCAGCACTTTCTCTGTGATAACCCAGTGACAGTGCAGTACTTTCTCTGTGATAACCCACTGACAGTGCAGCAATTTCTCTGTGATAATCCACTGACAGTGCAGCACTTTCCCTGTGATAACTCACTGACAGTGCAGCACTTTCTCTGTGATAACTCACCGACAGGGCAGAACTTTCTCTGTGATAACCCACTGACAGTGCAGCACTTTCTCTGTGATAACTCACCGACAGTGCAGCACTTTCTCTGTGATAACCCACTGACAGTGCAGCACTTTCTCTGTGATAATCCACTGACAGTGCAGCCCTTTCCTATGATAACACACTGACAGTACAGCACTTTCTCTGTGATTACACACTGACAGTACAGCACTTTCTCTGTGATAACACACTGACAATGCAGCACTGTCCCTGCGATAACCCACTGACAGTGCAGCACTTTCTCTGTGATAACCCACTGACAGTGCAGCACTTTCTCTGTGATAACTCACCGACAGTGCAGCTGTTTCCCTGTGATAACTCACCGACAGTGCAGCACTTTCCCTGCGATAATCCACCGACAGTGCAGCAGTTTCTCTGTGATAATTTACCGACAGTGCAGCACTTTCTCTGTGATAACCCACCGACAGTGCAGCAGTTTCAATTTGATAATCCACCGACAGTGCTGCAGTTTATCTGTGATAACCCACTGACAGTGCAGCACTTTCTCTGTGATAACTCACCGACAGTGCAGCACTTTCTCTGTGATAAATCACTGACAGTGCAGCAGTTTCACTGTGATAAATCACTGACAGTGCAGCACTTTCTCTGTGATAAATCACTGACAGTACAGCACTTTCTCTGTGATAACTGACTGACATTGCAGCACCTTCCCTGTGATAACACACTGACAGTGTAACACTTTCTCTGTGATAACACACTGACAGTGCAGCACTTTCTCTGTGATAACTCGCCGACAGTGTAACACTTTCTCTGTGATAACTCACCGACAGTGCAGCCCTTTCTCTGTGATAACTCACTGACAGTACAGCACTTTCTCTGTGATAACTCACTGACAGTACAGCTCTTTCTCTGTGATAACTCACCGACAGTGTAACACTTTCTCTGTGATAACCCACTGACAGTGCAGCACTTTCTCTGTGATAACCCACCGACAGTACAGCACTTTCTCTGTGATAACCCATTGACAGTGCAGCACTTTCTCTGTGATAACTCACTGACAGTGCAGCACTTTCTCTGTGATAAACCACCGACAGTACAGCACTTTCTCTGTGATAACCCACCGACAGTACAACACTTTCTCTATGATAACACACTGACAGTGCAGCACTTTCTCGGTGATAACTCACCGACAGTGTAACACTCTCTCTGTGATAACTCACCGACAGTGCAGCACTTTCTCTGTGATAACTCACTGACAGTACAGCACTTTCTCTGTGATAACTCACTGACAGTAGAGCACTTTCTCTATGATAACTCACCGACAGTGTACCACTTTCTCTGTGATAACCCACTGACAGTGCAGCACTTTCTCTGTGATAACCCACCGACAGTACAGCACTTTCTCTGTGATAACCCATTGACAGTGCAGCACTTTCTCTGTGATAACTCACTGACAGTGCAGCACTTTCTCTGTCATAACCCACCGACAGTACAGCACTTTCTCTGTGATAACTCACTGACAGTGCAGCACTTTCTCTGTGATAACCCACTGACAGTTTAACACTTTCTCTGTGATAACTCACTGACAGTGCAGCACTTTCCCTGTGATAAAACACTGACAGTGTAACACTTTCTCTGTGATAACACACTGACAGTGCAGCACTTTCTCTGTGATAACTCACCGACAGTGTAACACTTTCTCTGTGATAACCCACCGACAGTGCAGCACTTTCTCTGTGATAACCCACCGCCAGTGCAGCACATTCTCTGTGATAACTTACTGACAATGCAGCACTTGCTCTGTGATAACCCATTGACAGTGCATCACTTTCTCTGTGATAACCCACTGACAGTGCAGGACTTTCCCTGTGATAACCCACTGACAGTGTAACACTTTCTCTGTGATAACTCACTGACAGTGCAGCACTTTCTCTGTGATAACCCACTGACCGTGTAACACTTTCTCAGTGATAACCCACTGACAGTGCAGGACTTTCCCTGTGATAACCCACTGACAGTGTAACACTTTCTCTGTGATAACTCACCGACAGTGCAGCCCTTTCTCTGTGATAATTCACTGACAGTACAGCACTTTCTCTGTGATAACTCGCTGACAGTACAGCACTTTCTCTGTGAGAACTCACCGACAGTGTAACACTTTCTCTGTGATAACCCACTGACAGTGCAGCACTTTCTCTGTGATAACCCACCGACAGTACAGCACTTTCTCTGTGATAACCCACTGACAGTGCAGCACTTTCTCTGTGATAACCCACCGACAGTATAGCACTTTCTCTGTGATAACCCACCGACAGTACAGCACTTTCTCTGTGATAACCCACTGACAGTGCAGCACTTTCTCTGTGATAACTCGATGACACTGCAGCACTTTCTCTGTGATAACCCACTGACAGTGCAGCAATTTCTCTGTGATAATCCACTGACAGTGCAGCACTTTCCCTGTGATAACTCACTGACAGTGCAGCACTTTCTCTGTGATAACTCACCGACAGGGCAGAACTTTCTCTGTGATAACCCACTGACAGTGCAGCACTTTCTCTGTGATAACTCACCGACAGTGCAGCACTTTCTCTGTGATAACCCACTGACAGTGCAGCACTTTCTCTGTGATAATCCACTGACAGTGCAGCACTTTCCCTGTGATAACACACTGACAGTACAGCACTTTCTCTGTGATTACACACTGACAGTACAGCACTTTCTCTGTGATAACACACTGACAATGCAGCACTTTCCCTGCGATAACCCACTGACAGTGCAGCACTTTCTCTGTGATAACCCACTGACAGTGCAGCACTTTCTCTGTGATAACTCACCGACAGTGCAGCTGTTTCCCTGTGATAACTCACCGACAGTGCAGCACTTTCCCTGCGATAATCCACCGACAGTGCAGCAGTTTCTCTGTGATAACTTACCGACAGTGCAGCACTTTCTCTGTGATAACCCACCGACAGTGCAGCAGTTTCAATTTGATAATCCACCGACAGTGCTGCAGTTTATCTGTGATAACCCACTGACAGTGCAGCACTTTCTCTGTGATAACTCACCGACAGTGCAGCACTTTCTCTGTGATAAATCACCGACAGTGCAGCAGTTTCACTGTGATAAATCACTGACAGTGCAGCACTTTCTCTGTGATAAATCACTGACAGTACAGCACTTTCTCTGTGATAACTCACTGACATTGCAGCACCTTCCCTGTGATAACACACTGACAGTGTAACACTTTCTCTGTGATAACACACTGACAGTGCAGCACTTTCTCTGTGATAACTCACCGACAGTGTAACACTTTCTCTGTGATAACTCACCGACAGTGCAGCCCTTTCTCTGTGATAACTGACTGACAGTACAGCACTTTCTCTGTGATAACTCACTGACAGTACAGCACTTTCTCTGAGATAACTCACCGACAGTGTAACACTTTCTCTGTGATAACCCACTGACAGTGCAGCACTTTCTCTGTGATAACCCACCGACAGTACAGCACTTTCTCTGTGATAACCCATTGACAGTGCAGCACTTTCTCTGTGATAACTCACTGACAGTGCAGCACTTTCTCTGTGATAAACCACCGACAGTACAGCACTTTCTCTGTGATAACCCACCGACAGTACAACACTTTCTCTATGATAACACACTGACAGTGCAGCACTTTCTCTGTGATAACTCACTGACAGTGCAGCACTTTCTCTGTGATAACCCACCGACAGTACAGCACTTTCTCTGTGATAACTCACTGACAGTGCAGCACTTTCTCTGTGATAACCCACTGACAGTGTAACACTTTCTCTGTGATAACTCACTGACAGTGCAGCACTTTCCCTGTGATAACCCACTGACAGTGTAACACTTTCTCTGTGATAACACACTGACAGTGCAGCACTTTCTCTGTGATAACTCACCGACAGTGTAACACTTTCTCTGTGATAACCCACTGACAGTGCAGCACTTTCTCTGTGATAACTCACCGACAGTGCAGCACTTTGTCTGTGCTAACCCACCGACAGTGCAGCATTTTCTCTGTGATAACCCACCGCCAGTGCAGCACATTCTCTGTGATAACTTACTGACAATGCAGCACTTGCTCTGTGATAACCCACTGACAGTGCATCACTTTCTCTGTGATAACCCACTGACAGTGCAGGACTTTCCCTGTGATAACCCACTGACAGTGTAACACTTTCTCTGTGATAACTCACTGACAGTGCAGCACTTTCTCTGTGATAACCCACTGACCGTGTAACACTTTCTCTGTGATAACTCACTGACAGTGCAGCACTTTCCCTGTGATAACCCACTGACAGTGTAACACGTTCTCTGTGATAACCCACTGACAGTTCAGCACTTTCTCTGTGATAACTCAACGACAGTGTAACACTATCTCTGTGATAACTCACCGACAGTGCAGCACTTTCTCTGTGATAACTCACTGACAGTACAGCACTTTCTCTGTGATAACTCGCTGACAGTACAGCACTTTCTCTGTGATAACTCACCGACAGTGTAACACTTTCTCTGTGATAACCCACTGACAGTGCAGCACTTTCTCTGTGATAACCCACCGACAGTACAGCACTTTCTCTGTGATAACCCACTGACAGTGCAGCACTTTCTCTGTGATAACCCACCGACAGTATAGCACTTTCTCTGTGATAACTCACCGACAGGGCAGAACTTTCTCTGTGATAACCCACTGACAGTGCAGCACTTTCTCTGTGATAACTCACCGACAGTGCAGCACTTTCTCTGTGATAACCCACTGACAGTGCAGCACTTTCTCTGTGATAATCCACTGACAGTGCAGCACTTTCCCTGTGATAACACACTGACAGTACAGCACTTTCTCTGTGATTACACACTGACAGTACAGCACTTTCTCTGTGATAACACACTGACAATGCAGCACTTTCCCTGCGATAACCCACTGACAGTGCAGCACTTTCTCTGTGATAACCCACTGACAGTGCAGCACTTTCTCTGTGATAACTCACCGACAGTGCAGCTGTTTCCCTGTGATAACTCACCGACAGTGCAGCACTTTCCCTGCGATAATCCACCGACAGTGCAGCAGTTTCTCTGTGATAATTTACCGACAGTGCAGCACTTTCTCTGTGATAACCCACCGACAGTGCAGCAGTTTCAATTTGATAATCCACCGACAGTGCTGCAGTTTATCTGTGATAACCCACTGACAGTGCAGCAGTTTCTCTGTGATAACATTACCGACAGTGCAGCACTTTCTCTGTGATAAATCACCGACAGTGCAGCAGTTTCACTGTGATAAATCACTGACAGTGCAGCACTTTCTCTGTGATAAATCACTGACAGTACAGCACTTTCTCTGTGATAACTGACTGACATTGCAGCACCTTCCCTGTGATAACACACTGACAGTGTAACACTTTCTCTGTGATAACACACTGACAGTGCAGCACTTTCTCTGTGATAACTCACCGACAGTGTAACACTTTCTCTGTGATAACTCACCGACAGTGCAGCCCTTTCTCTGTGATAACTCACTGACAGTACAGCACTTTCTCTGTGATAACTCACTGACAGTACAGCACTTTCTCTGTGATAACTCACCGACAGTGTAACACTTTCTCTGTGATAACCCACTGACAGTGCAGCACTTTCTCTGTGATAACCCACCGACAGTACAGCACTTTCTCTGTGATAACCCATTGACAGTGCAGCACTTTCTCTGTGATAACTCACTGACAGTGCAGCACTTTCTCTGTGATAAACAACCGACAGTACAGCACTTTCTCTGTGATAACCCACCGACAGTACAACACTTTCTCTATGATAACACACTGACAGTGCAGCACTTTCTCGGTGATAACTCACCGACAGTGTAACACTCTCTCTGTGATAACTCACCGACAGTGCAGCACTTTCTCTGTGATAACTCACTGACAGTACAGCACTTTCTCTGTGATAACTCACTGACAGTAGAGCACTTTCTCTATGATAACTCACCGACAGTGTACCACTTTCTCTGTGATAACCCACTGACAGTGCAGCACTTTCTCTGTGATAACCCACCGACAGTACAGCACTTTCTCTGTGATAACCCATTGACAGTGCAGCACTTTCTCTGTGATAACTCACTGACAGTGCAGCACTTTCTCTGTGATAACCCACTGACAGTTTAACACTTTCTCTGTGATAACTCACTGACAGTGCAGCACTTTCCCTGTGATAAAACACTGACAGTGTAACACTTTCTCTGTGATAACACACTGACAGTGCAGCACTTTCTCTGTGATAACTCACCGACAGTGTAACACTTTCTCTGTGATAACCCACCGACAGTGCAGCACTTTCTCTGTGATAACCCACCGCCAGTGCAGCACATTCTCTGTGATAACTTACTGACAATACAGCACTTGCTTTGTGATAACCCATTGACAGTGCATCACTTTCTCTGTGATAACCCACTGACAGTGCAGGACTTTCCCTGTGATAACCCACTGACAGTGTAACACTTTCTCTGTGATAACTCACTGACAGTGCAGCACTTTCTCTGTGATAACCCACTGACCGTGTAACACTTTCTCAGTGATAACCCACTGACAGTGCAGGACTTTCCCTGTGATAACCCACTGACAGTGTAACACTTTCTCTGTGATAACTCACCGACAGTGCAGCCCTTTCTCTGTGATAATTCACTGACAGGACAGCACTTTCTCTGTGATAACTCGCTGACAGTACAGCACTTTCTCTGTGAGAACTCACCGACAGTGTAATACTTTCTCTGTGATAACCCACTGACAGTGCAGCACTTTCTCTGTGATAACCCACCGACAGTACAGCACTTTCTCTGTGATAACCCACTGACAGTGCAGCACTTTCTCTGTGATAACCCACCGACAGTATAGCACTTTCTCTGTGATAACCCACCGACAGTACAGCACTTTCTCTGTGATAACCCACTGACAGTGCAGCACTTTCTCTGTGATAACCCAGTGACAGTGCAGCACTTTCTCTGTGATAACCCACTGACAGTGCAGCAATTTCTCTGTGATAATCCACTGACAGTGCAGCACTTTCCCTGTGATAACTCACTGACAGTGCAGCACTTTCTCTGTGATAACTCACCGACAGGGCAGAACTTTCTCTGTGATAACCCACTGACAGTGCAGCACTTTCTCTGTGATAACTCACCGACAGTGCAGCACTTTCTCTGTGATAACCCACTGACAGTGCAGCACTTTCTCTGTGATAATCCACTGACAGTGCAGCACTTTCCCTGTGATAACACACTGACAGTACAGCACTTTCTCTGTGATTACACACTGACAGTACAGCACTTTCTCTGTGATAACACACTGACAATGCAGCACTTTCCCTGCGATAACCCACTGACAGTGCAGCACTTTCTCTGTGATAACCCACTGACAGTGCAGCACTTTCTCTGTGATAACTCACCGACAGTGCAGCTGTTTCCCTGTGATAACTCACCGACAGTGCAGCACTTTCCCTGCGATAATCCACCGATAGTGCAGCAGTTTCTCTGTGATAACTTACCGACAGTGCAGCACTTTCTCTGTGATAACCCACCGACAGTGCAGCAGTTTCAATTTGATAATCCACCGACAGTGCTGCAGTTTATCTGTGATAACCCACTGACAGTGCAGCACTTTCTCTGTGATAACTCACCGACAGTGCAGCACTTTCTCTGTGATAAATCACCGACATTGCAGCAGTTTCACTGTGATAAATCACTGACAGTGCAGCACTTTCTCTGTGATAAATCACTGACAGTACAGCACTTTCTCTGTGATAACTGACTGACATTGCAGCACCTTCCCTGTGATAACACACTGACAGTGTAACACTTTCTCTGTGATAACACACTGACAGTGCAGCACTTTCTCTGTGATAACTGACTGGCAGTACAGCACTTTCTCTGTGATAACTCACCGACAGTGTAACACTTTCTCTGTGATAACCCACTGACAGTGCAGCACTTTCTCTGTGATAACCCACCGACAGTACAGCACTTTCTCTGTGATAACCCATTGACAGTGCAGCACTTTCTCTGTGATAACTCACTGACAGTGCAGCACTTTCTCTGTGATAAACCACCGACAGTACAGCACTTTCTCTGTGATAACCCACCGACAGTACAACACTTTCTCTATGATAACACACTGACAGTGCAGCACTTTCTCGGTGATAACTCACCGACAGTGTAACACTCTCTCTGTGATAACTCACCGACAGTGCAGCACTTTCTCTGTGATAACTCACAGACAGTACAGCACTTTCTCTGTGATAACTCACTGACAGTAGAGCACTTTCTCGATGATAACTCACCGACAGTGTACCACTTTCTCTGTGATAACCCACTGACAGTGCAGCACTTTCTCTGTGATAACCCACCGACAGTACAGCACTTTCTCTGTGATAACCCATTGACAGTGCAGCACTTTCTCTGTGATAACTCACTGACAGTGCAGCACTTTCTCTGTGATAACCCACCGACAGTACAGCACTTTCTCTGTGATAACTCACTGACAGTGCAGCACTTTCTCTGTGATAACCCACTGACAGTGTAACACTTTCTCTGTGATAACTCACTGACAGTGCAGCACTTTCCCTGTGATAACCCACTGACAGTGTAACACTTTCTCTGTGATAACACACTGACAGTGCAGCACTTTCTCTGTGATAACTCACCGACAGTGTAACACTTTCTCTGTGATAACCCACTGACAGTGCAGCACTTTCTCTGTGATAACTCACCGACAGTGCAGCACTTTGTCTGTGCTAACCCACCGACAGTGCAGCACTTTCTCTGTGATAACCCACCGCCAGTGCAGCACATTCTCTGTGATAACTTACTGACAATGCAGCACTTGCTCTGTGATAACCCACTGACAGTGCATCACTTTCTCTGTGATAACCCACTGACAGTGCAGGACTTTCCCTGTGATAACCCACTGACAGTGTAACACTTTCTCTGTGATAACTCACTGACAGTGCAGCACTTTCTCTGTGATAACCCACTGACCGTGTAACACTTTCTCTGTGATAACTCACTGACAGTGCAGCACTTTCCCTGTGATAACCCACTGACAGTGTAACACGTTCTCTGTGATAACCCACTGACAGTGCAGCACTTTCTCTGTGATAACTCAACGACAGTGTAACACTTTCTCTGTGATAACTCACCGACAGTGCAGCACTTTCTCTGTGATAACTCACTGACAGTACAGCACTTTCTCTGTGATAACTCGCTGACAGTACAGCACTTTCTCTGTGATAACTCACCGACAGTGTAACACTTTCTCTGTGATAACCCACTGACAGTGCAGCACTTTCTCTGTGATAACCCACCGACAGTACAGCACTTTCTCTGTGATAACCCACTGACAGTGCAGCACTTTCTCTGTGATAACCCACCGACAGTATAGCACTTTCTCTGTGATAACCCACCGACAGTACAGCACTTTCTCTGTGATAACCCACTGACAGTGCAGCACTTTCTCTGTGATAACCCAGTGACAGTGCAGCACTTTCTCTGTGATAACCCACTGACAGTGCAGCAATTTCTCTGTGATAATCCACTGACAGTGCAGCACTTTCCCTGTGATAACTCACTGACAGTGCAGCACTTTCTCTGTGATAACTCACCGACAGGGCAGAACTTTCTCTGTGATAACCCACTGACAGTGCAGCACTTTCTCTGTGATAACTCACCGACAGTGCAGCACTTTCTCTGTGATAACCCACTGACAGTGCAGCACTTTCTCTGTGATAATCCACTGACAGTGCAGCACTTTCCCTGTGATAACACACTGACAGTACAGCACTTTCTCTGTGATTACACACTGACAGTACAGCACTTTCTCTGTGATAACACACTGACAATGCAGCTCTTTCCCTGCGATAACCCACTGACAGTGCAGCACTTTCTCTGTGATAACCCACTGACAGTGCAGCACTTTCTCTGTGATAACTCACCGACAGTGCAGCTGTTTCTCTGTGATAACTCACCGACAGTGCAGCACTTTCCCTGCGATAATCCACCGACAGTGCAGCAGTTTCTCTGTGATAATTTACCGACAGTGCAGCACTTTCTCTGTGATAACCCACCGACAGTGCAGCAGTTTCAATTTGATAATCCACCGACAGTGCTGCAGTTTATCTGTGATAACCCACTGACAGTGCAGCACTTTCTCTGTGATAACTCACCGACAGTGCAGCACTTTCTCTGTGATAAATCACCGACAGTGCAGCAGTTTCACTGTGATAAATCACTGACAGTGCAGCACTTTCTCTGTGATAAATCACTGACAGTACAGCACTTTCTCTGTGATAACTGACTGACATTGCAGCACCTTCCCTGTGATAACACACTGACAGTGTAACACTTTCTCTGTGATAACACACTGACAGTGCAGCACTTTCTCTGTGATAACTCACCGACAGTGTAACACTTTCTCTGTGATAACTCACCGACAGTGCAGCCCTTTCTCTGTGATAACTCACTGACAGTACAGCACTTTCTCTGTGATAACTCACTGACAGTACAGCACTTTCTCTGTGATAACTCACCGACAGTGTAACACTTTCTCTGTGATAACCCACTGACAGTGCAGCACTTTCTCTGTGATAACCCACCGACAGTACAGCACTTTCTCTGTGATAACCCATTGACAGTGCAGCACTTTCTCTGTGATAACTCACTGACAGTGCAGCACTTTCTCTGTGATAAACCACCGACAGTACAGCACTTTCTCTGTGATAACCCACCGACAGTACAACACTTTCTCTATGATAACACACTGACAGTGCAGCACTTTCTCGGTGATAACTCACCGACAGTGTAACACTCTCTCTGTGATAACTCACCGACAGTGCAGCACTTTCTCTGTGATAACTCACTGACAGTACAGCACTTTCTCTGTGATAACTCACTGACAGTAGAGCACTTTCTCTATGATAACTCACCGACAGTGTACCACTTTCTCTGTGATAACCCACTGACAGTGCAGCACTTTCTCTGTGATAACCCACCGACAGTACAGCACTTTCTCTGTGATAACCCATTGACAGTGCAGCACTTTCTCTGTGATAACTCACTGACAGTGCAGCACTTTCTCTGTCATAACCCACCGACAGTACAGCACTTTCTCTGTGATAACTCACTGACAGTGCAGCACTTTCTCTGTGATAACCCACTGACAGTTTAACACTTTCTCTGTGATAACTCACTGACAGTGCAGCACTTTCCCTGTGATAAAACACTGACAGTGTAACACTTTCTCTGTGATAACACACTGACAGTGCAGCACTTTCTCTGTGATAACTCACCGACAGTGTAACACTTTCTCTGTGATAACCCACCGACAGTGCAGCACTTTCTCTGTGATAACCCACCGCCAGTGCAGCACATTCTCTGTGATAACTTACTGACAATGCAGCACTTGCTTTGTGATAACCCATTGACAGTGCATCACTTTCTCTGTGATAACCCACTGACAGTGCAGGACTTTCCCTGTGATAACCCACTGACAGTGTAACACTTTCTCTGTGATAACTCACTGACAGTGCAGCACTTTCTCTGTGATAACCCACTGACCGTGTAACACTTTCTCAGTGATAACCCACTGACAGTGCAGGACTTTCCCTGTGATAACCCACTGACAGTGTAACACTTTCTCTGTGATAACTCACCGACAGTGCAGCCCTTTCTCTGTGATAATTCACTGACAGTACAGCACTTTCTCTGTGATAACTCGCTGACAGTACAGCACTTTCTCTGTGAGAACTCACCGACAGTGTAATACTTTCTCTGTGATAACCCACTGACAGTGCAGCACTTTCTCTGTGATAACCCACCGACAGTACAGCACTTTCTCTGTGATAACCCACTGACAGTGCAGCACTTTCTCTGTGATAACCCACCGACAGTATAGCACTTTCTCTGTGATAACCCACCGACAGTACAGCACTTTCTCTGTGATAACCCACTGACAGTGCAGCACTTTCTCTGTGATAACCCAGTGACAGTGCAGCACTTTCTCTGTGATAACCCACTGACAGTGCAGCAATTTCTCTGTGATAATCCACTGACAGTGCAGCACTTTCCCTGTGATAACTCACTGACAGTGCAGCACTTTCTCTGTGATAACTCACCGACAGGGCAGAACTTTCTCTGTGATAACCCACTGACAGTGCAGCACTTTCTCTGTGATAACTCACCGACAGTGCAGCACTTTCTCTGTGATAACCCACTGACAGTGCAGCACTTTCTCTGTGATAATCCACTGACAGTGCAGCACTTTCCCTGTGATAACACACTGACAGTACAGCACTTTCTCTGTGATTACACACTGACAGTACAGCACTTTCTCTGTGATAACACACTGACAATGCAGCACTTTCCCTGCGATAACCCACTGACAGTGCAGCACTTTCTCTGTGATAACCCACTGACAGTGCAGCACTTTCTCTGTGATAACTCACCGACAGTGCAGCTGTTTCCCTGTGATAACTCACCGACAGTGCAGCACTTTCCCTGCGATAATCCACCGACAGTGCAGCAGTTTCTCTGTGATAACTTACCGACAGTGCAGCACTTTCTCTGTGATAACCCACCGACAGTGCAGCAGTTTCAATTTGATAATCCACCGACAGTGCTGCAGTTTATCTGTGATAACCCACTGACAGTGCAGCACTTTCTCTGTGATAACTCACCGACAGTGCAGCACTTTCTCTGTGATAAATCACCGACATTGCAGCAGTTTCACTGTGATAAATCACTGACAGTGCAGCACTTTCTCTGTGATAAATCACTGACAGTACAGCACTTTCTCTGTGATAACTCACTGACATTGCAGCACCTTCCCTGTGATAACACACTGACAGTGTAACACTTTCTCTGTGATAACACACTGACAGTGCAGCACTTTCTCTGTGATAACTGACTGGCAGTACAGCACTTTCTCTGTGATAACTCACTGACAGTACAGCACTTTCTCTGTGATAACTCACCGACAGTGTAACACTTTCTCTGTGATAACCCACTGACAGTGCAGCACTTTCTCTGTGATAACCCACCGACAGTACAGCACTTTCTCTGTGATAACCCATTGACAGTGCAGCACTTTCTCTGTGATAACTCACTGACAGTGCAGCACTTTCTCTGTGATAAACCACCGACAGTACAGCACTTTCTCTGTGATAACCCACCGACAGTACAACACTTTCTCTATGATAACACACTGACAGTGCAGCACTTTCTCGGTGATAACTCACCGACAGTGTAACACTCTCTCTGTGATAACTCACCGACAGTGCAGCACTTTCTCTGTGATAACTCACAGACAGTACAGCACTTTCTCTGTGATAACTCACTGACAGTAGAGCACTTTCTCGATGATAACTCACCGACAGTGTACCACTTTCTCTGTGATAACCCACTGACAGTGCAGCACTTTCTCTGTGATAACCCACCGACAGTACAGCACTTTCTCTGTGATAACCCATTGACAGTGCAGCACTTTCTCTGTGATAACTCACTGACAGTGCAGCACTTTCTCTGTGATAACCCACCGACAGTACAGCACTTTCTCTGTGATAACTCACTGAAAGTGCAGCACTTTCTCTGTGATAACCCACTGACAGTGTAACACTTTCTCTGTGATAACTCACTGACAGTGCAGCACTTTCCCTGTGATAACGCACTGACAGTGTAACACTTTCTCTGTGATAACACACTGACAGTGCAGCACTTTCTCTGTGATAACTCACCGACAGTGTAACACTTTCTCTGTGATAACCCACTGACAGTGCAGCACTTTCTCTGTGATAACTCACCGACAGTGCAGCACTTTGTCTGTGCTAACCCACCGACAGTGCAGCACTTTCTCTGTGATAACCCACCGCCAGTGCAGCACATTCTCTGTGATAACTTACTGACAATGCAGCACTTGCTCTGTGATAACCCACTGACAGTGCATCACTTTCTCTGTGATAACCCACTGACAGTGCAGGACTTTCCCTGTGATAACCCACTGACAGTGTAACACTTTCTCTGTGATAACTCACTGACAGTGCAGCACTTTCTCTGTCATAACCCACTGACCGTGTAACACTTTCTCTGTGATAACTTACTGACAGTGCAGCACTTTCCCTGTGATAACCCACTGACAGTGTAACACGTTCTCTGTGATAACCCACTGACAGTGCAGCACTTTCTCTGTGATAACTCAACGACAGTGTAACACTTTCTCTGTGATAACTCACCGACAGTGCAGCACTTTCTCTGTGATAACTCACTGACAGTACAGCACTTTCTCTGTGATAACTCGCTGACAGTACAGCACTTTCTCTGTGATAACTCACCGACAGTGTAACACTTTCTCTGTGATAACCCACTGACAGTGCAGCACTTTCTCTGTGATAACCCACCGACAGTACAGCACTTTCTCTGTGATAACCCACTGACAGTGCAGCACTTTCTCTGTGATAACCCACCGACAGTATAGCACTTTCTCTGTGATAACCCACCGACAGTACAGCACTTTCTCTGTGATAACCCACTGACAGTGCAGCACTTTCTCTGTGATAACCCAGTGACAGTGCAGCACTTTCTCTGTGATAACCCACTGACAGTGCAGCAATTTCTCTGTGATAATCCACTGACAGTGCAGCACTTTCCCTGTGATAACTCACTGACAGTGCAGCACTTTCTCTGTGATAACTCACCGACAGGGCAGAACTTTCTCTGTGATAACCCACTGACAGTGCAGCACTTTCTCTGTGATAACTCACCGACAGTGCAGCACTTTCTCTGTGATAACCCACTGACAGTGCAGCACTTTCTCTGTGATAATCCACTGACAGTGCAGCACTTTCCCAGTGATAACACACTGACAGTACAGCACTTTCTCTGTGATTACACACTGACAGTACAGCACTTTCTCTGTGATAACACACTGACAATGCAGCACTTTCCCTGCGATAACCCACTGACAATGCAGCACTTTCTCTGTGATAACCCACTGACAGTGCAGCACTTTCTCTGTGATAACTCACCGACAGTGCAGCTGTTTCCCTGTGATAACTCACCGACAGTGCAGCACTTTCCCTGTGATAATCCACCGACAGTGCAGCAGTTTCTCTGTGATAACTTACCGACAGTGCAGCACTTTCTCTGTGATAACCCACCGACAGTGCAGCAGTTTCAATTTGATAATCCACCGACAGTGCTGCAGGTTCTCTGTGATAACTCACCGAAAGTGCAGCACTTTCTCTGTGATAATCCACCGACAGTGCAGCACTTTCTCTGTGATAAATCACCGACAGTGCAGCAGTTTCAATTTGATAATCCACCGACAGTGCTGCAGTTTCTCTGTGATAACCCACTGACAGTGCAGCACTTTCTCTGTGATAACTCACCGACAGTGCAGCACTTTCTCTGTGATAAATCACCGACAGTGCAGCAGTTTCACTGTGATAAATCACTGACAGTGCAGCACTTTCTCTGTGATAAATCACTGACAGTACAGCACTTTCTCTGTGATAACTCACTGACATTGCAGCACCTTCCCTGTGATAACACACTGACAGTGTAACACTTTCTCTGTGATAACACACTGACAGTGCAGCACTTTCTCTGTGATAACTCACCGACAGTGTAACACTTTCTCTGTGATAACTCACCGACAGTGCAGCCCTTTCTCTGTGATAACTCACTGACAGTACAGCACTTTCTCTGTGATAACTCACTGACAGTACAGCACTTTCTCTGTGATAACTCACCGACAGTGTAACACTTTCTCTGTGATAACCCACTGACAGTGCAGCACTTTCTCTGTGATAACCCACCGACAGTACAGCAATTTCTCTGTGATAACCCACTGACAGTGCAGCACTTTCTCTGTGATAGCTCACTGACAGTGCAGCACTTTCTCTGTGATAACCCACCGACAGTACAGCACTTTCTCTGTGATAACCCACCGACAGTACAGCACTTTCTCTGAGATAACCCACTGACAGTGCAGCACTTTCTCTGTGATAACCCACTGACAGTGCAGCACTTTCTCTGTGATAATCCACTGACAGTGCAGCACTTTCCCTGTGATAACTCACTGACAGTGCAGCACGTTCTCAGTGATCACCCACTGACAGTGCACCACTTTCTCTGCGATAACTCACCGACAGTGCAGTTGTTTCCCTGTGATAACTCGCCGACAGTGCAGCACTTTCCCTGCGACAATCCACCGACAGTGCAGCACTTTCCCTGTGATAAATCACCGACAGTGCAGCAGTTTCACTGTGATAACTTACCGACAGTGCAGCACTTTCTCTGTGATAACCCACCGACAGTGCAGCAGTTTCACTGTGATAACTTACCGACAGTGCAGCACTTTCTCTGTGATAAATCACCGACAGTGCAGCAGTTTCAATTTGATAATCCACCGACAGTGCTGCAGTTTCTCTGTGATAACTCACCGACAGTGCAGCACTTTCTCTGTGATAATCCAACGACAGTGCAGCACTTTCTCTGTGATAACTCACCGACAGTGCAGCAGTTTCACTGTGATAACTTACCGACAGTGCAGCACTTTCTCTGTGATAAATCACTGACAGTGCAGCACTTTCTCTGTGATAAATCACTGACAGTGCAGCACTTTCTCTGTGATAACACACTGACAGTGCAGGACTTTCACTGTGATAACCCACTGACAGTGCAGCACTTTCTTTGTGATAACTCGCGACAGTGCAGCACTTTCTCTGTGATAACTTACCGACAGTGCAGCACTTTCTCTGTGATAACTCACTGACAGTGCAGCACTTTCCCTGTGATAACCCACTGACAGTGCAGCACTTTCCCTGTGATAACTCGCTGACAGTGCAGCACATTCTCTGTGATAACTCACCGACAGTGCAGCACTTTCTCTGTGATAACTCACCGACAGTGTACCACTTTCTCTGTGATAACCCACTGACAGTGCAGCACTTTCTCTGTGATAACCCACCGACAGTACAGCACTTTCTCTGTGATAACCCATTGACAGTGCAGCACTTTCTCTGTGATAACTCACTGACAGTGCAGCACTTTCTCGGTGATAACCCACCGACAGTACAGCACTTTCTCTGTGATAACTCACTGACAGTGCAGCACTTTCTCTGTGATAACCCACTGACAGTGGAACACTTTCTCTGTGATAACTCACTGACAGTGCAGCACTTTCCCTGTGATAACCCACTGACAGTGTAACACTTTCTCTGTGATAACACACTGACAGTGCAGCACTTTCTCTGTGATAACTCACCGACAGTGTAACACTTTCTCTGTGATAACCCACTGACAGTGCAGCACTTTCTCTGTGATAACTCACCGACAGTGCAGCACTTTGTCTGTGATAACCCACCGACAGTGCAGCACTTTCTCTGTGATAACCCACCGCCAGTGCAGCACATTCTCTGTGATAATTTACTGACAATGCAGCACTTGCTCTGTGATAACCCACTGACAGTGCATCACTTTCTCTGTGATAACCCACTGACAGTTCAACACTTTCCCTGTGATAACCCACTGACAGTGCAGGACTTTCCCTGTGATAACCCACTGACAGTGTAACACTTTCTCTGTGATAACTCACTGACCGTGTAACACTTTCTCTGTGATAACTCACTGACAGTGCAGCACTTTCCCTGTGATAACCCACTGACAGTGTAACACGTTCTCTGTGATAACACACTGACAGTGCAGCACTTTCTCTGTGATAACTCAACGACAGTGTAACACTTTCTCTGTGATAACTCACCGACAGTGCAGCCCTTTCTCTGTGATAACTCACTGACAGTACAGCACTTTCTCTGTGATAACTCGCTGACAGTACAGCACTTTCTCT
This sequence comes from Chiloscyllium punctatum, assembly GCF_047496795.1. Taxonomy (NCBI): domain Eukaryota; kingdom Metazoa; phylum Chordata; class Chondrichthyes; order Orectolobiformes; family Hemiscylliidae; genus Chiloscyllium; species Chiloscyllium punctatum. The sequence goes on along the minus strand of NC_092751.1, from coordinate 71,382,433 downwards.
GTGATAACTCACCGACAGTGTAACACTTTCTCTGTGATAACACACTGACAGTGCAGCACTTTCTCTGTGATAACCCACCGACAGTACAGCACTTTCTCTGTGATAACCCACTGACAGTGCAGCACTTTCTCTGTGATAACACACCGACAGTATACCACTTTCTCTGTGATAACCCACCGACAGTACAGCACTTTCTCTGTGATAACCCACTGACTGTGCAGCACTTTCTCTGTGATAACCCAGTGACAGTGCAGCACTTTCTCTGTGATAACCCACTGACAGTGCAGCAATTTCTCTGTGATAATCCACTGACAGTGCAGCACTTTCCCTGTGATAACTCACTGACAGTGCAGCACTTTCTCTGTGATAACTCAACGACAGGGCAGAACTTTCTCTGTGATAACCCACTGACAGTGCAGCACTTTCTCTGTGATAACTCACCGACAGTGCAGCACTTTCTCTGTGATAACCCACTGACAGTGCAGCACTTTCTCTGTGATAATCCACTGACAGTACAGCACTTTCTCTGTGATAACCCACTGACAGTGCAGCACTTTCTCTGTGATAACCCAGTGACAGTGCAGCACTTTCTCTGTGATAACCCACTGACAGTGCAGCAATTTCTCTGTGATAATCCACTGACAGTGCAGCACTTTCCCTGTGATAACTCACTGACAGTGCAGCGCTTACTCTGTGATAACTCACCGACAGGGCAGAACTTTCTCTGTGATAACCCACTGACAGTGCAGCACTTTCTCTGTGATAACTCACCGACAGTGCAGCACTTTCTCTGTGATAACCCACTGACAGTGCAGCACTTTCTCTGTGATAATCCACTGACAGTGCAGCACTTTCCCTGTGATAACACACTGACAGTACAGCACTTTCTCTGTGATTACACACTGACAGTACAGCACTTTCTCTGTGATAACACACTGACAATGCAGCACTTTCCCTGCGATAACCCACTGACAGTGCAGCACTTTCTCTGTGATAACCCACTGACAGTGCAGCACTTTCTCTGTGATAACTCACCGACAGTGCAGCTGTTTCCCTGTGATAACTCACCGACAGTGCAGCACTTTCCCTGCGATAATCCACCGACAGTGCAGCAGTTTCTCTGTGATAACTTACCGACAGTGCAGCACTTTCTCTGTGATAACCCACCGACAGTGCAGCAGTTTCAATTTGATAATCCACCGACAGTGCTGCAGGTTCTCTGTGATAACTCACCGAAAGTGCAGCACTTTCTCTGTGATAATCCACCGACAGTGCAGCACTTTCTCTGTGATAAATCACCGACAGTGCAGCAGTTTCAATTTGATAATCCACCGACAGTGCTGCAGTTTCTCTGTGATAACCCACTGACAGTGCAGCACTTTCTCTGTGATAACTCACCGACAGTGCAGCACTTTCTCTGTGATAAATCACCGACAGTGCAGCAGTTTCACTGTGATAAATCACTGACAGTGCAGCACTTTCTCTGTGATAAATCACTGACAGTACAGCACTTTCTCTGTGATAACTCACTGACATTGCAGCACCTTCCCTGTGATAACACACTGACAGTGTAACACTTTCTCTGTGATAACACACTGACAGTGCAGCACTTTCTCTGTGATAACTCACCGACAGTGTAACACTTTCTCTGTGATAACTCACCGCCAGTGCAGCCCTTTCTCTGTGATAACTCACTGACAGTACAGCACTTTCTCTGTGATAACTCACTGACAGTACAGCACTTTCTCTGTGATAACTCACCGACAGTGTAACACTTTCTCTGTGATAACCCACTGACAGTGCAGCACTTTCTCTGTGATAACCCACCGACAGTACAGCAATTTCTCTGTTATAACCCACTGACAGTGCAGCACTTTCTCTGTGATAACTCACTGACAGTGCAGCACTTTCTCTGTGATAACCCACCGACAGTACAGCACTTTCTCTGTGATAACCCACCGACAGTACAGCACTTTCTCTGTGATAACCCACTGACAGTGCAGCACTTTCTCTGTGATAACCCACTGACAGTGCAGCACTTTCTCTGTGATAATCCACTGACAGTGCAGCACTTTCCCTGTGATAACTCACTGACAGTGCAGCACGTTCTCAGTGATCACCCACTGACAGTGCACCACTTTCTCTGCGATAACTCACCGACAGTGCAGTTGTTTCCCTGTGATAACTCGCCGACAGTGCAGCACTTTCCCTGTGACAATCCACCGACAGTGCAGCACTTTCCCTGTGATAAATCACCGACAGTGCAGCAGTTTCACTGTGATAACTTACCGACAGTGCAGCACTTTCTCTGTGATAACCCACCGACAGTGCAGCAGTTTCACTGTGATAACTTACCGACAGTGCAGCACTTTCTCTGTGATAAATCACCGACAGTGCAGCAGTTTCAATTTGATAATCCACCGACAGTGCTGCAGTTTCTCTGTGATAACTCACCGACAGTGCAGCACTTTCTCTGTGATAATCCAACGACAGTGCAGCACTTTCTCTGTGATAACTCACCGACAGTGCAGCAGTTTCACTGTGATAACTTACCGACAGTGCAGCACTTTCTCTGTGATAAATCACTGACAGTGCAGCACTTTCTCTGTGATAACACACTGACAGTGCAGGACTTTCACTGTGATAACCCACTGACAGTGCAGCACTTTCCCTGTGATAACTCGCTGACAGTGCAGCACTTTCTCTGTGATAACTCACCGACAGTGCAGCACTTTCTCTGTGATAACTCACCGACAGTGTACCACTTTCTCTGTGATAACCCACTGACACTGCAGCACTTTCTCTGTGATAACCCACCGACAGTACAGCACTTTCTCTGTGATAACCCATTGACAGTGCAGCACTTTCTCTGTGATAACTCACTGACAGTGCAGCACTTTCTCTGTCATAACCCACCGACAGTACAGCACTTTCTCTGTGATAACTCACTGACAGTGCAGCACTTTCTCTGTGATAACCCACTGACAGTGGAACACTTTCTCTGTGATAACTCACTGACAGTGCAGCACTTTCCCTGTGATAACCCACTGACAGTGTAACACTTTCTCTGTGATAACACACTGACAGTGCAGCACTTTCTCTGTGATAACTCACCGACAGTGCAGCACTTTCTCTGTGATAACCCACCGCCAGTGCAGCACATTCTCTGTGATAATTTACTGACAATGCAGCACTTGCTCTGTGATAACCCACTGACAGTGCATCACTTTCTCTGTGATAACCCACTGACAGTTCAACACTTTCCCTGTGATAACCCACTGACAGTGCAGGACTTTCCCTGTGATAACCCACTGACAGTGTAACACTTTCTCTGTGATAACTCACTGACCGTGTAACACTTTCTCTGTGATAACTCACTGACAGTGCAGCACTTTCCCTGTGATAACCCACTGACAGTGTAACACGTTCTCTGTGATAACACACTGACAGTGCAGCACTTTCTCTGTGATAACTCAATGACAGTGTAACACTTTCTCTGTGATAACTCACCGACAGTGCAGCCCTTTCTCTGTGATAACTCACTGACAGTACAGCACTTTCTCTGTGATAACTCGCTGACAGTACAGCACTTTCTCTGTGATAACTCACCGACAGTGTAACACTTTCTCTGTGATAACACACTGACAGTGCAGCACTTTCTCTGTGATAACCCACCGACAGTACAGCACTTTCTCTGTGATAACCCACTGACAGTGCAGCACTTTCTCTGTGATAACACACCGACAGTATACCACTTTCTCTGTGATAACCCACCGACAGTACAGCACTTTCTCTGTGATAACCCACTGACTGTGCAGCACTTTCTCTGTGATAACCCAGTGACAGTGCAGCACTTTCTCTGTGATAACCCACTGACAGTGCAGCAATTTCTCTGTGATAATCCACTGACAGTGCAGCACTTTCCCTGTGATAACTCACTGACAGTGCAGCACTTTCTCTGTGATAACTCAACGACAGGGCAGAACTTTCTCTGTGATAACTCACCGACAGTGCAGCACTTTCTCTGTGATAACCCACTGACAGTGCAGCACTTTCTCTGTGATAACTCACCGACAGTGCAGCACTTTCTCTGTGATAAATCACCGACAGTGCAGCAGTTTCACTGTGATAAATCACTGACAGTGCAGCACTTTCTCTGTGATAAATCACTGACAGTACAGCACTTTCTCTGTGATAACTCACTGACATTGCAGCACCTTCCCTGTGATAACACACTGACAGTGTAACACTTTCTCTGTGATAACACACTGACAGTGCAGCACTTTCTCTGTGATAACTCACCGACAGTGTAACACTTTCTCTGTGATAACTCACCGCCAGTGCAGCCCTTTCTCTGTGATAACTCACTGACAGTACAGCACTTTCTCTGTGATAACTCACTGACAGTACAGCACTTTCTCTGTGATAACTCACCGACAGTGTAACACTTTCTCTGTGATAACCCACTGACAGTGCAGCACTTTCTCTGTGATAACCCACCGACAGTACAGCAATTTCTCTGTTATAACCCACTGACAGTGCAGCACTTTCTCTGTGATAACTCACTGACAGTGCAGCACTTTCTCTGTGATAACCCACCGACAGTACAGCACTTTCTCTGTGATAACCCACCGACAGTACAGCACTTTCTCTGTGATAACCCACTGACAGTGCAGCACTTTCTCTGTGATAACCCACTGACAGTGCAGCACTTTCTCTGTGATAATCCACTGACAGTGCAGCACTTTCCCTGTGATAACTCACTGACAGTGCAGCACGTTCTCAGTGATCACCCACTGACAGTGCACCACTTTCTCTGCGATAACTCACCGACAGTGCAGTTGTTTCCCTGTGATAACTCGCCGACAGTGCAGCACTTTCCCTGTGACAATCCACCGACAGTGCAGCACTTTCCCTGTGATAAATCACCGACAGTGCAGCAGTTTCACTGTGATAACTTACCGACAGTGCAGCACTTTCTCTGTGATAACCCACCGACAGTGCAGCAGTTTCACTGTGATAACTTACCGACAGTGCAGCACTTTCTCTGTGATAAATCACCGACAGTGCAGCAGTTTCAATTTGATAATCCACCGACAGTGCTGCAGTTTCTCTGTGATAACTCACCGACAGTGCAGCACTTTCTCTGTGATAATCCAACGACAGTGCAGCACTTTCTCTGTGATAACTCACCGACAGTGCAGCAGTTTCACTGTGATAACTTACCGACAGTGCAGCACTTTCTCTGTGATAAATCACTGACAGTGCAGCACTTTCTCTGTGATAACACACTGACAGTGCAGGACTTTCACTGTGATAACCCACTGACAGTGCAGCACTTTCCCTGTGATAACTCGCTGACAGTGCAGCACTTTCTCTGTGATAACTCACCGACAGTGCAGAACTTTCTCTGTGATAACTCACCGACAGTGTACCACTTTCTCTGTGATAACCCACTGACACTGCAGCACTTTCTCTGTGATAACCCACCGACAGTACAGCACTTTCTCTGTGATAACCCATTGACAGTGCAGCACTTTCTCTGTGATAACTCACTGACAGTGCAGCACTTTCTCTGTCATAACCCACCGACAGTACAGCACTTTCTCTGTGATAACTCACTGACAGTGCAGCACTTTCTCTGTGATAACCCACTGACAGTGGAACACTTTCTCTGTGATAACTCACTGACAGTGCAGCACTTTCCCTGTGATAACCCACTGACAGTGTAACACTTTCTCTGTGATAACACACTGACAGTGCAGCACTTTCTCTGTGATAACTCACCGACAGTGCAGCACTTTCTCTGTGATAACCCACCGCCAGTGCAGCACATTCTCTGTGATAATTTACTGACAATGCAGCACTTGCTCTGTGATAACCCACTGACAGTGCATCACTTTCTCTGTGATAACCCACTGACAGTTCAACACTTTCCCTGTGATAACCCACTGACAGTGCAGGACTTTCCCTGTGATAACCCACTGACAGTGTAACACTTTCTCTGTGATAACTCACTGACCGTGTAACACTTTCTCTGTGATAACTCACTGACAGTGCAGCACTTTCCCTGTGATAACCCACTGACAGTGTAACACGTTCTCTGTGATAACACACTGACAGTGCAGCACTTTCTCTGTGATAACTCAATGACAGTGTAACACTTTCTCAGTGATAACTCACCGACAGTGCAGCCCTTTCTCTGTGATAACTCACTGACAGTACAGCACTTTCTCTGTGATAACTCGCTGACAGTACAGCACTTTCTCTGTGATAACTCACCGACAGTGTAACACTTTCTCTGTGATAACACACTGACAGTGCAGCACTTTCTCTGTGATAACCCACCGACAGTACAGCACTTTCTCTGTGATAACCCACTGACAGTGCAGCACTTTCTCTGTGATAACACACCGACAGTATACCACTTTCTCTGTGATAACCCACCGACAGTACAGCACTTTCTCTGTGATAACCCACTGACAGTGCAGCACTTTCTCTGTGATAACCCAGTGACAGTGCAGCACTTTCTCTGTGATAACCCACTGACAGTGCAGCAATTTCTCTGTGATAATCCACTGACAGTGCAGCACTTTCCCTGTGATAACTCACTGACAGTGCAGCACTTTCTCTGTGATAACTCAACGACAGGGCAGAACTTTCTCTGTGATAACTCACCGACAGTGCAGCACTTTCTCTGTGATAACCCACTGACAGTGCAGCACTTTCTCTGTGATAACTCACCGACAGTGCAGCACTTTCTCTGTGATAAATCACCGACAGTGCAGCAGTTTCACTGTGATAAATCACTGACAGTGCAGCACTTTCTCTGTGATAAATCACTGACAGTACAGCACTTTCTCTGTGATAACTCACTGACATTGCAGCACCTTCCCTGTGATAACACACTGACAGTGTAACACTTTCTCTGTGATAACACACTGACAGTGCAGCACTTTCTCTGTGATAACTCACCGACAGTGTAACACTTTCTCTGTGATAACTCACCGCCAGTGCAGCCCTTTCTCTGTGATAACTCACTGACAGTACAGCACTTTCTCTGTGATAACTCACTGACAGTACAGCACTTTCTCTGTGATAACTCACCGACAGTGTAACACTTTCTCTGTGATAACCCACTGACAGTGCAGCACTTTCTCTGTGATAACCCACCGACAGCACAGCAATTTCTCTGTTATAACCCACTGACAGTGCAGCACTTTCTCTGTGATAACTCACTGACAGTGCAGCACTTTCTCTGTGATAACCCACCGACAGTACAGCACTTTCTCTGTGATAACCCACCGACAGTACAGCACTTTCTCTGTGATAACCCACTGACAGTGCAGCACTTTCTCTGTGATAACCCACTGACAGTGCAGCACTTTCTCTGTGATAATCCACTGACAGTGCAGCACTTTCCCTGTGATAACTCACTGACAGTGCAGCACGTTCTCAGTGATCACCCACTGACAGTGCACCACTTTCTCTGCGATAACTCACCGACAGTGCAGTTGTTTCCCTGTGATAACTCGCCGACAGTGCAGCACTTTCCCTGTGACAATCCACCGACAGTGCAGCACTTTCCCTGTGATAAATCACCGACAGTGCAGCAGTTTCACTGTGATAACTTACCGACAGTGCAGCACTTTCTCTGTGATAACCCACCGACAGTGCAGCAGTTTCACTGTGATAACTTACCGACAGTGCAGCACTTTCTCTGTGATAAATCACCGACAGTGCAGCAGTTTCAATTTGATAATCCACCGACAGTGCTGCAGTTTCTCTGTGATAACTCACCGACAGTGCAGCACTTTCTCTGTGATAATCCAACGACAGTGCAGCACTTTCTCTGTGATAACTCACCGACAGTGCAGCAGTTTCACTGTGATAACTTACCGACAGTGCAGCACTTTCTCTGTGATAAATCACTGACAGTGCAGCACTTTCTCTGTGATAACACACTGACAGTGCAGGACTTTCACTGTGATAACCCACTGACAGTGCAGCACTTTCTTTGTGATAACTCGCGACAGTGCAGCACTTTCTCTGTGATAACTCACCGACAGTGCAGCACTTTCTCTGTGATAACTCACTGACAGTGCAGCACTTTCCCTGTGATAACCCACTGACAGTGCAGCACTTTCCCTGTGATAACTCGCTGACAGTGCAGCACTTTCTCTGTGATAACTCACCGACAGTGCAGCACTTTCTCTGTGATAACTCACCGACAGTGTACCACTTTCTCTGTGATAACCCACTGACAGTGCAGCACTTTCTCTGTGATAACCCACCGACAGTACAGCACTTTCTCTGTGATAACCCATTGACAGTGCAGCACTTTCTCTGTGATAACTCACTGACAGTGCAGCACTTTCTCTGTCATAACCCACCGACAGTACAGCACTTTCTCTGTGATAACTCACTGACAGTGCAGCACTTTCTCTGTGATAACCCACTGACAGTGGAACACTTTCTCTGTGATAACTCACTGACAGTGCAGCACTTTCCCTGTGATAACCCACTGACAGTGTAACACTTTCTCTGTGATAACACACTGACAGTGCAGCACTTTCTCTGTGATAACTCACCGACAGTGCAGCACTTTCTCTGTGATAACCCACCGCCAGTGCAGCACATTCTCTGTGATAATTTACTGACAATGCAGCACTTGCTCTGTGATAACCCACTGACAGTGCATCACTTTCTCTGTGATAACCCACTGACAGTTCAACACTTTCCCTGTGATAACCCACTGACAGTGCAGGACTTTCCCTGTGATAACCCACTGACAGTGTAACACTTTCTCTGTGATAACTCACTGACCGTGTAACACTTTCTCTGTGATAACTCACTGACAGTGCAGCACTTTCCCTGTGATAACCCACTGACAGTGTAACACGTTCTCTGTGATAACACACTGACAGTGCAGCACTTTCTCTGTGATAACTCAATGACAGTGTAACACTTTCTCTGTGATAACTCACCGACAGTGCAGCCCTTTTTCTGTGATAACTCACTGACAGTACAGCACTTTCTCTGTGATAACTCGCTGACAGTACAGCACTTTCTCTGTGATAACTCACCGACAGTGTAACACTTTCTCTGTGATAACACACTGACAGTGCAGCACTTTCTCTGTGATAACCCACCGACAGTACAGCACTTTCTCTGTGATAACCCACTGACAGTGCAGCACTTTCTCTGTGATAACACACCGACAGTATACCACTTTCTCTGTGATAACCCACCGACAGTACAGCACTTTCTCTGTGATAACCCACTGACAGTGCAGCACTTTCTCTGTGATAACCCAGTGACAGTGCAGCACTTTCTCTGTGATAACCCACTGACAGTGCAGCAATTTCTCTGTGATAATCCACTGACAGTGCAGCACTTTCCCTGTGATAACTCACTGACAGTGCAGCACTTTCTCTGTGATAACTCAACGACAGGGCAGAACTTTCTCTGTGATAACTCACCGACAGTGCAGCACTTTCTCTGTGATAACCCACTGACAGTGCAGCACTTTCTCTGTGATAATCCACTGACAGTACAGCACTTTCTCTGTGATAACCCACTGACAGTGCAGCACTTTCTCTGTGATAACTCACTGACAGTACAGCACTTTCTCTGTGATAACTCGCTGACAGTACAGCACTTTCTCTGTGATAACTCACCGACAGTGTAACACTTTCTCTGTGATAACCCACTGACAGTGCAGCACTTTCTCTGTGATAACCCACCGACAGTACAGCACTTTCTCTGTGATAACCCACTGACAGTGCAGCACTTTCTCTGTGATAACACACCGTCAGTATAGCACTTTCTCTGTGATAACCCACCGACAGTACAGCACTTTCTCTGTGATAACCCACTGACAGTGCAGCACTTTCTCTGCGATAACCCAGTGACAGTGCAGCACTTTCTCTGTGATAACCCACTGACAGTGCAGCAATTTCTCTGTGATAATCCACTGACAGTGCAGCACTTTCCCTGTGATAACTCACTGACAGTGCAGCACTTTCTCTGTGATAACTCACCGACAGGGCAGAACTTTCTCTGTGATAACCCACTGACAGTGCAGCACTTTCTCTGTGATAACTCACCGACAGTGCAGCACTTTCCCTGTGATAACACACTGACAGTACAGCACTTTCTCTGTGATTACACACTGACAGTACAGCACTTTCTCTATGATAACACACTGACAATGCAGCACTTTCCCTGCGATAACCCACTGACAGTGCAGCACTTTCTCTGTGATAACCCACTGACAGTGCAGCACTTTCTCTGTGATAACTCACCGACAGTGCAGCTGTTTCCCTGTGATAACTCACCGACAGTGCAGCACTTTCCCCGCGATAATCCACCGACAGTGCAGCAGTTTCTCTGTGATAACATTACCGACAGTGCAGCACTTTCTCTGTGATAACCCACCGACAGTGCAGCAGTTTCAATTTGATAATCCACCGACAGTGCTGCAGGTTCTCTGTGATAACTCACCGACAGTGCAGCACTTTCTCTGTGATAATCCACCGACAGTGCAGCACTTTCTCTGTGATAAATCACCGACAGTGCAGCAGTTTCAATTTGATAATCCACCGACAGTGCTGCAGTTTATCTGTGATAACCCACTGACAGTGCAGCACTTTCTCTGTGATAACTCACCGACAGTGCAGCACTTTCTCTGTGATAAATCACCGACAGTGCAGCAGTTTCACTGTGATAAATCACTGACAGTGCAGCACTTTCTCTGTGATAAATCACTGACAGTACAGCACTTTCTCTGTGATAACTCACTGACATTGCAGCACCTTCCCTGTGATAACACACTGACAGTGTAACACTTTCTCTGTGATAACACACTGACAGTGCAGCACTTTCTCTGTGACAACTCACCGACAGTGTAACACTTTCTCTGTGATAACCCACTGACAGTGCAGCACTTTCTCTGTGATAACTCACCGACAGTGCAGCACTTTGTCTGTGATAACCCACCGACAGTACAGCACTTTCTCTGTGATAACTCACTGACAGTGCAGCACTTTCTCTGTGATAACCCACTGACAGTGGAACACTTTCTCTGTGATAACTCACTGACAGTGCAGCACTTTCCCTGTGATAACCCACTGACAGTGTAACACTTTCTCTGTGATAACACACTGACAGTTCAGCACTTTCCCTGTGATAACCCACTGACAGTGCAGGACTTTCCCTGTGATAACCCACTGACAGTGTAACACTTTCTCTGTGATAACTCAACGACAGTGTAACACTTTCTCTGTGATAACTCACCGACAGTGCAGCCCTTTCTCTGTGATAACTCACTGACAGTACAACACTTTCTCTGTGATAACTCGCTGACAGTACAGCACTTTCTCTGTGATAACTCACCGACAGTGTAACACTTTCTCTGTGATAACCCACTGACAGTGCAGCACTTTCTCTGTGATAACCCATCGACAGTACAGCACTTTCTCTGTGATAACCCACTGACAGTGCAGCACTTTCTCTGTGATAACACACCGACAGTATAGCACTTTATCTGTGATAACCCACCGACAGTACAGCACTTTCTCTGTGATAACCCACTGACAGTGCAGCACTTTCTCTGTGATAACCCAGTGACAGTGCAGCACTTTCTCTGTGATAACGCACTGACAGTGCAGCAATTTCTCTGTGAAAATCCACTGACAGTGCAGCACTTTCCCTGTGATAACTCACTGACAGTGCAGTACTTTCTCTGTGATAACTCACCGACAGGGCAGAACTTTCTCTGTGATAACCCACTGACAGTGCAGCACTTTCTCTGTGATAACTCACCGACAGTGCAGCACTTTCTCTGTGATAACCCACTGACAGTGCAGCACTTTCTCTGTGATAACTCAACGACAGTGTAACACTTTCTCTGTGATAACCCACTGACAGTGCAGCACTTTCTCTGTGATAACTCACTGACAGTACAGCACTTTCTCTGTGATAACTCGCTGACAGTACAGCACTTTCTCTGTGATAACTCACCGACAGTGTAACACTTTCTCTGTGATAACCCACTGACAGTGCAGCACTTTCTCTGTGATAACCCACCGACAGTACAGCACTTTCTCTGTGATAACCCACTGACAGTGCAGCACTTTCTCTGTGATAACACACCGACAGTACAGCACTTTCTCTGTGATAACCCACTGACAGTGCAGCACTTTCTCTGTGATAACCCAGTGACAGTGCAGCACTTTCTCTGTGATAACCCACTGACAATGCAGCAATTTCTCTGTGATAATCCACTGACAGTGCAGCACTTTCCCTGTGATAACTCACTGACAGTGCAGCACTTTCTCTGTGATAACTCACCGACAGGGCAGAACTTTCTCTGTGATAACCCACTGACAGTGCAGCCCTTTCTCTGTGATAACTCACCGACAGTGCAGCACTTTCCCTGTGATAACACACTGACAGTACAGCACTTTCTCTGTGATTACACACTGACAGTACAGCACTTTCTCTGTGATAACACACTGACAATGCAGCACTTTCCCTGCGATAACCCACTGACAGTGCAGCACTTTCTCTGTGATAACCCACTGACAGTGCAGCACTTTCTCTGTGATAACACACCGACAGTGCAGCACTTTCCCCGCGAAAATCCACCGACAGTGCAGCAGTTTCTCTGTGATAACATTACCGACAGTGCAGCACTTTCTCTGTGATAACCCACCGACAGTGCAGCAGTTTCAATTTGATAATCCACCGACAGTGCTGCAGGTTCTCTGTGATAACTCACCGACAGTGCAGCACTTTCTCTGTGATAATCCACCGACAGTGCAGCACTTTCTCTGTGATAAATCACCGACAGTGCAGCAGTTTCAATTTGATAATCCACCGACAGTGCTGCAGTTTCTCTGTGATAACCCACTGACAGTGCAGCACTTTCTCTGTGATAACTCACCGACAGTGCAGCACTTTCTCTGTGATAAATCACCGACAGTGCAGCAGTTTCACTGTGATAAATCACTGACAGTGCAGCACTTTCTCTGTGATAAATCACTGACAGTACAGCACTTTCTCTGTGATAACTCACTGACATTGCAGCACCTTCCCTGTGATAACACACTGACAGTGTAACACTTTCTCTGTGATAACACACTGACAGTGCAGCACTTTCTCTGTGACAACTCACAGACAGTGTAACACTTTCTCTGTGATAACTCACCGACAGTGCAGCCCTTTCTCTGTGATAACTCACTGACAGTACAGCACTTTCTCTGTGATAACTCACTGACAGTACAGCACTTTTTCTGTGATAACTCACCGACAGTGTAACACTTTCTCTGTGATAACCCACTGACAGTGCAGCACTTTCTCTGTGATAACCCACCGACAGTACAGCAATTTATCTGTGATAACCCACTGACAGTGCAGCACTTTCTCTGTGATAACTCACTGACAGTGCAGCACTTTCTCTGTGATAACCCACCGACAGTACAGCACTTTCTCTGTGATAACCCACCGACAGTACAGCACTTTCTCTGTGATAACCCACTGACAGTGCAGCACTTTCTCTGTGATAACCCACTGACAGTGCAGCACTTTCTCTGTGATAATCCACTGACAGTGCAGCACTTTCCCTCTGATAACTCACTGACAGTGCAGCACGTTCTCAGTGATCACCCACAGACAGTGCAGCATTTCTCTGCGATAACTCACCGACAGTGCAGCTGTTTCCCTGTGATAACTCGCCGACAGTGCAGCACTTTCCCTGCGACAATCCACCGACAGTGCAGCACTTTCCCTGTAATAAATCACCGACAGTGCAGCAATTTCTCTGTGATAACCCACTGACCGAGTCACACTTTCTCTGTGATAACTCACTGACATTGCAGCACCTTCCCTGTGATAACACACTGACAGTGTAACACTTTCTCTGGTATAACACACTGACAGTGCAGCACTTTCTCTGTGATAACTCACCGACAGTGTAACACTTTCTCTGTGATAACTCACCGACAGTGCAGCCCTTTCTCTGTGATAACTCACTGACAGTACAGCACTTTCTCTGTGATAACTCACTGACAGTACAGCACTTACTCTGTGATAACTCACCGACAGTGTAACACTTTCTCTGTGATAACCCACTGACAGAGCAGCACTTTCTCTGTGATAACCCACCGACAGTACAGCAATTTCTCTGTGATAACCCACTGACAGTGCCGCACTTTCTCTGTGATAACTCACTGACAGTGCAGCACTTTCTCTGTGATAACCCACCGACAGTACAGCACTTTCTCTGTGATAACCCACCGACAGTACAGCACTTTCTCTGTGATAACCCACTGACAGTGCAGCACTTTCTCTGTGATAACCCACTGACAGTGCAGCACTTTCTCTGTGATAATCCACTGACAGTGCAGCACTTTCCCTGTGATAACTCACTGACAGTGCAGCACGTTCTCAGTGATCACCCACTGACAGTGCAGCACTTTCTCTGCGATAACTCACCGACAGTGCAGCTGTTTCCCTGTGATAACTCGCCGACAGTGCAGCACTTTCCCTGCGACAATCCACCGACAGTGCAGCACTTTCCCTGTGATAAATCACCGACAGTGCAGCAGTTTCACTGTGATAACTTACCGACAGTGCAGCACTTTCTCTGTGATAACCCACCGACAGTGCAGCAGTTTCACTGTGATAACTTACCGACAGTGCAGCACTTTCTCTGTGATAAATCACCGACAGTGCAGCAGATTCAATTTGATAATCCACCGACAGTGCTGCAGTTTCTCTGTGATAACTCACCGACAGTGCAGCACTTTCTCTGTGATATTCCACCGACAGTGCAGCACTTTCTCTGTGATAACTCACCTACAGTGCAGAAGTTTCACTGTGATAACTTACCGACAGTGCAGCACTTTCTCAGTGATAAATCACTGACAGTGCAGCACTTTCTCTGTGATAACACACTGACAGTGCAGGACTTTCACTGTGATAACCCACTGACAGTGCAGCACTTTCTTTGTGATAACTCGCGACAGTGCAGAGCTTTCTCTGTGATAACTCACCGACAGTGCAGCACTTTCTCTGTGATAACTCACTGACAGTGCAGCACTTTCCCTGTGATAACCCACTGACAGTGCAGCACTTTCCCTGTGATAACTCGCTGACAGTGCAGCACTTTCTCTGTGATAACTCACCGACAGTGCAGCACTTTCTCTGTGATAACCCACTGACAGTTCAGCAATTTCTCTGTGATAACGCACCGACAGTGTAAAACTTTCTCTGTGATAACCCACTGACAGTGCAACACATTCTCTGTGATAACCCACTGACAGTGCAGCACTTTCTCTGTGATAACTCACTGACAGTGTAACACTTACTCTGTGATAACCCACTGACAGTGCAGCACTTTCTCTGTGATAACTCACTGACAGTGCAGCACTTTCTCTGTGATAACACACCGACAGTGCAGCACTTTCTCTGTGATAACCCACCGACAGTGCAGCACTTTCTCTGTGATAACTTACTGACAGTGCAGCACTTTCTCTGTGATAACCCACCGACAGTGCAGCCCTTTCTCTGTGATAACTCACTGACAGTACAACACTTTCTCTGTGATAACTCGCTGACAGTACAGCACTTTCTCTGTGATAACTCACCGACAGTGTAACACTTTCTCTGTGATAACCCACTGACAGTGCAGCACTTTCTCTGTGATAACCCATCGACAGTACAGCACTTTCTCTGTGATAACCCACTGACAGTGCAGCACTTTCTCTGTGATAACACACCGACAGTATAGCACTTTATCTGTGATAACCCACCGACAGTACAGCACTTTCTCTGTGATAACCCACTGACAGTGCAGCACTTTCTCTGTGATAACCCAGTGACAGTGCAGCACTTTCTCTGTGATAACGCACTGACAGTGCAGCAATTTCTCTGTGAAAATCCACTGACAGTGCAGCACTTTCCCTGTGATAACTCACTGACAGTGCAGTACTTTCTCTGTGATAACTCACCGACAGGGCAGAACTTTCTCTGTGATAACCCACTGACAGTGCAGCACTTTCTCTGTGATAACTCACCGACAGTGCAGCACTTTCTCTGTGATAACCCACTGACAGTGCAGCACTTTCTCTGTGATAACTCAACGACAGTGTAACACTTTCTCTGTGATAACCCACTGACAGTGCAGCACTTTCTCTGTGATAACTCACTGACAGTACAGCACTTTCTCTGTGATAACTCGCTGACAGTACAGCACTTTCTCTGTGATAACTCACCGACAGTGTAACACTTTCTCTGTGATAACCCACTGACAGTGCAGCACTTTCTCTGTGATAACCCACCGACAGTACAGCACTTTCTCTGTGATAACCCACTGACAGTGCAGCACTTTCTCTGTGATAACACACCGACAGTACAGCACTTTCTCTGTGATAACCCACTGACAGTGCAGCACTTTCTCTGTGATAACCCAGTGACAGTGCAGCACTTTCTCTGTGATAACCCACTGACAATGCAGCAATTTCTCTGTGATAATCCACTGACAGTGCAGCACTTTCCCTGTGATAACTCACTGACAGTGCAGCACTTTCTCTGTGATAACTCACCGACAGGGCAGAACTTTCTCTGTGATAACCCACTGACAGTGCAGCCCTTTCTCTGTGATAACTCACCGACAGTGCAGCACTTTCCCTGTGATAACACACTGACAGTACAGCACTTTCTCTGTGATTACACACTGACAGTACAGCACTTTCTCTGTGATAACACACTGACAATGCAGCACTTTCCCTGCGATAACCCACTGACAGTGCAGCACTTTCTCTGTGATAACCCACTGACAGTGCAGCACTTTCTCTGTGATAACACACCGACAGTGCAGCACTTTCCCCGCGAAAATCCACCGACAGTGCAGCAGTTTCTCTGTGATAACATTACCGACAGTGCAGCACTTTCTCTGTGATAACCCACCGACAGTGCAGCAGTTTCAATTTGATAATCCACCGACAGTGCTGCAGGTTCTCTGTGATAACTCACCGACAGTGCAGCACTTTCTCTGTGATAATCCACCGACAGTGCAGCACTTTCTCTGTGATAAATCACCGACAGTGCAGCAGTTTCAATTTGATAATCCACCGACAGTGCTGCAGTTTCTCTGTGATAACCCACTGACAGTGCAGCACTTTCTCTGTGATAACTCACCGACAGTGCAGCACTTTCTCTGTGATAAATCACCGACAGTGCAGCAGTTTCACTGTGATAAATCACTGACAGTGCAGCACTTTCTCTGTGATAAATCACTGACACTACAGCACTTTCTCTGTGATAACTCACTGACATTGCAGCACCTTCCCTGTGATAACACACTGACAGTGTAACACTTTCTCTGTGATAACACACTGACAGTGCAGCACTTTCTCTGTGACAACTCACAGACAGTGTAACACTTTCTCTGTGATAACTCACCGACAGTGCAGCCCTTTCTCTGTGATAACTCACTGACAGTACAGCACTTTCTCTGTGATAACTCACTGACAGTACAGCACTTTTTCTGTGATAACTCACCGACAGTGTAACACTTTCTCTGTGATAACCCACTGACAGTGCAGCACTTTCTCTGTGATAACCCACCGACAGTACAGCAATTTATCTGTGATAACCCACTGACAGTGCAGCACTTTCTCTGTGATAACTCACTGACAGTGCAGCACTTTCTCTGTGATAACCCACCGACAGTACAGCACTTTCTCTGTGATAACCCACCGACAGTACAGCACTTTCTCTGTGATAACCCACTGACAGTGCAGCACTTTCTCTGTGATAACCCACTGACAGTGCAGCACTTTCTCTGTGATAATCCACTGACAGTGCAGCACTTTCCCTCTGATAACTCACTGACAGTGCAGCACGTTCTCAGTGATCACCCACAGACAGTGCAGCATTTCTCTGCGATAACTCACCGACAGTGCAGCTGTTTCCCTGTGATAACTCGCCGACAGTGCAGCACTTTCCCTGCGACAATCCACCGACAGTGCAGCACTTTCCCTGTAATAAATCACCGACAGTGCAGCAATTTCTCTGTGATAACCCACTGACCGAGTCACACTTTCTCTGTGATAACTCACTGACATTGCAGCACCTTCCCTGTGATAACACACTGACAGTGTAACACTTTCTCTGGTATAACACACTGACAGTGCAGCACTTTCTCTGTGATAACTCACCGACAGTGTAACACTTTCTCTGTGATAACTCACCGACAGTGCAGCCCTTTCTCTGTGATAACTCACTGACAGTACAGCACTTTCTCTGTGATAACTCACTGACAGTACAGCACTTACTCTGTGATAACTCACCGACAGTGTAACACTTTCTCTGTGATAACCCACTGACAGAGCAGCACTTTCTCTGTGATAACCCACCGACAGTACAGCAATTTCTCTGTGATAACCCACTGACAGTGCCGCACTTTCTCTGTGATAACTCACTGACAGTGCAGCACTTTCTCTGTGATAACCCACCGACAGTACAGCACTTTCTCTGTGATAACCCACCGACAGTACAGCACTTTCTCTGTGATAACCCACTGACAGTGCAGCACTTTCTCTGTGATAACCCACTGACAGTGCAGCACTTTCTCTGTGATAATCCACTGACAGTGCAGCACTTTCCCTGTGATAACTCACTGACAGTGCAGCACGTTCTCAGTGATCACCCACTGACAGTGCAGCACTTTCTCTGCGATAACTCACCGACAGTGCAGCTGTTTCCCTGTGATAACTCGCCGACAGTGCAGCACTTTCCCTGCGACAATCCACCGACAGTGCAGCACTTTCCCTGTGATAAATCACCGACAGTGCAGCAGTTTCACTGTGATAACTTACCGACAGTGCAGCACTTTCTCTGTGATAACCCACCGACAGTGCAGCAGTTTCACTGTGATAACTTACCGACAGTGCAGCACTTTCTCTGTGATAAATCACCGACAGTGCAGCAGATTCAATTTGATAATCCACCGACAGTGCTGCAGTTTCTCTGTGATAACTCACCGACAGTGCAGCACTTTCTCTGTGATATTCCACCGACAGTGCAGCACTTTCTCTGTGATAACTCACCTACAGTGCAGAAGTTTCACTGTGATAACTTACCGACAGTGCAGCACTTTCTCAGTGATAAATCACTGACAGTGCAGCACTTTCTCTGTGATAACACACTGACAGTGCAGGACTTTCACTGTGATAACCCACTGACAGTGCAGCACTTTCTTTGTGATAACTCGCGACAGTGCAGAGCTTTCTCTGTGATAACTCACCGACAGTGCAGCACTTTCTCTGTGATAACTCACTGACAGTGCAGCACTTTCCCTGTGATAACCCACTGACAGTGCAGCACTTTCCCTGTGATAACTCGCTGACAGTGCAGCACTTTCTCTGTGATAACTCACCGACAGTGCAGCACTTTCTCTGTGATAACCCACTGACAGTTCAGCAATTTCTCTGTGATAACGCACCGACAGTGTAAAACTTTCTCTGTGATAACCCACTGACAGTGCAACACATTCTCTGTGATAACCCACTGACAGTGCAGCACTTTCTCTGTGATAACTCACTGACAGTGTAACACTTACTCTGTGATAACCCACTGACAGTGCAGCACTTTCTCTGTGATAACTCACTGACAGTGCAGCACTTTCTCTGTGATAACACACCGACAGTGCAGCACTTTCTCTGTGATAACCCACCGACAGTGCAGCACTTTCTCTGTGATAACTTACTGACAGTGCAGCACTTTCTCTGTGATAACCCACTGACAGTGCAGCAATTTCTCTGTGATAACCCACTGACAGTTCAACACTTTCCCTGTGATAACCCACTGACAGTGCAGCACTTTCCCTGTGATAACCCACTGACAGTGTAACACTTTCTCTGTGATAACTCACTGACAGTGCAGCACTTTCTCTGTGATAACCCACTGACAGTGTAACACTTCCTCTGTGATAACTCACTGACAGTGCAGCACTTCCCCTGTGATAACCCACTGACAGTGTAACACTTTCTCTGTGATAACACACTGACAGTGCAGCACTTTCTCTGTGATAATCCACTGACAGTGCAGCACTTTCCCTGTGATAACACACTGACAGTACAGCACTTTCTCTGTGATTACACACTGACAGTACAGCACTTTCTCTGTGATTACACACTGACAATGCAGCACTTTCCCTGCGATAACCCGCTGACAGTGCAGCACTTTCTTTGTGATAACCCACTGACAGTGCAGCACTTTCGCTGTGATAATCCACTGACAGTGCAGCACTTTCTCTGTGATAACTCACAGACAGTGTAACACTTTCTCTGTGATAACCCACTGACAGTGCAGCACTTTCTCTGTGATAACTCACCGACAGTGCTGCACTTTGTCTGTGATAACCCACCGACAGTGCAGCACTTTCTCTGTGATAACCCACCGACAGTGCAGCACTTTCTCTGTGATAACTTACTGACAGTGCAGCACTTTCTCTGTGATAACCCACTGATAGTGCATCACTTTCTCTGTGATAACCCACTGACAGTTCAACACTTTCCCTGTGATAACCCACTGACAGTGCAGCATTTTCCCTGTGATAACCCAGTGACAGTGCAGCATTTTCCCTGTGATAACCCACTGACAGTGTAACACTTTCTCTGTGATAACTCACTGACAGTGCAGCAGTTTCTCTGTGATAACTCACCGACAGTGTAACACTTTCTCTGTGATAACTCACCGACAGTGCAGCCCTTTCTCTGTGATAACTCACTGACAGTACAGCACTTTCTCTGTGATAACTCACTGACAGTACAGCACTTTCTTTGTGATAACTCACCGACAGTGTAACACTTTCTCTGTGATAACCCACTGACAGTGCAGCACTTTCTCTGTGATAACCCACCGACAGTACAGCACTTTCTCTGTGATAACCCATTGACAGTGCAGCACTTTCTCTGTGATAACTCACTGACAGTGCAGCACTTTCTCTGTGATAAACCACCGACAGTACAGCACTTTCCCTGTGATAACCCACTGACAGTGCAGGACTTTCCCTGTGATAACCCACTGACAGTGTAACACTTTCTCTGTGATAACTCACTGACAGTGCAGCACTTTCTCTGTGATAACCCACTGACCGTGTAACACTTTCTCTGTGATAACTCACTGGCAGTGCAGCACTTTCCCTGTGATAACCCACTGACAGTGTAACACGTTCTCTGTGATAACACACTGACAGTGCAGCACTTTCTCTGTGATAACTCAACGACAGTGTAACACTTTCTCTGTGATAACTCACCGACAGTGCAGCCCTTTCTCTGTGATAACTCACTGACAGTGCATCACTTTCTCTGTCATAACCCAGTGACAGTGCAGCACTTTCTCTGTGATAACCCACTGACAGTGCAGCAATTTCTCTGTGATAATCCACTGACAGTGCAGCACTTTCCCTGTGATAACTCACTGACAGTGCAGCACTTTCTCTGTGATAACTCACCGACAGGGCAGAACTTTCTCTGTGATAACCCACTGACAGTGCAGCACTTTCTCTGTGATAACTCACCGACAGTGCAGCACTTTCTCTGTGATAACCCACTGACAGTGCAGCCCTTTCTCTGTGATAATCCACTGACAGTGCAGCACTTTCCCTGTGATAACACACTGACAGTACAGCACTTTCTCTGTGATTACACACTGACAGTACAGCACTTTCTCTGTGATAACACACTGACAATGCAGCACTTTCCCTGCGATAACCCACTGACAGTGCAGCACATTATCTGTGATAACCCACTGACAGTGCAGCACTTTCTCTGTGATAACTCACCGACAGTGCAGCTGTTTCCCTGTGATAACTCACCGACAGTGCAGCACTTTCCCTGCGATAATCCACCGACAGTGCAGCAGTTTCACTGTGATAACTTACCGAAAGTGCAGCACTTTCTCTGTGATTAATCACCGGCAGTGCAGCAGTTTCATTTTGATAATCCACCGACAGTGCTGCAGGTTCTCTGTGATAACTCACCGACAGTGCAGCACTTTCTCTGTGATAATCCACCGACAGTGCAGCACTTTCTCTGTGATAAATCACCGACAGTGCAGCAGTTTCAATTTGATAATCCACCGACAGTGCTGCAGTTTATCTGTGATAACCCACTGACAGTGCAGCACTTTCTCTGTGATAACTCACCGACAGTGCAGCACTTTCTCAGTGATAATTCACGAACAGTGCAGCAGTTTCACTTTGATAAATCACTGACAGTGCAGCACTTTCTCTGTGATAAATCACTGACAGTGCAGCACTTTCTCTGTGATAACTTACCGACAGTGCAGCACTTTCTCTGTGATAAATCACTGACAGTGCAGCACTTTCTCTGTGATAACCCACTGACAGTGCAGCAGATTCCCTGTGGTAACCCACTGACAGTGCAGCACTTTCTCTGTGATAACCCACTGACAGTGCAGCACTTTCTCTGTGATAACTCACTGACAGTGTAACACTTTCTCTGTGATAACCCACTGACAGTGCAGCACTTTCTCTGTGATAACTCACTGACAGTGCAGCACTTTCTCTGTGATAACACACCGACAGTGCAGCACTTTCTCTGTGATAACCCACCGACAGTGCAGCACTTTCTCTGTGATAACTTACTGACAGTGCAGCACTTTCTCTGTGATAACCCACTGACATTGCAGCAATTTCTCTGTGACAACCCACTGACAGTTCAACACTTTCCCTGTGATAACCCACTGACAGTGCAGCACTTTCCCTGTGATAACCCACTGACAGTGTAACACTTTCTCTGTGATAACTCACTGACAGTGCAGCACTTTCTCTGTGATAACCCACTGACAGTGTAACACTTCCTCTGTGATAACTCACTGACAGTGCAGCACTTCCCCTGTGATAACCCACTGACAGTGTAACACTTTCTCTGTGATAACACACTGACAGTGCAGCACTTTCTCTGTGATAATCCACTGACAGTGCAGCACTTTCCCTGTGATAACACACTGACAGTACAGCACTTTCTCTGTGATTACACACTGACAGTACAGCACTTTCTCTGTGATTACACACTGACAATGCAGCACTTTCCCTGCGATAACCCACTGACAGTGCAGCACTTTCTCTGTGAAAACCCACTGACAGTGCAGCACTTTCGCTGTGATAATCCACTGACAGTGCAGCACTTTCTCTGTGATAACTCACCGACAGTGTAACACTTTCTCTGTGATAACCCACTGACAGTGCAGCACTTTCTCTGTGATAACTCACCGACAGTGCTGCACTTTGTCTGTGATAACCCACCGACAGTGCAGCACTTTCTCTGTGATAACCCACCGCCAGTGCAGCACTTTCTCTGTGATAACTTACTGACAGTGCAGCACTTTCTCTGTGATAACCCACTGACAGTGCATCACTTTCTCTGTGATAACCCACTGACAGTTCAACACTTTCCCTGTGATAACCCACTGACAGTGCAGCATTTTCCCTGTGATAACCCAGTGACAGTGCAGCATTTTCCCTGTGATAACCCACTGACAGTGTAACACTTTCTCTGTGATAACTCACTGACAGTGCAGCAGTTTCTCTGTGATAACTCACCGACAGTGTAACACTTTCTCTGTGATAACTCACCGACAGTGCAGCCCTTTCTCTGTGATAACTCACTGACAGTACAGCACTTTCTCTGTGATAACTCACTGACAGTACAGCACTTTCTTTGTGATAACTCACCGACAGTGTAACACTTTCTCTGTGATAACCCACTGACAGTGCAGCACTTTCTCTGTGATAACCCACCGACAGTACAGCACTTTCTCTGTGATAACCCATTGACAGTGCAGCACTTTCTCTGTGATAACTCACTGACAGTGCAGCACTTTCTCTGTGATAAACCACCGACAGTACAGCACTTTCTCTGTGATAACCCACCGACAGTACAACACTTTCTCTGTGACAACACACTGACAGTGCAGCACTTTCTCTGTGATAACTCACCGACAGTGTAACACTCACTCTGTGATAACTCTCCGACAGTTCAGCACTTTCTCTGTGATAACTCACTGACAGTACAGCACTTTCTCTGTGATAACTCACTGACCGTAGAGCACTTTCTCTATGATAACTCACCGACAGTGTACCACTTTCTCTGTGATAACCCACTGACATTGCAGCACTTTCTCTGTGATAACCCACCGACAGTACAGCACTTTCTCTGTGATAACCCATTGACAGTGCAGCCCTTTCTCTGTCATAACTCACTGACAGTGCAGCACTTTCTCTGTGATAACCCACCGACAGAACAGCACTTTCTCTGTGATAACTCACTGACAGTGTAACACTTTCTCTGTGATAACTCACTGACAGTGCAGCACTTTCCCTGTGATAACCCACTGACAGTGTAACACTTTCTCTGTGATAACACACTGACAGTGCAGCACTTTCTCTGTGATAACTCACCGACAGTGTAACACTTTCTCTGTGATAACCCACTGACAGTGCAGCACTTTCTCTGTGATAACTCACCGACAGTGCAGCACTTTGTCTGTGATAACCCACCGACAGTGCAGCACTTTCTCTGTGATAACCCACCGCCAGTGCAGCACATTCTCTGTGATAACTTACTGACAATGCAGCACTTGCTCTGTGATAACCCACTGACAGTGCATCACTTTCTCTGTGATAACCCACTGACAGTTCAACACTTTCCCTGTGATAACCCACTGACAGTGCAGGACTTTCCCTGTGATAACCCACTGACAGTGTAACACTTTCTCTGTGATAACTCACTGACAGTGCAGCACTTTCTCTGTGATAACCCACTGACCGTGTAACACTTTCTCTGTGATAACTCACTGGCAGTGCAGCACTTTCCCTGTGATAACCCACTGACAGTGTAACACGTTCTCGGTGATAACACACTGACAGTGCAGCACTTTCTCTGTGATAACTCAACGACAGTGTAACACTTTCTCTGTGATAACTCACCGACAGTGCAGCCCTTTCTCTGTGATAACTCACTGACAGTGCAGCACTTTCTCTGTCATAACCCAGTGACAGTGCAGCACTTTCTCTGTGATAACCCACTGACAGTGCAGTAATTTCTCTGTGATAATCCACTGACAGTGCAGCACTTTCCCTGTGATAACTCACTGACAGTGCAGCACTTTCTCTGTGATAACTCACCGACAGGGCAGAACTTTCTCTGTGATAACCCA
This sequence comes from Chiloscyllium punctatum, assembly GCF_047496795.1. Lineage (NCBI taxonomy): Eukaryota > Metazoa > Chordata > Chondrichthyes > Orectolobiformes > Hemiscylliidae > Chiloscyllium > Chiloscyllium punctatum. The sequence goes on along the minus strand of NC_092751.1, from coordinate 71,357,179 downwards.
CTGACAGTGCAGCACTTTCTCTGTGATAACTCACCGACAGTGCAGCACTTTCTCTGTGATAACCCACTGACAGTGCAGCAGTTTCTCTGTGATAATCCACTGACAGTGCAGCACTTTCCCTGTGATAACACACTGACAGTACAGCACTTTCTCTGTGATTACACACTGACAGTACAGCACTTTCTCTGTGATAACACACTGACAATGCAGCACTTTCCCTGCGATAACCCACTGACAGTGCAGCACTTTCTCTGCGATAACCCACTGACAGTGCAGCACTTTCTCTGTGATAACTCACCGACAGTGCAGCTGTTTCCCTGTGATAACTCACCGACAGTGCAGCACTTTCCCTGCGATAATCCACCGACAGTGCAGCAGTTTCACTGTGATAACTTACCGAAAGTGCAGCACTTTCTCTGTGATAAATCACCGGCAGTGCAGCAGTTTCATTTTGATAATCCACCGACAGTGCTGCAGGTTCTCTGTGATAACTCACCGACAGTGCAGCACTTTCTCTGTGATAACTCACCGACAGTGCAGCACTTTCTCTGTGATAAATCACCGACAGTGCAGCAGTTTCACTGTGATAAATCACTGACAGTGCAGCACTTTCTCTGTGATAAATCACTCACAGTACAGCACTTTCTCTGTGATAACTCACTGACATTGCAGCACCTTCCCTGTGATAACACACTGACAGTGTAACACTTTCTCTGTGATAACACACTGACAGTGCAGCACTTTCTCTGTGATAACTCACCGACAGTGTAACACTTTCTCTGTGATAACTCACCGACAGTGCAGCCCTTTCTCTGTGATAACTCACTGACAGTACAGCACTTTCTCTGTGATAACTCACTGACAGTACAGCACTTTCTCTGTGATAACTCACCGACAGTGTAACACTTTCTCTGTGATAACCCACTGACAGTGCAGCACTTTCTCTGTGATAACCCACCGACAGTACAGCACTTTCTCTGTGATAACCCATTGACAGTGCAGCACTTTCTCTATGATAACTCACTGACAGTGCAGCACTTTCTCTGTGATAAACCACCGACAGTACAGCACTTTCTCTGTGATAACCCACCGACAGTACAACACTTTCTCTATGATAACACACTGACAGTGCAGCACTTTCTCGGTGATAACTCACCGACAGTGTAACACTCTCTCTGTGATAACTCACCGACAGTGCAGCACTTTCTCTGTGATAACTCACAGACAGCACAGCACTTTCTCTGTGATAACTCACTGACAGTAGAGCACTTTCTCTATGATAACTCACCGACAGTGTACCACTTTCTCTGTGATAACCCACTGACAGTGCAGCACTTTCTCTGTGATAACCCACCGACAGTACAGCACTTTCTCTGTGATAACCCATTGACAGTGCAGCACTTTCTCTGTGATAACTCACTGACAGTGCAGCACTTTCTCTGTGATAACCCACCGACAGTACAGCACTTTCTCTGTGATAACTCACTGACAGTGCAGCACTTTCTCTGTGATAACCCACTGACAGTGTAACACTTTCTCTGTGATAACTCACTGACAGTGCAGCACTTTCCCTGTGATAACCCACTGACAGTGTAACACTTTCTCTGTGATAACACACTGACAGTGCAGCACTTTCTCTGTGATAACTCACCGACAGTGTAACACTTTCTCTGTGATAACCCACTGACAGTGCAGCACTTCCTCTGTGATAACTCACCGACAGTGCAGCACTTTGTCTGTGATAACCCACCGACAGTGCAGCACTTTCTCTGTGATAACCCAGCGCCAGTGCAGCACATTCTCTGTGATAACTTACTGACAATGCAGCACTTGCTCTGTGATAACCCACTGACAGTGCATCACTTTCTCTGTGATAACCCACTGACAGTGCAGGACTTTCCCTGTGATAACCCACTGACAGTGTAACACTTTCTCTGTGATAACTCACTGACAGTGCAGCACTTTCTCGGTGATAACCGACTGACCGTGTAACACTTTCTCTGTGATAACTCACTGACAGTGCAGCACTTTCCCTGTGATAACCCACTGACAGTGTAACACGTTCTCTGTTATAACCCACTGACAGTGCAGCACTTTCTCTGTGATAACTCAACGACAGTGTAACACTTTCTCTGTGATAACTCACCGACAGTGCAGCCCTTTCTCTGTGATAACTCACTGACAGTACAGCACTTTCTCTGTGATAACTCGCTGACAGTACAGCACTTTCTCTGTGATAACTCACCGACAGTGTAACACTTTCTCTGTGATAACCCACTGACAGTGCAGCACTTTCTCTGTGATAACCCACCGACAGTACAGCACTTTCTCTGTGATAACCCACTGACAGTGCAGCACTTTCTCTGTGATAACCCAACGACAGTATAGCACTTTCTCTGTGATAACCCACTGACAGTACAGCACTTTCTCTGTGATAACCCACTGACAGTGCAGCAATTTCTCTGTGATAACCCAGTGACAGTGCAGCACTTTCTCTGTGATAACCCACTGACAGTGCAGCAATTTCTCTGTGATAATCCACTGACAGTGCAGCACTTTCCCTGTGATAACTCACTGACAGTGCAGCACTTTCTCTGTGATAACTCACCGACAGGGCAGAACTTTCTCTGTGATAACCCACTGACAGTGCAGCACTTTCTCTGTGATAACTCACCGACAGTGCAGCACTTTCTCTGTGATAACCCACTGACAGTGCTGCACTTTCTCTGTGATAATCCACTGACAGTGCAGCACTTTCCCTGTGATAACACACTGACAGTACAGCACTTTCTCTGTGATTACACACTGACAGTACAGCACTTTCTCTGTGATAACACACTGACAATGCAGCACTTTCCCTGCGATAACCCACTGACAGTGCAGCACTTTCTCTGTGATAACCCACTGACAGTGCAGCACTTTCTCTGTGATAACTCACCGACAGTGCAGCTGTTTCCCTGTGATAACTCACCGACAGTGCAGCACTTTCCCTGCGATAATCCACCGACAGTGCAGCAGTTTCTCTGTGATAACTTAGCGACAGTGCAGCACTTTCTCTGTGATAACCCACCGACAGTGCAGCAGTTTCAATTTGATAATCCACCGACAGTGCTGCAGGTTCTCTGTGATAACTCACCGAAAGTGCAGCACTTTCTCTGTGATAATCCACCGACAGTGAAGCACTTTCTCTGTGATAAATCACCGACAGTGCAGCAGTTTCAATTTGATAATCCACCGACAGTGCTGCAGTTTCTCTGTGATAACCCACTGACAGTGCAGCACTTTCTCTGTGATAACTCACCGACAGTGCAGCACTTTCTCTGTGATAAATCACCGACAGTGCAGCAGTTTCACTGTGATAAATCACTGACAGTGCAGCACTTTCTCTGTGATAAATCACTGACAGTACAGCACTTTCTCTGTGATAACTCACTGACATTGCAGCACCTTCCCTGTGATAACACACTGACAGTGTAACACTTTCTCTGTGATAACACACTGACAGTGCAGCACTTTCTCGGTGATAACTCACCGACAGTGTAACACTTTCTCTGTGATAACTCACCGACAGTGCAGCCCTTTCTCTGTGATTACTCACTGACAGTACAGCACTTTCTCTGTGATAACTCACTGACAGTACAGCACTTTCTCTGTGATAACTCACCGACAGTGTAACACTTTCTCTGTGATAACCCACTGACAGTGCAGCACTTTCTCTGTGATAACCCACCGACAGTACAGCAATTTCTCTGTGATAACCCACTGACAGTGCAGCACTTTCTCTGTGATAACTCACTGACAGTGCAGCACTTTCTCTGTGATAACCCACCGACAGTACAGCACTTTCTCTGTGATAACCCACCGACAGTACAGCACTTTCTCTGTGATAACCCACTGACAGTGCAGCACTTTCTCTGTGATAACCCACTGACAGTGCAGCACTTTCTCTGTGATAATCCACTGACAGTGCAGCACTTTCCCTGTGATAACTCACTGACAGTGCAGCACGTTCTCAGTGATCACCCACTGACAGTGCACCACTTTCTCTGCGATAACTCACCGACAGTGCAGTTGTTTCCCTGTGATAACTCGCCGACAGTGCAGCACTTTCCCTGCGACAATCCACCGACAGTGCAGCACTTTCCCTGTGATAAATCACCGACAGTGCAGCAGTTTCACTGTGATAACTTACCGACAGTGCACCACTTTCTCTGTGATAACCCACCGACAGTGCAGCAGTTTCACTGTGATAACTTACCGACAGTGCAGCACTTTCTCTGTGATAAATCACCGACAGTGCAGCAGTTTCAATTTGATAATCCACCGACAGTGCTGCAGTTTCTCTGTGATAACTCACCGACAGTGCAGCACTTTCTCTGTGATAATCCAACGACAGTGCAGCACTTTCTCTGTGATAACTCACCGACAGTGCAGCAGTTTCACTGTGATAACTTACCGACAGTGCAGCACTTTCTCTGTGATAAATCACTGACAGTGCACCACTTTCTCTGTGATAACACACTGACAGTGCAGGACTTTCACTGTGATAACCCACTGACAGTGCAGCACTTTCTTTGTGATAACTCGCGACAGTGCAGCACTTTCTCTGTGATAACTCACCGACAGTGCAGCACTTTCTCTGTGATAACTCACTGACAGTGCAGCACTTTCCCTGTGATAACCCACTGTCAGTGCAGCACTTTCCCTGTGTTAACTCGCTGACAGTGCAGCACTTTCTCTGTGATAACTCACCGACAGTGCAGCACTTTCTCTGTGATAACTCACCGAGAGTGTACCACTTTCTCTGTGATAACCCACTGACAGTGCAGCACTTTCTCTGTGGTAACCCACCGACAGGACAGCACTTTCTCTGTGATAACCCATTGACAGTGCAGCACTTTCTCTGTGATAACTCACTGACAGTGCAGCACTTTCTCGGTGATAACCCACCGACAGTACAGCACTTTCTCTGTGATAACTCACTGACAGTGCAGCACTTTCTCTGTGATAACCCACTGACAGTGTAACACTTTCTCTGTGATAACTCACTGACAGTGCAGCACTTTCCCTGTGATAACACACTGACAGTGTAACACTTTCTCTGTGATAACACACTGACAGTGCAGCACTTTCTCTCTGATAACTCACCGACAGTGTAACACTTTCTCTGTGATAACCCACCGACAGTGCAGCACTTTGTCTGTGATAACCCACCGACAGTGCAGCACTTTCTCTGTGATAACCCACCGCCAGTGCAGCACATTCTCTGTGATAATTTACTGACAATGCAGCACTTGCTCTGTGATAACCCACTGACAGTGCATCACTTTCTCTGTGATAACCCACTGACAGTTCAACACTTTCCCTGTGATAACCCACTGACAGTGCAGGACTTTCCCTGTGATAACCCACTGACAGTGTAACACTTTCTCTGTGATAACTCACTGACCGTGTAACACTTTCTCTGTGATAACTCACTGACAGTGCAGCACTTTCCCTGTGATAACCCACTGACAGTGTAACACGTTCTCTGTGATAACACACTGACAGTGCAGCACTTTCTCTGTGATAACTCAACGACAGTGTAACACTTTCTCTGTGATAACTCACCGACAGTGCAGCCCTTTCTCTGTGATAACTCACTGACAGTACAGCACTTTCTCTGTGATAACTCGCTGACAGTACAGCACTTTCTCTGTGATAACTCACCGACAGTGTAACACTTTCTCTGTGATAACACACTGACAGTGCAGCACTTTCTCTGTGATAACCCACCGACAGTACAGCACTTTCTCTGTGATAACCCACTGACAGTGCAGCACTTTCTCTGTGATAACACACCGACAGTATAGCACTTTCTCTGTGATAACCCACCGACAGTACAGCACTTTCTCTGTGATAACCCACTGACAGTGCAGCACTTTCTCTGTGATAACCCAGTGACAGTGCAGCACTTTCTCTGTGATAACCCACTGACAGTGCAGCAATTTCTCTGTGATAATCCACTGACAGTGCAGCACTTTCCCTGTGATAACTCACTGACAGTGCAGCACTTTCTCTGTGATAACTCAACGACAGGGCAGAACTTTCTCTGTGATAACCCACTGACAGTGCAGCACTTTCTCTGTGATAACTCACCGGCAGTGCAGCACTTTCTCTGTGATAACCCACTGACAGTGCAGCACTTTCTCTGTGATAACTCACTGACAGTGCAGCACTTTCTATGTGATAACGCACCGACAGTGCAGCACTTTCTCTGTGATAACCCACCGACAGTGCAGCACTTTCTCTGTGATAACTTACTGACAGTGCAGCACTTTCTCTGTGATAACCCACTGACATTGCAGCAATTTCTCTGTGATAACCCACTGACAGTTCAACACTTTCCCTGTGATAACCCACTGACAGTGCAGCACTTTCCCTGTGATAACCCACTGACAGTGTAACACTTTCTCTGTGATAACTCACTGACAGTGCAGCACTTTCTCTGTGATAACCCACTGACAGTGTAACACTTCCTCTGTGATAACTCACTGACAGTGCAGCACTTCCCCTGTGATAACCCACTGACAGTGTAACACTTTCTCTGTGATAACACACTGACAGTGCAGCACTTTCTCTGTGATAATCCACTGACAGTGCAGCACTTTCCCTGTGATAACTCACCGACAGTGCAGCCCTTTCTCTGTGATAACTCACTGACAGTACAGCACTTTCTCTGTGATAACTCGCTGACAGTACAGCACTTTCTCTGTGATAACTCACCGACAGTGTAACACTTTCTCTGTGATAACACACTGACAGTGCAGCACTTTCTCTGTGATAACCCACCGACAGTACAGCACTTTCTCTGTGATAACCCACTGACAGTGCAGCACTTTCTCTGTGATAACACACCGACAGTATAGCACTTTCTCTGTGATAACCCACCGACAGTACAGCACTTTGTCTGTGATAACTCACTGACAGTACAGCACTTTCTCTGTGATTACACACTGACAATGCAGCACTTTCCCTGCGATAACCCACTGACAGTGCAGCACTTTCTCTGTGAAAACCCACTGACAGTGCAGCACTTTCGCTGTGATAATCCACTGACAGTGCAGCACTTTCTCTGTGATAACTCACCGACAGTGTAACACTTTCTCTGTGATAACCCACTGACAGTGCAGCACTTTCTCTGTGATAACTCACCGACAGTGCTGCACTTTGTCTGTGATAACCCACCGACAGTGCAGCACTTTCTCTGTGATAACCCACCGCCAGTGCAGCACTTTCTCTGTGATAACTTACTGACAGTGCAGCACTTTCTCTGTGATAACCCACTGACAGTGCATCACTTTCTCTGTGATAACCCACTGACAGTTCAACACTTTCCCTGTGATAACCCACTGACAGTGCAGCATTTTCCCTGTGATAACCCAGTGACAGTGCAGCATTTTCCCTGTGATAACCCACTGACAGTGTAACACTTTCTCTGTGATAACTAACTGACAGTGCAGCAGTTTCTCTGTGATAACTCACCGACAGTGTAACACTTTCTCTGTGATAACTCACCGACAGTGCAGCCCTTTCTCTGTGATAACTCACTGACAGTACAGCACTTTCTCTGTGATAACTCACTGACAGTACAGCACTTTCTTTGTGATAACTCACCGACAGTGTAACACTTTCTCTGTGATAACCCACTGACAGTGCAGCACTTTCTCTGTGATAACCCACCGACAGTACAGCACTTTCTCTGTGATAACCCATTGACAGTGCAGCACTTTCTCTGTGATAACTCACTGACAGTGCAGCACTTTCTCTGTGATAAACCACCGACAGTACAGCACTTTCTCTGTGATAACCCACCGACAGTACAACACTTTCTCTGTGACAACACACTGACAGTGCAGCACTTTCTCTGTGATAACTCACCGACAGTGTAACACTCTCTCTGTGATAACTCTCCGACAGTTCAGCACTTTCTCTGTGATAACTCACTGACAGTACAGCACTTTCTCTGTGATAACTCACTGACCGTAGAGCACTTTCTCTATGATAACTCACCGACAGTGTACCACTTTCTCTGTGATAACCCACTGACATTGCAGCACTTTCTCTGTGATAACCCACCGACAGTACAGCACTTTCTCTGTGATAACCCATTGACAGTGCAGCCCTTTCTCTGTCATAACTCACTGACAGTGCAGCACTTTCTCTGTGATAACCCACCGACAGAACAGCACTTTCTCTGTGATAACTCACTGACAGTGTAACACTTTCTCTGTGATAACTCACTGACAGTGCAGCACTTTCCCTGTGATAACCCACTGACAGTGTAACACTTTCTCTGTGATAACACACTGACAGTGCAGCACTTTCTCTGTGATAACTCACCGACAGTGTAACACTTTCTCTGTGATAACCCACTGACAGTGCAGCACTTTCTCTGTGATAACTCACCGACAGTGCAGCACTTTGTCTGTGATAACCCACCGACAGTGCAGCACTTTCTCTGTGATAACCCACCGCCAGTGCAGCACATTCTCTGTGATAACTTACTGACAATGCAGCACTTGCTCTGTGATAACCCACTGACAGTGCATCACTTTCTCTGTGATAACCCACTGACAGTTCAACACTTTCCCTGTGATAACCCACTGACAGTGCAGGACTTTCCCTGTGATAACCCACTGACAGTGTAACACTTTCTCTGTGATAACTCACTGACAGTGCAGCACTTTCTCTGTGATAACCCACTGACCGTGTAACACTTTCTCTGTGATAACTCACTGGCAGTGCAGCACTGTCCCTGTGATAACCCACTGACAGTGTAACACGTTCTCGGTGATAACACACTGACAGTGCAGCACTTTCTCTGTGATAACTCAACGACAGTGTAACACTTTCTCTGTGATAACTCACCGACAGTGCAGCCCTTTCTCTGTGATAACTCACTGACAGTGCAGCACTTTCTCTGTCATAACCCAGTGACAGTGCAGCACTTTCTCTGTGATAACCCACTGACAGTGCAGTAATTTCTCTGTGATAATCCACTGACAGTGCAGCACTTTCCCTGTGATAACTCACTGACAGTGCAGCACTTTCTCTGTGATAACTCACCGACAGGGCAGAACTTTCTCTGTGATAACCCACTGACAGTGCAGCACTTTCTCTGTGATAACTCACCGACAGTGCAGCACTTTCTCTGTGATAACCCACTGACAGTGCAGCAGTTTCTCTGTGATAATCCACTGACAGTGCAGCACTTTCCCTGTGATAACACACTGACAGTACAGCACTTTCTCTGTGATTACACACTGACAGTACAGCACTTTCTCTGTGATAACACACTGACAATGCAGCACTTTCCCTGCGATAACCCACTGACAGTGCAGCACTTTCTCTGTGATAACCCACTGACAGTGCAGCACTTTCTCTGTGATAACTCACCGACAGTGCAGCTGTTTCCCTGTGATAACTCACCGACAGTGCAGCACTTTCCCTGCGATAATCCACCGACAGTGCAGCAGTTTCACTGTGATAACTTACCGAAAGTGCAGCACTTTCTCTGTGATAAATCACCGGCAGTGCAGCAGTTTCATTTTGATAATCCACCGACAGTGCTGCAGGTTCTCTGTGATAACTCACCGACAGTGCAGCACTTTCTCTGTGATAACTCACCGACAGTGCAGCACTTTCTCTGTGATAAATCACCGACAGTGCAGCAGTTTCACTGTGATAAATCACTGACAGTGCAGCACTTTCTCTGTGATAAATCACTGACAGTACAGCACTTTCTCTGTGATAACTCACTGACATTGCAGCACCTTCCCTGTGATAACACACTGACAGTGTAACACTTTCTCTGTGATAACACACTGACAGTGCAGCACTTTCTCTGTGATAACTCACCGACAGTGTAACACTTTCTCTGTGATAACTCACCGACAGTGCAGCCCTTTCTCTGTGATAACTCACTGACAGTACAGCACTTTCTCTGTGATAACTCACTGACAGTACAGCACTTTCTCTGTGATAACTCACCGACAGTGTAACACTTTCTCTGTGATAACCCACTGACAGTGCAGCACTTTCTCTGTGATAACCCACCGACAGTACAGCACTTTCTCTGTGATAACCCATTGACAGTGCAGCACTTTCTCTATGATAACTCACTGACAGTGCAGCACTTTCTCTGTGATAAACCACCGACAGTACAGCACTTTCTCTGTGATAACCCACCGACAGTACAACACTTTCTCTATGATAACACACTGACAGTGCAGCACTTTCTCGGTGATAACTCACCGACAGTGTAACACTCTCTCTGTGATAACTCACCGACAGTGCAGCACTTTCTCTGTGATAACTCACAGACAGCACAGCACTTTCTCTGTGATAACTCACTGACAGTAGAGCACTTTCTCTATGATAACTCACCGACAGTGTACCACTTTCTCTGTGATAACCCACTGACAGTGCAGCACTTTCTCTGTGATAACCCACCGACAGTACAGCACTTTCTCTGTGATAACCCATTGACAGTGCAGCACTTTCTCTGTGATAACTCACTGACAGTGCAGCACTTTCTCTGTGATAACCCACCGACAGTACAGCACTTTCTCTGTGATAACTCACTGACAGTGCAGCACTTTCTCTGTGATAACCCACTGACAGTGTAACACTTTCTCTGTGATAACTCACTGACAGTGCAGCACTTTCCCTGTGATAACCCACTGACAGTGTAACACTTTCTCTGTGATAACACACTGACAGTGCAGCACTTTCTCTGTGATAACTCACCGACAGTGTAACACTTTCTCTGTGATAACCCACTGACAGTGCAGCACTTTCTCTGTGATAACTCACCGACAGTGCAGCACTTTGTCTGTGATAACCCACCGACAGTGCAGCACTTTCTCTGTGATAACCCAGCGCCAGTGCAGCACATTCTCTGTGATAACTTACTGACAATGCAGCACTTGCTCTGTGATAACCCACTGACAGTGCATCACTTTCTCTGTGATAACCCACTGACAGTGCAGGACTTTCCCTGTGATAACCCACTGACAGTGTAACACTTTCTCTGTGATAACTCACTGACAGTGCAGCACTTTCTCGGTGATAACCGACTGACCGTGTAACACTTTCTCTGTGATAACTCACTGACAGTGCAGCACTTTCCCTGTGATAACCCACTGACAGTGTAACACGTTCTCTGTTATAACCCACTGACAGTGCAGCACTTTCTCTGTGATAACTCAACGACAGTGTAACACTTTCTCTGTGATAACTCACCGACAGTGCAGCCCTTTCTCTGTGATAACTCACTGACAGTACAGCACTTTCTCTGTGATAACTCGCTGACAGTACAGCACTTTCTCTGTGATAACTCACCGACAGTGTAACACTTTCTCTGTGATAACCCACTGACAGTGCAGCACTTTCTCTGTGATAACCCACCGACAGTACAGCACTTTCTCTGTGATAACCCATTGACAGTGCAGCACTTTCTCTATGATAACTCACTGACAGTGCAGCACTTTCCCTGCGATAATCCACCGACAGTGCAGCAGTTTCACTGTGATAACTTACCGAAAGTGCAGCACTTTCTCTGTGATAAATCACCGGCAGTGCAGCAGTTTCATTTTGATAATCCACCGACAGTGCTGCAGGTTCTCTGTGATAACTCACCGACAGTGCAGCACTTTCTCTGTGATAACTCACCGACAGTGCAGCACTTTCTCTGTGATAAATCACCGACAGTGCAGCAGTTTCACTGTGATAAATCACTGACAGTGCAGCACTTTCTCTGTGATAAATCACTGACAGTACAGCACTTTCTCTGTGATAACTCACTGACATTGCAGCACCTTCCCTGTGATAACACACTGACAGTGTAACACTTTCTCTGTGATAACACACTGACAGTGCAGCACTTTCTCTGTGATAACTCACCGACAGTGTAACACTTTCTCTGTGATAACTCACCGACAGTGCAGCCCTTTCTCTGTGATAACTCACTGACAGTACAGCACTTTCTCTGTGATAACTCACTGACAGTACAGCACTTTCTCTGTGATAACTCACCGACAGTGTAACACTTTCTCTGTGATAACCCACTGACAGTGCAGCACTTTCTCTGTGATAACCCACCGACAGTACAGCACTTTCTCTGTGATAACCCATTGACAGTGCAGCACTTTCTCTATGATAACTCACTGACAGTGCAGCACTTTCTCTGTGATAAACCACCGACAGTACAGCACTTTCTCTGTGATAACCCACCGACAGTACAACACTTTCTCTATGATAACACACTGACAGCGCAGCACTTTCTCGGTGATAACTCACCGACAGTGTAACACTCTCTCTGTGATAACTCACCGACAGTGCAGCACTTTCTCTGTGATAACTCACAGACAGCACAGCACTTTCTCTGTGATAACTCACTGACAGTAGAGCACTTTCTCTATGATAACTCACCGACAGTGTACCACTTTCTCTGTGATAACCCACTGACAGTGCAGCACTTTCTCTGTGATAACCCACCGACAGTACAGCACTTTCTCTGTGATAACCCATTGACAGTGCAGCACTTTCTCTGTGATAACTCACTGACAGTGCAGCACTTTCTCTGTGATAACCCACCGACAGTACAGCACTTTCTCTGTGATAACTCACTGACAGTGCAGCACTTTCTCTGTGATAACCCACTGACAGTGTAACACTTTCTCTGTGATAACTCACTGACAGTGCAGCACTTTCCCTGTGATAACCCACTGACAGTGTAACACTTTCTCTGTGATAACACACTGACAGTGCAGCACTTTCTCTGTGATAACTCACCGACAGTGTAACACTTTCTCTGTGATAACCCACTGACAGTGCAGCACTTTCTCTGTGATAACTCACCGACAGTGCAGCACTTTGTCTGTGATAACCCACCGACAGTGCAGCACTTTCTCTGTGATAACCCAGCGCCAGTGCAGCACATTCTCTGTGATAACTTACTGACAATGCAGCACTTGCTCTGTGATAACCCACTGACAGTGCATCACTTTCTCTGTGATAACCCACTGACAGTGCAGGACTTTCCCTGTGATAACCCACTGACAGTGTAACACTTTCTCTGTGATAACTCACTGACAGTGCAGCACTTTCTCGGTGATAACCGACTGACCGTGTAACACTTTCTCTGTGATAACTCACTGACAGTGCAGCACTTTCCCTGTGATAACCCACTGACAGTGTAACACGTTCTCTGTTATAACCCACTGACAGTGCAGCACTTTCTCTGTGATAACTCAACGACAGTGTAACACTTTCTCTGTGATAACTCACCGACAGTGCAGCCCTTTCTCTGTGATAACTCACTGACAGTACAGCACTTTCTCTGTGATAACTCGCTGACAGTACAGCACTTTCTCTGTGATAACTCACCGACAGTGTAACACTTTCTCTGTGATAACCCACTGACAGTGCAGCACTTTCTCTGTGATAACCCACCGACAGTACAGCACTTTCTCTGTGATAACCCACTGACAGTGCAGCACTTTCTCTGTGATAACCCACCGACAGTATAGCACTTTCTCTGTGATAACCCACTGACAGTACAGCACTTTCTCTGTGATAACCCACTGACAGTGCAGCAATTTCTCTGTGATAACCCAGTGACAGTGCAGCACTTTCTCTGTGATAACCCACTGACAGTGCAGCAATTTCTCTGTGATAATCCACTGACAGTGCAGCACTTTCCCTGTGATAACTCACTGACAGTGCAGCACTTTCTCTGTGATAACTCACCGACAGGGCAGAACTTTCTCTGTGATAACCCACTGACAGTGCAGCACTTTCTCTGTGATAACTCACCGACAGTGCAGCACTTTCTCTGTGATAACCCACTGACAGTGCAGCACTTTCTCTGTGATAATCCACTGACAGTGCAGCACTTTCCCTGTGATAACACACTGACAGTACAGCACTTTCTCTGTGATTACACACTGACAGTACAGCACTTTCTCTGTGATAACACACTGACAATGCAGCACTTTCCCTGCGATAACCCACTGACAGTGCAGCACTTTCTCTGTGATAACCCACTGACAGTGCAGCACTTTCTCTGTGATAACTCACCGACAGTGCAGCTGTTTCCCTGTGATAACTCACCGACAGTGCAGCACTTTCCCTGCGATAATCCACCGACAGTGCAGCAGTTTCTCTGTGATAACTTACCGACAGTGCAGCACTTTCTCTGTGATAACCCACCGACAGTGCAGCAGTTTCAATTTGATAATCCACCGACAGTGCTGCAGGTTCTCTGTGATAACTCACCGAAAGTGCAGCACTTTCTCTGTGATAATCCACCGACAGTGAAGCACTTTCTCTGTGATAAATCACCGACAGTGCAGCAGTTTCAATTTGATAATCCACCGACAGTGCTGCAGTTTCTCTGTGATAACCCACTGACAGTGCAGCACTTTCTCTGTGATAACTCACCGACAGTGCAGCACTTTCTCTGTGATAAATCACCGACAGTGCAGCAGTTTCACTGTGATAAATCACTGACAGTGCAGCACTTTCTCTGTGATAAATCACTGACAGTACAGCACTTTCTCTGTGATAACTCACTGACATTGCAGCACCTTCCCTGTGATAACACACTGACAGTGTAACACTTTCTCTGTGATAACACACTGACAGTGCAGCACTTTCTCTGTGATAACTCACCGACAGTGTAACACTTTCTCTGTGATAACTCACCGACAGTGCAGCCCTTTCTCTGTGATAACTCACTGACAGTACAGCACTTTCTCTGTGATAACTCACTGACAGTACAGCACTTTCTCTGTGATAACTCACCGACAGTGTAACACTTTCTCTGTGATAACCCACTGACAGTGCAGCACTTTCTCTGTGATAACCCACCGACAGTACAGCAATTTCTCTGTGATAACCCACTGACAGTGCAGCACTTTCTCTGTGATAACTCACTGACAGTGCAGCACTTTCTCTGTGATAACCCACCGACAGTACAGCACTTTCTCTGTGATAACCCACCGACAGTACAGCACTTTCTCTGTGATAACCCACTGACAGTGCAGCACTTTCTCTGTGATAACCCACTGACAGTGCAGCACTTTCTCTGTGATAATCCACTGACAGTGCAGCACTTTCCCTGTGATAACTCACTGACAGTGCAGCACGTTCTCAGTGATCACCCACTGACAGTGCACCACTTTCTCTGCGATAACTCACCGACAGTGCAGTTGTTTCCCTGTGATAACTCGCCGACAGTGCAGCACTTTCCCTGCGACAATCCACCGACAGTGCAGCACTTTCCCTGTGATAAATCACCGACAGTGCAGCAGTTTCACTGTGATAACTTACCGACAGTGCAGCACTTTCTCTGTGATAACCCACCGACAGTGCAGCAGTTTCACTGTGATAACTTACCGACAGTGCAGCACTTTCTCTGTGATAAATCACCGACAGTGCAGCAGTTTCAATTTGATAATCCACCGACAGTGCTGCAGTTTCTCTGTGATAACTCACCGACAGTGCAGCACTTTCTCTGTGATAATCCAACGACAGTGCAGCACTTTCTCTGTGATAACTCACCGACAGTGCAGCAGTTTCACTGTGATAACTTACCGACAGTGCAGCACTTTCTCTGTGATAAATCACTGACAGTGCAGCACTTTCTCTGTGATAACACACTGACAGTGCAGGACTTTCACTGTGATAACCCACTGACAGTGCAGCACTTTCTTTGTGATAACTCGCGACAGTGCAGCACTTTCTCTGTGATAACTCACCGACAGTGCAGCACTTTCTCTGTGATAACTCACTGACAGTGCAGCACTTTCCCTGTGATAACCCACTGTCAGTGCAGCACTTTCCCTGTGATAACTCGCTGACAGTGCAGCACTTTCTCTGTGATAACTCACCGACAGTGCAGCACTTTCTCTGTGATAACTCACCGAGAGTGTACCACTTTCTCTGTGATAACCCACTGACAGTGCAGCACTTTCTCTGTGATAACCCACCGACAGTACAGCACTTTCTCTGTGATAACCCATTGACAGTGCAGCACTTTCTCTGTGATAACTCACTGACAGTGCAGCACTTTCTCGGTGATAACCCACCGACAGTACAGCACTTTCTCTGTGATAACTCACTGACAGTGCAGCACTTTCTCTGTGATAACCCACTGACAGTGTAACACTTTCTCTGTGATAACTCACTGACAGTGCAGCACTTTCCCTGTGATAACACACTGACAGTGTAACACTTTCTCTGTGATAACACACTGACAGTGCAGCACTTTCTCTGTGATAACTCACCGACAGTGTAACACTTTCTCTGTGATAACCCACCGACAGTGCAGCACTTTGTCTGTGATAACCCACCGACAGTGCAGCACTTTCTCTGTGATAACCCACCGCCAGTGCAGCACATTCTCTGTGATAATTTACTGACAATGCAGCACTTGCTCTGTGATAACCCACTGACAGTGCATCACTTTCTCTGTGATAACCCACTGACAGTTCAACACTTTCCCTGTGATAACCCACTGACAGTGCAGGACTTTCCCTGTGATAACCCACTGACAGTGTAACACTTTCTCTGTGATAACTCACTGACCGTGTAACACTTTCTCTGTGATAACTCACTGACAGTGCAGCACTTTCCCTGTGATAACCCACTGACAGTGTAACACGTTCTCTGTGATAACACACTGACAGTGCAGCACTTTCTCTGTGATAACTCAACGACAGTGTAACACTTTCTCTGTGATAACTCACCGACAGTGCAGCCCTTTCTCTGTGATAACTCACTGAGAGTACAGCACTTTCTCTGTGATAACTCGCTGACAGTACAGCACTTTCTCTGTGATAACTCACCGACAGTGTAACACTTTCTCTGTGATAACACACTGACAGTGCAGCACTTTCTCTGTGATAACCCACCGACAGTACAGCACTTTCTCTGTGATAACCCACTGACAGTGCAGCACTTTCTCTGTGATAACACACCGACAGTATAGCACTTTCTCTGTGATAACCCACCGACAGTACAGCACTTTCTCTGTGATAACCCACTGACAGTGCAGCACTTTCTCTGTGATAACCCAGTGACAGTGCAGCACTTTCTCTGTGATAACCCACTGACAGTGCAGCAATTTCTCTGTGATAATCCACTGACAGTGCAGCACTTTCCCTGTGATAACTCACTGACAGTGCAGCACTTTCTCTGTGATAACTCAACGACAGGGCAGAACTTTCTCTGTGATAACCCACTGACAGTGCAGCACTTTCTCTGTGATAACTCACCGGCAGTGCAGCACTTTCTCTGTGATAACCCACTGACAGTGCAGCACTTTCTCTGTGATAATCCACTGACAGTACAGCACTTTCTCTGTGATAACCCACTGACAGTGCAGCACTTTCTCTGTGATAACCCAGTGACAGTGCAGCACTTTCTCTGTGATAACCCACTGACAGTGCAGCAATTTCTCTGTGATAATCCACTGACAGTGCAGCACTTTCCCTGTGATAACTCACTGACAGTGCAGCACTTTCTCTGTGATAACTCACCGACAGGGCAGAACTTTCTCTGTGATAACCCACTGACAGTGCAGCACTTTCTCTGTGATAACTCACCGACAGTGCAGCACTTTCTCTGTGATAACCCACTGACAGTGCAGCACTTTCTCTGTGATAATCCACTGACAGTGCAGCACTTTCCCTGTGATAACACACTGACAGTACAGCACTTTCTCTATGATTACACACTGACAGTACAGCACTTTCTCTGTGATAACACACTGACAATGCAGCACTTTCCCTGCGATAACCCACTGACAGTGCAGCACTTTCTCTGTGATAACTCACTGACAGTGCAGCACTTTCTCTGTGATAACTCACCGACAGTGCAGCTGTTTCCCTGTGATAACTCACCGACAGTGCAGCACTTTCCCTGCGATAATCCACCGACAGTGCAGCACTTTCTCTGTGATAACCCACCGACAGTGCAGCAGTTTCAATTTGATAATCCACCGACAGTGCTGCAGGTTCTCTGTGATAACTCACCGAAAGTGCAGCACTTTCTCTGTGATAATCCACCGACAGTGCAGCACTTTCTCTGTGATAAATCACCGACAGTGCAGCAGTTTCAATTTGATAATCCACCGACAGTGCTGCAGTTTCTCTGTGATAACCCACTGACAGTGCAGCACTTTCTCTGTGATAACTCACCGACAGTGCAGCACTTTCTCTGTGATAAATCACCGACAGTGCAGCAGTTTCACTGTGATAAATCACTGACAGTGCAGCACTTTCTCTGTGATAAATCACTGACAGTACAGCACTTTCTCTGTGATAACTCACTGACATTGCAGCACCTTCCCTGTGATAACACACTGACAGTGTAACACTTTCTCTGTGATAACACACTGACAGTGCAGCAGTTTCTCTGTGATAACTCACCGACAGTGTAACACTTTCTCTGTGATAACTCACCGCCAGTGCAGCCCTTTCTCTGTGATAACTCACTGACAGTACAGCACTTTCTCTGTGATAACTCACTGACAGTACAGCACTTTCTCTGTGATAACTCACCGACAGTGTAACACTTTCTGTGTGATAACCCACTGACAGTGCAGCACTTTCTCTGTGGTAACCCACCGACAGTACAGCAATTTCTCTGTGATAACCCACTGACAGTGCAGCACTTTCTCTGTGATAACTCACTGACAGTGCAGCACTTTCTCTGTGATAACCCACCGACAGTACAGCACTTTCTCTGTGATAACCCACCGACAGTACAGCACGTTCTCTGTGATAACCCACTGACAGTGCAGCACTTTCTCTGTGATAACCCACTGACAGTGCAGCACTTTCTCTGTGATAATCCACTGACAGTGCAGCACTTTCCCTGTGATAACTCACTGACAGTGCAGCACGTTCTCAGTGATCACCCACTGACAGTGCACCACTTTCTCTGCGATAACTCACCGACAGTGCAGTTGTTTCCCTGTGATAACTCGCCGACAGTGCAGCACTTTCCCTGTGACAATCCACCGACAGTGCAGCACTTTCCCTGTGATAAATCACCGACAGTGCAGCAGTTTCACTGTGATAACTTACCGACAGTGCAGCACTTTCTCTGTGATAACCCACCGACAGTGCAGCAGTTTCACTGTGATAACTTACCGACAGTGCAGCACTTTCTCTGTGATAAATCACCGACAGTGCAGCAGTTTCAATTTGATAATCCACCGACAGTGCTGCAGTTTCTCTGTGATAACTCACCGACAGTGCAGCACTTTCTCTGTGATAATCCAACGACAGTGCAGCACTTTCTCTGTGATAACTCACCGACAGTGCAGCAGTTTCACTGTGATAACTTACCGACAGTGCAGCACTTTCTCTGTGATAAATCACTGACAGTGCAGCACTTTCTCTGTGATAACACACTGACAGTGCAGGACTTTCACTGTGATAACCCACTGACAGTGCAGCACTTTCTTTGTGATAACTCGCGACAGTGCAGCACTTTCTCTGTGATAACTCACCGACAGTGCAGCACTTTCTCTGTGATAACTCACTGACAGTGCAGCACTTTCCCTGTGATAACCCACTGACAGTGCAGCACTTTCCCTGTGATAACTCGCTGACAGTGCAGCACTTTCTCTGTGATAACTCACCGACAGTGCAGCACTTTCTCTGTGATAACTCACCGACAGTGTACCACTTTCTCTGTGATAACCCACTGACAGTGCAGCACTTTCTCTGTGATAACCCACCGACAGTACAGCACTTTCTCTGTGATAACCCATTGACAGTGCAGCACTTTCTCTGTGATAACTCACTGACAGTGCAGCACTTTCTCGGTGATAACCCACCGACAGTACAGCACTTTCTCTGTGATAACTCACTGACAGTGCAGCACTTTCTCTGTGATAACCCACTGACAGTGGAACACTTTCTCTGTGATAACTCACTGACAGTGCAGCACTTTCCCTGTGATAACCCACTGACAGTGTAACACTTTCTCTGTGATAACACACTGACAGTGCAGCACTTTCTCTGTGATAACTCACCGACAGTGTAACACTTTCTCTGTGATAACCCACTGACAGTGCAGCACTTTCTCTGTGATAACTCACCGACAGTGCAGCACTTTGTCTTTGATAACCCACCGACAGTGCAGCACTTTCTCTGTGATAACCCACCGCCAGTGCAGCACATTCTCTGTGATAATTTACTGACAATGCAGCACTTGCTCTGTGATAACCCACTGACAGTGCATCACTTTCTCTGTGATAACCCACTGACAGTTCAACACTTTCCCTGTGATAACCCACTGACAGTGCAGGACTTTCCCTGTGACAACCCACTGACAGTGTAACACTTTCTCTGTGATAACTCACTGACCGTGTTACACTTTCTCTGTGATAACTCACTGACAGTGCAGCACTTTCCCTGTGATAACCCACTGACAGTGTAACACGTTCTCTGTGATAACACACTGACAGTGCAGCACTTTCTCTGTGATAACTCAACGACAGTGTAACACTTTCTCTGTGATAACTCACCGACAGTGCAGCCCTTTCTCTGTGATAACTCACTGACAGTACAGCACTTTCTCTGTGATAACTCGCTGACAGTACAGCACTTTCTCTGTGATAACTCACCGACAGTGTAACACTTTCTCTGTGATAACACACTGACAGTGCAGCACTTTCTCTGTGATAACCCACCGACAGTACAGCACTTTCTCTGTGATAACCCACTGACAGTGCAGCACTTTCTCTGTGATAACACACCGACAGTATAGCACTTTCTCTGTGATAACCCACCGACAGTACAGCACTTTCTCTGTGATAACCCACTGACAGTGCAGCACTTTCTCTGTGATAACCCAGTGACAGTGCAGCACTTTCTCTGTGATAACCCACTGACAGTGCAGCAATTTCTCTGTGATAATCCACTGACAGTGCAGCACTTTCCCTGTGATAACTCACTGACAGTGCAGCACTTTCTCTGTGATAACTCAACGACAGGGCAGAACTTTCTCTGTGATAACCCACTGACAGTGCAGCACTTTCTCTGTGATAACTCACCGACAGTGCAGCACTTTCTCTGTGATAACCCACTGACAGTGCAGCACTTTCTCTGTGATAATCCACTGACAGTACAGCACTTTCTCTGTGATAACCCACTGACAGTGCAGCACTTTCTCTGTGATAACTCACTGACAGTACAGCACTTTCTCTGTGATAACTCGCTGACAGTACAGCACTTTCTCTGTGATAACTCACCGACAGTGTAACACTTTCTCTGTGATAACCCACTGACAGTGCAGCACTTTCTCTGTGATAACCCACCGACAGTACAGCACTTTCTCTGTGATAACCCACTGACAGTGCAGCACTTTCTCTGTGATAACACACCGTCAGTATAGCACTTTCTCTGTGATAACCCACCGACAGTACAGCACTTTCTCTGTGATAACCCACTGACAGTGCAGCACTTTCTCTGTGATAACCCAGTGACAGTGCAGCACTTTCTCTGTGATAACCCACTGACAGTGCAGCAATTTCTCTGTGATAATCCACTGACAGTGCAGCACTTTCCCTGTGATAACTCACTGACAGTGCAGCACTTTCTCTGTGATAACTCACCGACAGGGCAGAACTTTCTCTGTGATAACCCACTGACAGTGCAGCACTTTCTCTGTGATAACTCACCGACAGTGCAGCACTTTCCCTGTGATAACACACTGACAGTACAGCACTTTCTCTGTGATTGCACACTGACAGTACAGCACTTTCTCTATGATAACACACTGACAATGCAGCACTTTCCCTGCGATAACCCACTGACAGTGCAGCACTTTCTCTGTGATAACCCACTGACAGTGCAGCACTTTCTCTGTGATAACTCACCGACAGTGCAGCTGTTTCCCTGTGATAACTCACCGACAGTGCAGCACTTTCCCCGCGATAATCCACCGACAGTGCAGCAGTTTCTCTGTGATAACATTACCGACAGTGCAGCACTTTCTCTGTGATAACCCACCGACAGTGCAGCAGTTTCAATTTGTTAATCCACCGACAGTGCTGCAGGTTCTCTGTGATAACTCACCGACAGTGCAACACTTTCTCTGTGATAATCCACCGACAGTGCAGCACTTTCTCTGTGATAAATCACCGACAGTGCAGCAGTTTCAATTTGATAATCCACCGACAGTGCTGCAGTTTATCTGTGATAACCCACTGACAGTGCAGCACTTTCTCTGTGATAACTCACCGACAGTGCAGCACTTTCTCTGTGATAAATCACCGACAGTGCAGCAGTTTCACTGTGATAAATCACTGACAGTGCAGCACTTTCTCTGTGATAAATCACTGACAGTACAGCACTTTCTCTGTGATAACTCACTGACATTGCAGCACCTTCCCTGTGATAACACACTGACAGTGTAACACTTTCTCTGTGATAACACACTGACAGTGCAGCACTTTCTCTGTGATAACTCACCGACAGTGTAACACTTTCTCTGTGATAACCCACTGACAGTGCAGCACTTTCTCTGTGATAACTCACCGACAGTGCAGCACTTTGTCTTTGATAACCCACCGACAGTGCAGCACTTTCTCTGTGATAACCCACCGCCAGTGCAGCACATTCTCTGTGATAATTTACTGACAATGCAGCACTTGCTCTGTGATAACCCACTGACAGTGCATCACTTTCTCTGTGATAACCCACTGACAGTTCAACACTTTCCCTGTGATAACCCACTGACAGTGCAGGACTTTCCCTGTGACAACCCACTGACAGTGTAACACTTTCTCTGTGATAACTCACTGACCGTGTTACACTTTCTCTGTGATAACTCACTGACAGTGCAGCACTTTCCCTGTGATAACCCACTGACAGTGTAACACGTTCTCTGTGATAACACACTGACAGTGCAGCACTTTCTCTGTGATAACTCAACGACAGTGTAACACTTTCTCTGTGATAACTCACCGACAGTGCAGCCCTTTCTCTGTGATAACTCACTGACAGTACAGCACTTTCTCTGTGATAACTCGCTGACAGTACAGCACTTTCTCTGTGATAACTCACCGACAGTGTAACACTTTCTCTGTGATAACACACTGACAGTGCAGCACTTTCTCTGTGATAACCCACCGACAGTACAGCACTTTCTCTGTGATAACCCACTGACAGTGCAGCACTTTCTCTGTGATAACACACCGACAGTATAGCACTTTCTCTGTGATAACCCACCGACAGTACAGCACTTTCTCTGTGATAACCCACTGACAGTGCAGCACTTTCTCTGTGATAACCCAGTGACAGTGCAGCACTTTCTCTGTGATAACCCACTGACAGTGCAGCAATTTCTCTGAGATAATCCACTGACAGTGCAGCACTTTCCCTGTGATAACTCACTGACAGTGCAGCACTTTCTCTGTGATAACTCAACGACAGGGCAGAACTTTCTCTGTGATAACCCACTGACAGTGCAGCACTTTCTCTGTGATAACTCACCGACAGTGCAGCACTTTCTCTGTGATAACCCACTGACAGTGCAGCACTTTCTCTGTGATAATCCACTGACAGTACAGCACTTTCTCTGTGATAACCCACTGACAGTGCAGCACTTTCTCTGTGATAACTCACTGACAGTACAGCACTTTCTCTGTGATAACTCGCTGACAGTACAGCACTTTCTCTGTGATAACTCACCGACAGTGTAACACTTTCTCTGTGATAACCCACTGACAGTGCAGCACTTTCTCTGTGATAACCCACCGACAGTACAGCACTTTCTCTGTGATAACCCACTGACAGTGCAGCACTTTCTCTGTGATAACACACCGTCAGTATAGCACTTTCTCTGTGATAACCCACCGACAGTACAGCACTTTCTCTGTGATAACCCACTGACAGTGCAGCACTTTCTCTGTGATAACCCAGTGACAGTGCAGCACTTTCTCTGTGATAACCCACTGACAGTGCAGCAATTTCTCTGTGATAATCCACTGACAGTGCAGCACTTTCCCTGTGATAACTCACTGACAGTGCAGCACTTTCTCTGTGATAACTCACCGACAGGGCAGAACTTTCTCTGTGATAACCCACTGACAGTGCAGCACTTTCTCTGTGATAACTCACCGACAGTGCAGCACTTTCCCTGTGATAACACACTGACAGTACAGCACTTTCTCTGTGATTGCACACTGACAGTACAGCACTTTCTCTATGATAACACACTGACAATGCAGCACTTTCCCTGCGATAACCCACTGACAGTGCAGCACTTTCTCTGTGATAACCCACTGACAGTGCAGCACTTTCTCTGTGATAACTCACCGACAGTGCAGCTGTTTCCCTGTGATAACTCACCGACAGTGCAGCACTTTCCCCGCGATAATCCACCGACAGTGCAGCAGTTTCTCTGTGATAACATTACCGACAGTGCAGCACTTTCTCTGTGATAACCCACCGACAGTGCAGCAGTTTCAATTTGATAATCCACCGACAGTGCTGCAGGTTCTCTGTGATAACTCACCGACAGTGCAACACTTTCTCTGTGATAATCCACCGACAGTGCAGCACTTTCTCTGTGATAAATCACCGACAGTGCAGCAGTTTCAATTTGATAATCCACCGACAGTGCTGCAGTTTATCTGTGATAACCCACTGACAGTGCAGCACTTTCTCTGTGATAACCCAGTGACAGTGCAGCACTTTCTCTGTGATAACTCACTGACAGTACAGCACTTTCTCTGTGATAACTCGCTGACAGTACAGCACTTTCTCTGTGATAACTCACCGACAGTGTAACACTTTCTATGTGATATCCCACTGACAGTGCAGCACTTTCTCTGTGATAACCCACCGACAGTACAGCACTTTCTCTGTGATAACCCACTGACAGTGCAGCACTTTCTCTGTGATAACACACCGACAGTTCAACACTTTCTCTGTGATAACCCACTGACAGTGCAGCACTTTCTCTGTGATAACCCAGTGACAGTGCAGCACTTTCTCTGTGATAACCCACTGACAGTGCAGCAATTTCTCTGTGATAATCCACTGACATTTCAGCACTTTCCCTGTGATAACTCACTGACAGTGCAGCACTTTCTCTGTGATAACTCACCGACAGGGCAGAACTTTCTCTGTGATAACCCACTGACAGTGCAGCCCTTTCTCTGTGATAACTCACCGACAGTGCAGCACTTTCCCTGTGATAACACACTGACAGTACAGCACTTTCTCTGTGATTGCACACTGACAGTACAGCACTTTCTCTGTGATAACACACTGGCAATGCAGCACTTTCCCTGCGATAACCCACTGACAGTACAGCACTTTCTCTGTGATAACTCACCGACAGTGCAGCTGTTTCCCTGTGATAACTCACCGACAGTGCAGCACTTTCCCCGCGATAATCCACCGACAGTGCAGCAGTTTCTCTGTGATAACATTACCGACAGTGCAGCACTTTCTCTGTGATAACCCACCGACAGTGCAGCAGTTTCAATTTGATAATCCACCGACAGTGCTGCAGGTTCTCTGTGATAACTCACCGACAGTGCAGCACTTTCTCTGTGATAATCCACCGACAGTGCAGCACTTTCTCTGTGATAAATCACCGACAGTGCAGCAGTTTCAATTTGATAATCCACCGGCAGTGCTGCAGTTTATCTGTGATAACCCACTGACAGTGCAGCACTTTCTCTGTGATAACTCACCGACAGTGCAGCACTTTCTCTGTGATAAATCACCGACAGTGCAGCAGTTTCACTGTGATAAATCACTGACAGTGCAGCACTTTCTCTGTGATAAATCACTGACAGTACAGCACTTTCTCTGTGATAACTCACTGACATTGCAGCACCTTCCCTGTGATAACACACTGACAGTGTAACACTTTCTCTGTGATAACACACTGACAGTGCAGCACTTTCTCTGTGATAACTCACAGACAGTGTAACACTTTCTCTGTGATAACTCACCGACAGTGCAGCCCTTTCTCTGTGATAACTCACTGACAGTACAGCACTTTCTCTGTGATAACTCACTGACAGTACAGCACTTTCTCTGTGATAACTCACCGACAGTGTAACACTTTCTCTGTGATAACCCACTGACAGTGCAGCACTTTCTCTGTGATAACCCACCGACACTACAGCAATTTCTCTGTGATAACCCACTGACAGTGCAGCACTTTCTCTGTGATAACTCACTGACAGTGCAGCACTTTCTCTGTGATAACCCACCGACAGTACAGCACTTTCTCTGTGATAACCCACCGACAGTACAGCACTTTCTCTGTGATAACCCACTGACAGTGCAGCACTTTCTCTGTGATAACCCACTGACAGTGCAGCACTTTCTCTGTGATAATCCACTGACAGTGCAGCACTTTCCCTGTGATAACTCACTGACAGTGCAGCACGTTCTCAGTGATCACCCACTGACAGTGCAGCACTTTCTCTGCGATAACTCACCGACAGTGCAGCTGTTTCCCTGTGATAACTCGCCGACAGTGCAGCACTTTCCCTGCGACAATCCACCGACAGTGCAGCACTTTCCCTGTGATAAATCACCGACAGTGCAGCAATTTCTCTGTGATAACCCACTGACCGAGTCACACTTTCTCTGTGATAACTCACTGACATTGCAGCACCTTCCCTGTGATAACACACTGACAGTGTAACACTTTCTCTGGGATAACACACTGACAGTGCAGCACTTTCTCTGTGATAACTCACCGACAGTGTAACACTTTCTCTGTGATAACTCACCGACAGTGCAGCCCTTTCTCTGTGATAACTCACTGACAGTACAGCACTTTCTCTGTGATAACTCACTGACAGTACAGCACTTTCTCTGTGATAACTCACCGACAGTGTAACACTTTCTCTGTGATAACCCACTGACAGTGCAGCACTTTCTCTGTGATAACCCACCGACAGTACAGCAATTTCTCTGTGATAACCCACTGACAGTGCAGCACTTTCTCTGTGATAACTCACTGACAGTGCAGCACTTTCTCTGTGATAACCCACCGACAGTACAGCACTTTCTCTGTGATAACCCACCGACAGTACAGCACTTTCTCTGTGATAACCCACTGACAGTGCAGCACTTTCTCTGTGATAACCCACTGACAGTGCAGCACTTTCTCTGTGATAATCCACTGACAGTGCAGCACTTTCCCTGTGATAACTCACTGACAGTGCAGCACGTTCTCAGTGATCACCCACTGACAGTGCAGCACTTTCTCTGCGATAACTCACCGACAGTGCAGCTGTTTCCCTGTGATAACTCGCCGACAGTGCAGCACTTTCCCTGCGACAATCCACCGACAGTGCAGCACTTTCCCTGTGATAAATCACCGACAGTGCAGCAATTTCTCTGTGATAACCCACTGACCGAGTCACACTTTCTCTGTGATAACTCACGGACATTGCAGCACCTTCCCTGTGATAACACACTGACAGTGTAACACTTTCTCTGGGATAACACACTGACAGTGCAGCACTTTCTCTGTGATAACTCACCGACAGTGTAACACTTTCTCTGTGATAACTCACCGACAGTGCAGCCCTTTCTCTGTGATAACTCACTGACAGTACAGCACTTTCTCTGTGATAACTCACTGACAGTACAGCACTTTCTCTGTGATAACTCACCGACAGTGTAACACTTTCTCTGTGATAACCCACTGACAGAGCAGCACTTTCTCTGTGATAACCCACCGACAGTACAGCAATTTCTCTGTGATAACCCACTGACAGTGCCGCACTTTCTCTGTGATAACTCACTGACAGTGCAGCACTTTCTCTGTGATAACCCACCGACAGTACAGCACTTTCTCTGTGATAACCCACTGACAGTGCAGCACTTTCTCTGTGATAACCCAGTGACAGTGCAGCACTTTCTCTGTGATAACCCACTGACAGTGCAGCAATTTCTCTGTGATAATCCACTGACAGTGCAGCACTTTCCCTGTGATAACTCACTGACAGTGCAGCACTTTCTCTGTGATAACTCACCGACAGGGCAGAACTTTCTCTGTGATAACCCACTGACAGTGCAGCACTTTCTCTGTGATAACTCACCGACAGTGCAGCACTTTCCCTGTGATAACACACTGACAGTACAGCACTTTCTCTGTGATTGCACACTGACAGTACAGCACTTTCTCTATGATAACACACTGACAATGCAGCACTTTCCCTGCGATAACCCACTGACAGTGCAGCACTTTCTCTGTGATAACCCACTGACAGTGCAGCACTTTCTCTGTGATAACTCACCGACAGTGCAGCTGTTTCCCTGTGATAACTCACCGACAGTGCAGCACTTTCCCCGCGATAATCCACCGACAGTGCAGCAGTTTCTCTGTGATAACATTACCGACAGTGCAGCACTTTCTCTGTGATAACCCACCGACAGTGCAGCAGTTTCAATTTGATAATCCACCGACAGTGCTGCAGGTTCTCTGTGATAACTCACCGACAGTGCAACACTTTCTCTGTGATAATCCACCGACAGTGCAGCACTTTCTCTGTGATAAATCACCGACAGTGCAGCAGTTTCAATTTGATAATCCACCGACAGTGCTGCAGTTTATCTGTGATAACCCACTGACAGTGCAGCACTTTCTCTGTGATAACCCAGTGACAGTGCAGCACTTTCTCTGTGATAACTCACTGACAGTACAGCACTTTCTCTGTGATAACTCGCTGACAGTA
The DNA here is from genome assembly GCF_047496795.1 of Chiloscyllium punctatum. Lineage (NCBI taxonomy): Eukaryota > Metazoa > Chordata > Chondrichthyes > Orectolobiformes > Hemiscylliidae > Chiloscyllium > Chiloscyllium punctatum. The sequence continues at coordinate 71,328,393 of NC_092751.1, read as the reverse complement.
CAGCACTTTCTCTGTGATAACTCACCGACAGTGTAACACTTTCTATGTGATATCCCACTGACAGTGCAGCACTTTCTCTGTGATAACCCACCGACAGTACAGCACTTTCTCTGTGATAACCCACTGACAGTGCAGCACTTTCTCTGTGATAACACACCGACAGTTCAACACTTTCTCTGTGATAACCCACTGACAGTGCAGCACTTTCTCTGTGATAACCCAGTGACAGTGCAGCACTTTCTCTGTGATAACCCACTGACAGTGCAGCAATTTCTCTGTGATAATCCACTGACATTGCAGCACTTTCCCTGTGATAACTCACTGACAGTGCAGCACTTTCTCTGTGATAACTCACCGACAGGGCAGAACTTTCTCTGTGATAACCCACTGACAGTGCAGCCCTTTCTCTGTGATAACTCACCGACAGTGCAGCACTTTCCCTGTGATAACACACTGACAGTACAGCACTTTCTCTGTGATTGCACACTGACAGTACAGCACTTTCTCTGTGATAACACACTGACAATGCAGCACTTTCCCTGCGATAACCCACTGACAGTGCAGCACTTTCTCTGTGATAACCCACTGACAGTGCAGCACTTTCTCTGTGATAACTCACCGACAGTGCAGCTGTTTCCCTGTGATAACTCACCGACAGTGCAGCACTTTCCCCGCGATAATCCACCGACAGTGCAGCAGTTTCTCTGTGATAACATTACCGACAGTGCAGCACTTTCTCTGTGATAACCCACCGACAGTGCAGCAGTTTCAATTTGATAATCCACCGACAGTGCTGCAGGTTCTCTGTGATAACTCACCGACAGTGCAGCACTTTCTCTGTGATAATCCACCGACAGTGCAGCACTTTCTCTGTGATAAATCACCGACAGTGCAGCAGTTTCAATTTGATAATCCACCGGCAGTGCTGCAGTTTATCTGTGATAACCCACTGACAGTGCAGCACTTTCTCTGTGATAACTCACCGACAGTGCAGCACTTTCTCTGTGATAAATCACCGACAGTGCAGCAGTTTCACTGTGATAAATCACTGACAGTGCAGCACTTTCTCTGTGATAAATCACTGACAGTACAGCACTTTCTCTGTGATAACTCACTGACATTGCAGCACCTTCCCTGTGATAACACACTGACAGTGTAACACTTTCTCTGTGATAACACACTGACAGTGCAGCACTTTCTCTGTGATAACTCACAGACAGTGTAACACTTTCTCTGTGATAACTCACCGACAGTGCAGCCCTTTCTCTGTGATAACTCACTGACAGTACAGCACTTTCTCTGTGATAACTCACTGACAGTACAGCACTTTCTCTGTGATAACTCACCGACAGTGTAACACTTTCTCTGTGATAACCCACTGACAGTGCAGCACTTTCTCTGTGATAACCCACCGACAGTACAGCAATTTCTCTGTGATAACCCACTGACAGTGCAGCACTTTCTCTGTGATAACTCACTGACAGTGCAGCACTTTCTCTGTGATAACCCACCGACAGTACAGCACTTTCTCTGTGATAACCCACCGACAGTACAGCACTTTCTCTGTGATAACCCACTGACAGTGCAGCACTTTCTCTGTGATAACCCACTGACAGTGCAGCACTTTCTCTGTGATAATCCACTGACAGTGCAGCACTTTCCCTGTGATAACTCACTGACAGTGCAGCACGTTCTCAGTGATCACCCACTGACAGTGCAGCACTTTCTCTGCGATAACTCACCGACAGTGCAGCTGTTTCCCTGTGATAACTCGCCGACAGTGCAGCACTTTCCCTGCGACAATCCACCGACAGTGCAGCACTTTCCCTGTGATAAATCACCGACAGTGCAGCAATTTCTCTGTGATAACCCACTGACCGAGTCACACTTTCTCTGTGATAACTCACTGACATTGCAGCACCTTCCCTGTGATAACACACTGACAGTGTAACACTTTCTCTGGGATAACACACTGACAGTGCAGCACTTTCTCTGTGATAACTCACCGACAGTGTAACACTTTCTCTGTGATAACTCACCGACAGTGCAGCCCTTTCTCTGTGATAACTCACTGACAGTACAGCACTTTCTCTGTGATAACTCACTGACAGTACAGCACTTTCTCTGTGATAACTCACCGACAGTGTAACACTTTCTCTGTGATAACCCACTGACAGTGCAGCACTTTCTCTGTGATAACCCACCGACAGTACAGCAATTTCTCTGTGATAACCCACTGACAGTGCAGCACTTTCTCTGTGATAACTCACTGACAGTGCAGCACTTTCTCTGTGATAACCCACCGACAGTACAGCACTTTCTCTGTGATAACCCACCGACAGTACAGCACTTTCTCTGTGATAACCCACTGACAGTGCAGCACTTTCTCTGTGATAACCCACTGACAGTGCAGCACTTTCTCTGTGATAATCCACTGACAGTGCAGCACTTTCCCTGTGATAACTCACTGACAGTGCAGCACGTTCTCAGTGATCACCCACTGACAGTGCAGCACTTTCTCTGCGATAACTCACCGACAGTGCAGCTGTTTCCCTGTGATAACTCGCCGACAGTGCAGCACTTTCCCTGCGACAATCCACCGACAGTGCAGCACTTTCCCTGTGATAAATCACCGACAGTGCAGCAATTTCTCTGTGATAACCCACTGACCGAGTCACACTTTCTCTGTGATAACTCACGGACATTGCAGCACCTTCCCTGTGATAACACACTGACAGTGTAACACTTTCTCTGGGATAACACACTGACAGTGCAGCACTTTCTCTGTGATAACTCACCGACAGTGTAACACTTTCTCTGTGATAACTCACCGACAGTGCAGCCCTTTCTCTGTGATAACTCACTGACAGTACAGCACTTTCTCTGTGATAACTCACTGACAGTACAGCACTTTCTCTGTGATAACTCACCGACAGTGTAACACTTTCTCTGTGATAACCCACTGACAGAGCAGCACTTTCTCTGTGATAACCCACCGACAGTACAGCAATTTCTCTGTGATAACCCACTGACAGTGCCGCACTTTCTCTGTGATAACTCACTGACAGTGCAGCACTTTCTCTGTGATAACCCACCGACAGTACAGCACTTTCTCTGTGATAACCCACCGACAGTACAGCACTTTCTCTGTGATAACCCACTGACAGTGCAGCACTTTCTCTGTGATAACCCACTGACAGTGCAGCACTTTCTCTGTGATAATCCACTGACAGTGCAGCACTTTCCCTGTGATAACTCACTGACAGTGCAGCACGTTCTCAGTGATCACCCACTGACAGTGCAGCACTTTCTCTGCGATAACTCACCGACAGTGCAGCTGTTTCCCTGTGATAACTCGCCGACAGTGCAGCACTTTCCCTGCGACAATCCACCGACAGTGCAGCACTTTCCCTGTGATAAATCACCGACAGTGCAGCAGTTTCACTGTGATAACTTACCGACAGTGCAGCACTTTCTCTGTGATAACCCACCGACAGTGCAGCAGTTTCACTGTGATAACTTACCGACAGTGCAGCACTTTCTCTGTGATAAATCACCGACAGTGCAGCAGATTCAATTTGATAATCCACCGACAGTGCTGCAGTTTCTCTGTGATAACTCACCGACAGTGCAGCACTTTCTCTGTGATATTCCACCGACAGTGCAGCACTTTCTCTGTGATAACTCACCGACAGTGCAGAAGTTTCACTGTGATAACTTACCGACAGTGCAGCACTTTCTCTGTGATAAATCACTGACAGTGCAGCACTTTCTCTGTGATAACACACTGACAGTGCAGGACTTTCACTGTGATAACCCACTGACAGTGCAGCACTTTCTTTGTGATAACTCGCGACAGTGCAGCGCTTTCTCTGTGATAACTCACCGACAGTGCAGCACTTTCTCTGTGATAACTCACTGACAGTGCAGCACTTTCCCTGTGATAACCCACTGACAGTGCAGCACTTTCCCTGTGATAACTCGCTGACAGTGCAGCACTTTCTCTGTGATAACTCACCGACAGTGCAGCACTTTCTCTGTGATAACCCACTGACAGTGTAACACTTTCTCTGTGATAACCCACTGACAGTGCAGCACTTTCTCTGTGATAACTCACTGACAGTGCAGCACTTTCTCTGTGATAACACACCGACAGTGCAGCACTTTCTCTGTGATAACCCACCGACAGTGCAGCACTTTCTCTGTGATAACTTACTGACAGTGCAGCACTTTCTCTGTGAATACCCACTGACAGTGCAGCAATTTCTCTGTGATAACCCACTGACAGTTCAACACTTTCCCTGTGATAACCCACTGACAGTGCAGCACTTTCCCTGTGATAACCCACTGACAGTGTAACACTTTCTCTGTGATAACTCACTGACAGTGCAGCACTTTCTCTGTGATAACCCACTGACAGTGTAACACTTCCTCTGTGATAACTCACTGACAGTGCAGCACTTCCCCTGTGATAACCCACTGACAGTGTAACACTTTCTCTGTGATAACACACTGACAGTGCAGCACTTTCTCTGTGATAATCCACTGACAGTGCAGCACTTTCCCTGTGATAACACACTGACAGTACAGCACTTTCTCTGTGATTGCACACTGACAGTACAGCACTTTCTCTGTGATTACACACTGACAATGCAGCACTTTCCCTGCGATAACCCACTGACAGTGCAGCACTTTCTCTGTGATAACCCACTGACAGTGCTGCACTTTCGCTGTGATAATCCACTGACAGTGCAGCACTTTCTCTGTGATAACTCACCGACAGTGTAACACTTTCTCTGTGATAACCCACTGACAGTGCAGCACTTTCTCTGTGATAACTCACCGACAGTGCTGCACTTTGTCTGTGATAACCCACCGACAGTGCAGCACTTTCTCTGTGATAACCCACCGCCAGTGCAGCACTTTCTCTGTGATAACTTACTGACAGTGCAGCACTTTCTCTGTGATAACCCACTGACAGTGCATCACTTTCTCTGTGATAACCCACTGACAGTTCAACACTTTCCCTGTGATAACCCACTGACAGTGCAGCATTTTCCCTGTGATAACCCAGTGACAGTGCAGCATTTTCCCTGTGATAACCCACTGACAGTGTAACACTTTCTCTGTGATAACTCACTGACAGTGCAGCAGTTTCTCTGTGATAACTCACCGACAGTGTAACACTTTCTCTGTGATAACTCACCGACAGTGCAGCCCTTTCTCTGTGATAACTCACTGACAGTACAGCACTTTCTCTGTGATAACTCACTGACAGTACAGCACTTTCTTTGTGATAACTCACCGACAGTGTAACACTTTCTCTGTGATAACCCACTGACAGTGCCGCACTTTCTCTGTGATAACCCACCGACAGTACAGCACTTTCTCTGTGATAACCCATTGACAGTGCAGCACTTTCTCTGTGATAACTCACTGACAGTGCAGCACTTTCTCTGTGATAAACCACCGACAGTACAGCACTTTCTCTGTGATAACCCACCGACAGTACAACACTTTCTCTGTGACAACACACTGACAGTGCAGCACTTTCTCTGTGATAACTCACCGACAGTGTAACACTCTCTCTGTGATAACTCTCCGACAGTTCAGCACTTTCTCTGTGATAACTCACTGACAGTACAGCACTTTCTCTGTGATAACTCACTGACAGTAGAGCACTTTCTCTATGATAACTCACCGACAGTGTACCACTTTCTCTGTGATAACCCACTGACATTGCAGCACTTTCTCTGTGATAACCCACCGACAGTACAGCACTTTCTCTGTGATAACCCATTGACAGTGCAGCCCTTTCTCTGTCATAACTCACTGACAGTGCAGCACTTTCTCTGTGATAACCCACCGACAGTACAGCACTTTCTCTGTGATAACTCACTGACAGTGTAACACTTTCTCTGTGATAACTCACTGACAGTGCAGCACTTTCCCTGTGATAACCCACTGACAGTGTAACACTTTCTCTGTGATAACACACTGACAGTGCAGCACTTTCTCTGTGATAACTCACCGACAGTGTAACACTTTCTCTGTGATAACCCACTGACAGTGCAGCACTTTCTCTGTGATAACTCACCGACAGTGCAGCACTTTGTCTGTGATAACCCACCGACAGTGCAGCACTTTCTCTGTGATAACCCACCGCCAGTGCAGCACATTCTCTGTGATAACTTACTGACAATGCAGCACTTGCTCTGTGATAACCCACTGACAGTGCATCACTTTCTCTGTGATAACCCACTGACAGTTCAACACTTTCCCTGTGATAACCCACTGACAGTGCAGGACTTTCCCTGTGATAACCCACTGACAGTGTAACACTTTCTCTGTGATAACTCACTGACAGTGCAGCACTTTCTCTGTGATAACCCACTGACCGTGTAACACTTTCTCTGTGATAACTCACTGGCAGTGCAGCACTTTCCCTGTGATAACCCACTGACAGTGTAACACGTTCTCTGTGATAACACACTGACAGTGCAGCACTTTCTCTGTGATAACTCAACGACAGTGTAACACTTTCTCTGTGATAACTCACCGACAGTGCAACCCTTTCTCTGTGATAACTCACTGACAGTGCAGCACTTTCTCTGTCATAACCCAGTGACAGTGCAGCACTTTCTCTGTGATAACCCACTGACAGTGCAGCAATTTCTCTGTGATAATCCACTGACAGTGCAGCACTTTCCCTGTGATAACTCACTGACAGTGCAGCACTTTCTCTGTGATAACTCACCGACAGGGCAGAACTTTCTCTGTGATAACCCACTGACAGTGCAGCACTTTCTCTGTTATAACTCACCGACAGTGCAGCACTTTCTCTGTGATAACCCACTGACAGTGCAGCACTTTCTCTGTGATAATCCACTGACAGTGCAGCACTTTCCCTGTGATAACACACTGACAGTACAGCACTTTCTCTGTGATTACACACTGACAGTACAGCACTTTCTCTGTGATAACACACTGACAATGCAGCACCTTCCCTGCGATAACCCACTGACAGTGCAGCACTTTCTCTGTGATAACCCACTGACAGTGCAGCACTTTCTCTGTGATAACTCACCGACAGTGCAGCTGTTTCCCTGTGATAACTCACCGACAGTGCAGCACTTTCCCTGCGATAATCCACCGACAGTGCAGCCGTTTCACTGTGATAACTTACCGAAAGTGCAGCACTTTCTCTGTGATAAATCACCGGCAGTGCAGCAGTTTCATTTTGATAATCCACCGACAGTGCTGCAGGTTCTCTGTGATAACTCACCGACAGTGCAGCACTTTCTCTGTGATAATCCACCGACAGTGCAGCACTTTCTCGGTGATAAATCACCGACAGTGCAGCAGTTTCAATTTGATAATCCATCGACAGTGCTGCAGTTTATCTGTGATAACCCACTGACAGTGCAGCACTTTCTCTGTGATAACTCACCGACAGTGCAGCACTTTCTCAGTGATAAATCACCGACAGTGCAGCAGTTTCACTTTGATAAATCACTGACAGTGCAGCACTTTCTCTGTGATAAATCACTGACAGTGCAGCACTTTCTCTGTGATAACTTACCGACAGTGCAGCACTTTCTCTGTGATAAATCACTGACAGTGCAGCACTTTCTCTGTGATAACCCACTGACAGTGCAGCAGATTCCCTGTGGTAACCCACTGACAGTGCAGCACTTTCTCTGTGATAACCCACTGACAGTGCAGCACTTTCTCTGTGATAACTCACTGACAGTGTAACACTTTCTCTGTGATAACCCACTGACAGTGCAGCACTTTCTCTGTGATAACTCACTGACAGTGCAGCACTTTCTCTGTGATAACACACCGACAGTGCAGCACTTTCTCTGTGATAACTTACTGACAGTGCAGCACTTTCTCTGTGATAACGCACTGACAGTGCAGCAATTTCTCTGTGATAACCCACTGACAGTTCAACACTTTCCCTGTGATAACCCACTGACAGTGCAGCACTTTCCCTGTGATAACCCACTGACAGTACAGCACTTTCTCTGTGATAACTCACTGACAGTGCAGCACTTTCTCTGTGATAACCCACTGACAGTGTAACACTTCCTCTGTGATAACTCACTGACAGTGCAGCACTTCCCCTGTGATAACCCACTGACAGTGTAACACTTTCTCTGTGATAACACACTGACAGTGCAGCACTTTCTCTGTGATAATCCACTGACAGTGCAGCACTTTCCCTGTGATAACACACTGACAGTACAGCACTTTCTCTGTGATTACACACTGACAGTACAGCACTTTCTCTGTGATTACACACTGACAATGCAGCACTTTCCCTGCGATAACCCACTGACAGTGCAGCACTTTCTCTGTGATAACCCACTGACAGTGCAGCACTTTCGCTGTGATAATCCACTGACAGTGCAGCACTTTCTCTGTGATAACTCACCGACAGTGTAACACTTTCTCTGTGATAACCCACTGACAGTGCAGCACTTTCTCTGTGATAACTCACCGACAGTGCTGCACTTTGTCTGTGATAACCCACCGACAGTGCAGCACTTTCTCTGTGATAACCCACCGCCAGTGCAGCACTTTATCTGTGATAACTTACTGACAGTGCAGCACTTTCTCTGTGATAACCCACTGACAGTGCATCACTTTCTCTGTGATAACCCACTGACAGTTCAACACTTTCCCTGTGATAACCCACTGACAGTGCAGCATTTTCCCTGTGATAACCCAGTGACAGTGCAGCATTTTCCCTGTGATAACCCACTGACAGTGTAACACTTTCTCTGTGATAACTCACTGACAGTGCAGCAGTTTCTCTGTGATAACTCACCGACAGTGTAACACTTTCTCTGTGATAACTCACCGACAGTGCAGCCCTTTCTCTGTGATAACTCACTGACAGTACAGCACTTTCTCTGTGATAACTCACTGACAGTACAGCACTTTCTTTGTGATAACTCACCGACAGTGTAACACTTTCTCTGTGATAACCCACTGACAGTGCAGCACTTTCTCTGTGATAACCCACCGACAGTACAGCACGTTCTCTGTGATAACCCATTGACAGTGCAGCACTTTCTCTGTGATAACTTACTGACAGTGCAGCACTTTCTCTGTGATAAACCACCGACAGTACAGCACTTTCTCTGTGATAACCCACCGACAGTACAACACTTTCTCTGTGACAACACACTGACAGTGCAGCACTTTCTCTGTGATAATTCACCGACAGTGTAACACTCTCTCTGTGATAACTCTCCGACAGTTCAGCACTTTCTCTGTGATAACTCACTGACAGTACAGCACTTTCTCTGTGATAACTCACTGACAGTAGAGCACTTTCTCTATGATAACTCACCGACAGTGTACCACTTTCTCTGTGATAACCCACTGACATTGCAGCACTTTCTCTGTGATAACCCACCGACAGTACAGCACTTTCTCTGTGATAACCCATTGACAGTGCAGCCCTTTCTCTGTCATAACTCACTGACAGTGCAGCACTTTCTCTGTGATAACCCACCGACAGTACAGCACTTTCTCTGTGATAACTCACTGACAGTGTAACACTTTCTCTGTGATAACTCACTGACAGTGCAGCACTTTCCCTGTGATAACCCACTGACAGTGTAACACTTTCTCTGTGATAACACACTGACAGTGCAGCACTTTCTCTGTGATAACTCACCGACAGTGTAACACTTTCTCTGTGATAACCCACTGACAGTGCAGCACTTTCTCTGTGATAACTCACCGACAGTGCAGCACTTTGTCTGTGATAACCCACCGACAGTGCAGCACTTTCTCTGTGATAACCCACCGCCAGTGCAGCACATTCTCTGTGATAACTTACTGACAATGCAGCACTTGCTCTGTGATAACCCACTGACAGTGCATCACTTTCTCTGTGATAACCCACTGACAGTTCAACACTTTCCCTGTGATAACCCACTGACAGTGCAGGAATTTCCCTGTGATAACCCACTGACAGTGTAACACTTTCTCTGTGATAACTCACTGACAGTGCAGCACTTTCTCTGTGATAACCCACTGACCGTGTAACACTTTCTCTGTGATAACTCACTGGCAGTGCAGCACTTTCCCTGTGATAACCCACTGACAGTGTAACACGTTCTCTGTGATAACACACTGACAGTGCAGCACTTTCTCTGTGATAACTCAACGACAGTGTAACACTTTCTCTGTGATAACTCACCGACAGTGCAGCCCTTTCTCTGTGATAACTCACTGACAGTGCAGCACTTTCTCTGTCATAACCCAGTGACAGTGCAGCACTTTCTCTGTGATAACCCACTGACAGTGCAGCAATTTCTCTGTGATAATCCACTGACAGTGCAGCACTTTCCCTGTGATAACTCACTGACAGTGCAGCACTTTCTCTGTGATAACGCACTGACAGTGCAGCAATTTCTCTGTGATAACCCACTGACAGTTCAACACTTTCCCTGTGATAACCCACTGACAGTGCAGCACTTTCCCTGTGATAACCCACTGACAGTGTAACACTTTCTCTGTGATAACTCACTGACAGTGCAGCACTTTCTCTGTGATAAACCACTGACAGTGTAACACTTCCTCTGTGATAACTCACTGACAGTGCAGCACTTCCCCTGTGATAACCCACTGACAGTGTAACACTTTCTCTGTGATAACACACTGACAGTGCAGCACTTTCTCTGTGATAATCCACTGACAGTGCAGCACTTTCCCTGTGATAACACACTGACAGTACAGCACTTTCTCTGTGATTACACACTGACAGTACAGCACTTTCTCTGTGATTACACACTGACAATGCAGCACTTTCCCTGCGATAACCCACTGACAGTGCAGCACTTTCTCTGTGATAACCCACTGACAGTGCAGCACTTTCGCTGTGATAATCCACTGACAGTGCAGCACTTTCTCTGTGATAACTGACCGACAGTGTAACACTTTCTCTGTGATAACCCACTGACAGTGCAGCACTTTCTCTGTGATAACTCACCGACAGTGCTGCACTTTATCTGTGATAACCCACCGACAGTGCAGCACTTTCTCTGTGATAACCCACCGCCAGTGCAGCACTTTCTCTGTGATAACTTACTGACAGTGCAGCACTTTCTCTGTGATAACCCACTGACAGTGCATCACTTTCTCTGTGATAACCCACTGACAGTTCAACACTTTCCCTGTGATAACCCACTGACAGTGCAGCATTTTCCCTGTGATAACCCAGTGACAGTGCAGCATTTTCCCTGTGATAACCCACTGACAGTGTAACACTTTCTCTGTGATAACTCACTGACAGTGCAGCAGTTTCTCTGTGATAACTCACCGACAGTGTAACACCTTCTCTGTGATAACTCACCGACAGTGCAGCCCTTTCTCTGTGATAACTCACTGACAGTACAGCACTTTCTCTGTGATAACTCACTGACAGTACAGCACTTTCTTTGTGATAACTCACCGACAGTGTAACACTTTCTCTGTGATAACCCACTGACAGTGCAGCACTTTCTCTGTGATAACCCACCGACAGTACAGCACTTTCTCTGTGATAACCCATTGACAGTGCAGCACTTTCTCTGTGATAACTCACTGACAGTGCAGCACTTTCTCTGTGATAAACCACCGACAGTACAGCACTTTCTCTGTGATAACCCACCGACAGTACAACACTTTCTCTGTGACAACACACTGACAGTGCAGCACTTTCTCTGTGATAATTCACCGACAGTGTAACACTCTCTCTGTGATAACTCTCCGACAGTTCAGCACTTTCTCTGTGATAACTCACTGACAGTACAGCACTTTCTCTGTGATAACTCACTGACAGTAGAGCACTTTCTCTATGATAACTCACCGACAGTGTACCACTTTCTCTGTGATAACCCACTGACATTGCAGCACTTTCTCTGTGATAACCCACCGACAGTACAGCACTTTCTCTGTGATAACCCATTGACAGTGCAGCCCTTTCTCTGTCATAACTCACTGACAGTGCAGCACTTTCTCTGTGATAACCCACCGACAGTACAGCACTTTCTCTGTGATAACTCACTGACAGTGTAACACTTTCTCTGTGATAACTCACTGACAGTGCAGCACTTTCCCTGTGATAACCCACTGACAGTGTAACACTTTCTCTGTGATAACACACTGACAGTGCAGCACTTTCTCTGTGATAACTCACCGACAGTGTAACACTTTCTCTGTGATAACCCACTGACAGTGCAGCACTTTCTCTGTGATAACTCACCGACAGTGCAGCACTTTGTCTGTGATAACCCACCGACAGTGCAGCACTTTCTCTGTGATAACCCACCGCCAGTGCAGCACATTCTCTGTGATAACTTACTGACAATGCAGCACTTGCTCTGTGATAACCCACTGACAGTGCATCACTTTCTCTGTGATAACCCACTGACAGTTCAACACTTTCCCTGTGATAACCCACTGACAGTGCAGGACTTTCCCTGTGATAACCCACTGACAGTGTAACACTTTCTCTGTGATAACTCACTGACAGTGCAGCACTTTCTCTGTGATAACCCACTGACCGTGTAACACTTTCTCTGTGATAACTCACTGGCAGTGCAGCACTTTCCCTGTGATAACCCACTGACAGTGTAACACGTTCTCTGTGATAACACACTGACAGTGCAGCACTTTCTCTGTGATAACTCAACGACAGTGTAACACTTTCTCTGTGATAACTCACCGACAGTGCAGCCCTTTCTCTGTGATAACTCACTGACAGTGCAGCACTTTCTCTGTCATAACCCAGTGACAGTGCAGCACTTTCTCTGTGATAACCCACTGACAGTGCAGCAATTTCTCTGTGATAATCCACTGACAGTGCAGCACTTTCCCTGTGATAACTCACTGACAGTGCAGCACTTTCTCTGTGATAACTCACCGACAGGGCAGAACTTTCTCTGTGATAACCCACTGACAGTGCAGCACTTTCTCTGTGATAACTCACCGACAGTGCAGCACTTTCTCTGTGATAACCCACTGACAGTGCAGCACTTTCTCTGTGATAATCCACTGACAGTGCAGCACTTTCCCTGTGATAACACACTGACAGTACAGCACTTTCTCTGTGATAACACACTGACAATGCAGCACTTTCCCTGCGATAACCCACTGACAGTGCAGCACTTTCTCTGTGATAACCGACTGACAGTGCAGCACTTTCTCTGTGATAACTCACCGACAGTGCAGCTGTTTCCCTGTGATAACTCACCGACAGTGCAGCACTTTCCCTGCGATAATCCACCGACAGTGCAGCAGTTTCACTGTGATAACTTACCGAAAGTGCAGCACTTTCTCTGTGATAAATCACCGGCAGTGCAGCAGTTTCATTTTGATAATCCACCGACAGTGCTGCAGGTTCTCTGTGATAACTCACCGACAGTGCAGCACTTTCTCTGTGATAATCCACCGACAGTGCAGCACTTTCTCTGTGATAAATCACCGACAGTGCAGCAGTTTCAATTTGATAATCCACCGACAGTGCTGCAGTTTATCTGTGATAACCCACTGACAGTGCAGCACTTTCTCTGTGATAACTCACCGACAGTGCAGCACTTTCTCAGTGATAACACACTGACATTGCAGCACCTTCCCTGTGATAACACACTGACAGTGTAACACTTTCTCTGTGATAACACACTGACAGTGCAGCACTTTCTCTGTGATAACTCACCGACAGTGTAACACTTTCTCTGTGATAACCCACTGACAGTGCAGCACTTTCTCTGTGATAACTCACCGACAGTGCAGCACTTTGTCTTTGATAACCCACCGACAGTGCAGCACTTTCTCTGTGATAACCCACCGCCAGAGCAGCACATTCTCTGTGATAATTTACTGACAATGCAGCACTTGCTCTGTGATAACCCACTGACAGTGCATCACTTTCTCTGTGATAACCCACTGACAGTTCAACACTTTCCCTGTGATAACCCACTGACAGTGCAGGACTTTCCCTGTGACAACCCACTGACAGTGTAACACTTTCTCTGTGATAACTCACTGACCGTGTTACACTTTCTCTGTGATAACTCACTGACAGTGCAGCACTTTCCCTGTGATAACCCACTGACAGTGTAACACGTTCTCTGTGATAACACACTGACAGTGCAGCACTTTCTCTGTGATAACTCAACGACAGTGTAAAACTTTCTCTGTGATAACTCACCGACAGTGCAGCCCTTTCTCTGTGATAACTCACTGACAGTACAGCACTTTCTCTGTGATAACTCGCTGACAGTACAGCACTTTCTCTGTGATAACTCACCGACAGTGTAACACTTTCTCTGTGATAACACACTGACAGTGCAGCACTTTCTCTGTGATAACCCACCGACAGTACAGCACTTTCTCTGTGATAACCCACTGACAGTGCAGCACTTTCTCTGTGATAACACACCGACAGTATAGCACTTTCTCTGTGATAACCCACCGACAGTACAGCACTTTCTCTGTGATAACCCACTGACAGTGCAGCACTTTCTCTGTGATAACCCAGTGACAGTGCAGCACTTTCTCTGTGATAACCCACTGACAGTGCAGCAATTTCTCTGAGATAATCCACTGACAGTGCAGCACTTTCCCTGTGATAACTCACTGACAGTGCAGCACTTTCTCTGTGATAACTCAACGACAGGGCAGAACTTTCTCTGTGATAACCCACTGACAGTGCAGCACTTTCTCTGTGATAACTCACCGACAGTGCAGCACTTTCTCTGTGATAACCCACTGACAGTGCAGCACTTTCTCTGTGATAATCCACTGACAGTACAGCACTTTCTCTGTGATAACCCACTGACAGTGCAGCACTTTCTCTGTGATAACTCACTGACAGTACAGCACTTTCTCTGTGATAACTCGCTGACAGTACAGCACTTTCTCTGTGATAACTCACCGACAGTGTAACACTTTCTCTGTGATAACCCACTGACAGTGCAGCACTTTCTCTGTGATAACCCACCGACAGTACAGCACTTTCTCTGTGATAACCCACTGACAGTGCAGCACTTTCTCTGTGATAACACACCGTCAGTATAGCACTTTCTCTGTGATAACCCACCGACAGTACAGCACTTTCTCTGTGATAACCCACTGACAGTGCAGCACTTTCTCTGTGATAACCCAGTGACAGTGCAGCACTTTCTCTGTGATAACCCACTGACAGTGCAGCAAATTCTCTGTGATAATCCACTGACAGTGCAGCACTTTCCCTGTGATAACTCACTGACAGTGCAGCACTTTCTCTGTGATAACTCACCGACAGGGCAGAACTTTCTCTTTGATAACCCACTGACAGTGCAGCACTTTCTCTGTGATAACTCACCGACAGTGCAGCACTTTCCCTGTGATAACACACTGACAGTACAGCACTTTCTCTGTGATTGCACACTGACAGTACAGCACTTTCTCTATGATAACACACTGACAATGCAGCACTTTCCCTGCGATAACCCACTGACAGTGCAGCACTTTCTCTGTGATAACCCACTGACAGTGCAGCACTTTCTCTGTGATAACTCACCGACAGTGCAGCTGTTTCCCTGTGATAACTCACCGACAGTGCAGCACTTTCCCCGCGATAATCCACCGACAGTGCAGCAGTTTCTCTGTGATAACATTACCGACAGTGCAGCACTTTCTCTGTGATAACCCACCGACAGTGCAGCAGTTTCAATTTGATAATCCACCGACAGTGCTGCAGGTTCTCTGTGATAACTCACCGACAGTGCAACACTTTCTCTGTGATAATCCACCGACAGTGCAGCACTTTCTCTGTGATAAATCACCGACAGTGCAGCAGTTTCAATATGATAATCCACCGACAGTGCTGCAGTTTATCTGTGATAACCCACTGACAGTGCAGCACTTTCTCTGTGATAACTCACCGACAGTGCAGCACTTTCTCTGTGATAAATCACCGACAGTGCAGCAGTTTCACTGTGATAAATCACTGACAGTGCAGCACTTTCTCTGTGATAAATCACTGACAGTACAGCACTTTCTCTGTGATAACTCACTGACATTGCAGCACCTTCCCTGTGATAACACACTGACAGTGTAACACTTTCTCTGTGATAACACACTGACAGTGCAGCACTTTCTCTGTGATAACTCACCGACAGTGTAACACTTTCTCTGTGATAACCCACTGACAGTGCAGCACTTTCTCTGTGATAACTCACCGACAGTGCAGCACTTTGTCTGTGATAACCCACCGACAGTACAGCACTTTCTCTGTGATAACTCACTGACAGTGCAGCACTTTCTCTGTGATAACCCACTGACAGTGGAACACTTTCTCTGTGATAACTCACTGACAGTGCAGCACTTTCCCTGTGATAACCCACTGACAGTGTAACACTTTCTCTGTGATAACACACTGACAGTTCAACACTTTCCCTGTGATAAGCCACTGACAGTGCAGGACTTTCCCTGTGATAACCCACTGACTGTGTAACACTTTCTCTGTGATAACTCACTGACCGTGTAACACTTTCTCTGTGATAACTCACTGACAGTGCAGCACTTTCACTGTGATAACCCACTGACAGTGTAACACGTTCTCGGTGATAACACACTGACAGTGCAGCACTTTCTCTGTGATAACTCACCGACAGGGCAGAACTTTCTCTGTGATAACCCACTGACAGTGCAGCACTTTCTCTGTGATAACTCACCGACAGTGCAGCACTTTCTCTGTGATAACCCACTGACAGTGCAGCACTTTCTCTGTGATAACACACCGACAGTACAGCACTTTCTCTGTGATAACCCACTGACAGTGCAGCACTTTCTCTGTGATAACCCAGTGACAGTGCAGCACTTTCTCTGTGATAACTCACTGACAGTACAGCACTTTCTCTGTGATAACTCGCTGACAGTACAGCACTTTCTCTGTGATAACTCACCGACAGTGTAACACTTTCTATGTGATATCCCACTGACAGTGCAGCACTTTCTCTGTGATAACCCACCGACAGTACAGCACTTTCTCTGTGATAACCCACTGACAGTGCAGCACTTTCTCTGTGATAACACACCGACAGTTCAACACTTTCTCTGTGATAACCCACTGACAGTGCAGCACTTTCTCTGTGATAACCCAGTGACAGTGCAGCACTTTCTCTGTGATAACCCACTGACAGTGCAGCAATTTCTCTGTGATAATCCACTGACATTGCAGCACTTTCCCTGTGATAACTCACTGACAGTGCAGCACTTTCTCTGTGATAACTCACCGACAGGGCAGAACTTTCTCTGTGATAACCCACTGACAGTGCAGCCCTTTCTCTGTGATAACTCACCGACAGTGCAGCACTTTCCCTGTGATAACACACTGACAGTACAGCACTTTCTCTGTGATTGCACACTGACAGTACAGCACTTTCTCTGTGATAACACACTGACAATGCAGCACTTTCCCTGCGATAACCCACTGACAGTGCAGCACTTTCTCTGTGATAACCCACTGACAGTGCAGCACTTTCTCTGTGATAACTCACCGACAGTGCAGCTGTTTCCCTGTGATAACTCACCGACAGTGCAGCACTTTCCCCGCGATAATCCACCGACAGTGCAGCAGTTTCTCTGTGATAACATTACCGACAGTGCAGCACTTTCTCTGTGATAACCCACCGACAGTGCAGCAGTTTCAATTTGATAATCCACCGACAGTGCTGCAGGTTCTCTGTGATAACTCACCGACAGTGCAGCACTTTCTCTGTGATAATCCACCGACAGTGCAGCACTTTCTCTGTGATAAATCACCGACAGTGCAGCAGTTTCAATTTGATAATCCACCGGCAGTGCTGCAGTTTATCTGTGATAACCCACTGACAGTGCAGCACTTTCTCTGTGATAACTCACCGACAGTGCAGCACTTTCTCTGTGATAAATCACCGACAGTGCAGCAGTTTCACTGTGATAAATCACTGACAGTGCAGCACTTTCTCTGTGATAAATCACTGACAGTACAGCACTTTCTCTGTGATAACTCACTGACATTGCAGCACCTTCCCTGTGATAACACACTGACAGTGTAACACTTTCTCTGTGATAACACACTGACAGTGCAGCACTTTCTCTGTGATAACTCACAGACAGTGTAACACTTTCTCTGTGATAACTCACCGACAGTGCAGCCCTTTCTCTGTGATAACTCACTGACAGTACAGCACTTTCTCTGTGATAACTCACTGACAGTACAGCACTTTCTCTGTGATAACTCACCGACAGTGTAACACTTTCTCTGTGATAACCCACTGACAGTGCAGCACTTTCTCTGTGATAACCCACCGACAGTACAGCAATTTCTCTGTGATAACCCACTGACAGTGCAGCACTTTCTCTGTGATAACTCACTGACAGTGCAACACTTTCTCTGTGATAACCCACCGACAGTACAGCACTTTCTCTGTGATAACCCACCGACAGTACAGCACTTTCTCTGTGATAACCCACTGACAGTGCAGCACTTTCTCTGTGATAACCCACTGACAGTGCAGCACTTTCTCTGTGATAATCCACTGACAGTGCAGCACTTTCCCTGTGATAACTCACTGACAGTGCAGCACGTTCTCAGTGATCACCCACTGACAGTGCAGCACTTTCTCTGCGATAACTCACCGACAGTGCAGCTGTTTCCCTGTGATAACTCGCCGACAGTGCAGCACTTTCCCTGCGACAATCCACCGACAGTGCAGCACTTTCCCTGTGATAAATCACCGACAGTGCAGCAATTTCTCTGTGATAACCCACTGACCGAGTCACACTTTCTCTGTGATAACTCACTGACATTGCAGCACCTTCCCTGTGATAACACACTGACAGTGTAACACTTTCTCTGGGATAACACACTGACAGTGCAGCACTTTCTCTGTGATAACTCACCGACAGTGTAACACTTTCTCTGTGATAACTCACCGACAGTGCAGCCCTTTCTCTGTGATAACTCACTGACAGTACAGCACTTTCTCTGTGATAACTCGCTGACAGTACAGCACTTTCTCTGTGATAACTCACCGACAGTGTAACACTTTCTCTGTGATAACCCACTGACAGTGCAGCACTTTCTCTGTGATAACCCACCGACAGTACAGCAATTTCTCTGTGATAACCCACTGACAGTGCAGCACTTTCTCTGTGATAACTCACTGACAGTGCAGCACTTTCTCTGTGATAACCCACCGACAGTACAGCACTTTCTCTGTGATAACCCACCGACAGTACAGCACTTTCTCTGTGATAACCCACTGACAGTGCAGCACTTTCTCTGTGATAACCCACTGACAGTGCAGCACTTTCTCTGTGATAATCCACTGACAGTGCAGCACTTTCCCTGTGATAACTCACTGACAGTGCAGCACGTTCTCAGTGATCACCCACTCACAGTGCAGCACTTTCTCTGCGATAACTCACCGACAGTGCAGCTGTTTCCCTGTGATAACTCGCCGACAGTGCAGCACTTTCCCTGCGACAATCCACCGACAGTGCAGCACTTTCCCTGTGATAAATCACCGACAGTGCAGCAATTTCTCTGTGATAACCCACTGACCGAGTCACACTTTCTCTGTGATAACTCACGGACATTGCAGCACCTTCCCTGTGATAACACACTGACAGTGTAACACTTTCTCTGGGATAACACACTGACAGTGCAGCACTTTCTCTGTGATAACTCACCGACAGTGTAACACTTTCTCTGTGATAACTCACCGACAGTGCAGCCCTTTCTCTGTGATAACTCACTGACAGTACAGCACTTTCTCTGTGATAACTCACTGACAGTACAGCACTTTCTCTGTGATAACTCACCGACAGTGTAACACTTTCTCTGTGATAACCCACTGACAGAGCAGCACTTTCTCTGTGATAACCCACCGACAGTACAGCAATTTCTCTGTGATAACCCACTGACAGTGCCGCACTTTCTCTGTGATAACTCACTGACAGTGCAGCACTTTCTCTGTGATAACCCACCGACAGTACAGCACTTTCTCTGTGATAACCCACCGACAGTACAGCACTTTCTCTGTGATAACCCACTGACAGTGCAGCACTTTCTCTGTGATAACCCACTGACAGTGCAGCACTTTCTCTGTGATAATCCACTGACAGTGCAGCACTTTCCCTGTGATAACTCACTGACAGTGCAGCACGTTCTCAGTGATCACCCACTGACAGTGCAGCACTTTCTCTGCGATAACTCACCGACAGTGCAGCTGTTTCCCTGTGATAACTCGCCGACAGTGCAGCACTTTCCCTGCGACAATCCACCGACAGTGCAGCACTTTCCCTGTGATAAATCACCGACAGTGCAGCAGTTTCACTGTGATAACTTACCGACAGTGCAGCACTTTCTCTGTGATAACCCACCGACAGTGCAGCAGTTTCACTGTGATAACTTACCGACAGTGCAGCACTTTCTCTGTGATAAATCACCGACAGTGCAGCAGATTCAATTTGATAATCCACCGACAGTGCTGCAGTTTCTCTGTGATAACTCACCGACAGTGCAGCACTTTCTCTGTGATATTCCACCGACAGTGCAGCACTTTCTCTGTGATAACTCACCGACAGTGCAGAAGTTTCACTGTGATAACTTACCGACAGTGCAGCACTTTCTCTGTGATAAATCACTGACAGTGCAGCACTTTCTCTGTGATAACACACTGACAGTGCAGGACTTTCACTGTGATAACCCACTGACAGTGCAGCACTTTCTTTGTGATAACTCGCGACAGTGCAGCGCTTTCTCTGTGATAACTCACCGACAGTGCAGCACTTTCTCTGTGATAACTCACTGACAGTGCAGCACTTTCCCTGTGATAACCCACTGACAGTGCAGCACTTTCCCTGTGATAACTCGCTGACAGTGCAGCACTTTCTCTGTGATAACTCACCGACAGTGCAGCACTTTCTCTGTGATAACCCACTGACAGTTCAGCAATTTCTCTGTGATAACGCACCGACAGTGTAACACTTTCTCTGTGATAACCCACTGACAGTGCAACACATTCTCTGTGATAACCCACTGACAGTGCAGCATTTTCTCTGTGATAACTCACTGACAGTGTAACACTTTCTCTGTGATAACCCACTGACAGTGCAGCACTTTCTCTGTGATAACTCACTGACAGTGCAGCACTTTCTCTGTGATAACACACCGACAGTGCAGCACTTTCTCTGTGATAACCCACCGACAGTGCAGCACTTTCTCTGTGATAACTTACTGACAGTGCAGCACTTTCTCTGTGAATACCCACTGACAGTGCAGCAATTTCTCTGTGATAACCCACTGACAGTTCAACACTTTCCCTGTGATAACCCACTGACAGTGCAGCACTTTCCCTGTGATAACCCACTGACAGTGTAACACTTTCTCTGTGATAACTCACTGACAGTGCAGCACTTTCTCTGTGATAACCCACTGACAGTGTAACACTTCCTCTGTGATAACTCACTGACAGTGCAGCACTTCCCCTGTGATAACCCACTGACAGTGTAACACTTTCTCTGTGATAACACACTGACAGTGCAGCACTTTCTCTGTGATAATCCACTGACAGTGCAGCACTTTCCCTGTGATAACACACTGACAGTACAGCACTTTCTCTGTGATTGCACACTGACAGTACAGCACTTTCTCTGTGATTACACACTGACAATGCAGCACTTTCCCTGCGATAACCCACTGACAGTGCAGCACTTTCTCTGTGGTAACCCACTGACAGTGCTGCACTTTCGCTGTGATAATCCACTGACAGTGCAGCACTTTCTCTGTGATAACTCACCGACAGTGTAACACTTTCTCTGTGATAACCCACTGACAGTGCAGCACTTTCTCTGTGATAACTCACCGACAGTGCTGCACTTTGTCTGTGATAACCCACCGACAGTGCAGCACTTTCTCTGTGATAACCCACCGCCAGTGCAGCACTTTCTCTGTGATAACTTACTGACAGTGCAGCACTTTCTCTGTGATAACCCACTGACAGTGCATCACTTTCTCTGTGATAACCCACTGACAGTTCAACACTTTCCCTGTGATAACCCACTGACAGTGCAGCATTTTCCCTGTGATAACCCAGTGACAGTGCAGCATTTTCCCTGTGATAACCCACTGACAGTGTAACACTTTCTCTGTGATAACTCACTGACAGTGCAGCAGTTTCTCTGTGATAACTCACCGACAGTGTAACACTTTCTCTGTGATAACTCACCGACAGTGCAGCCCTTTCTCTGTGATAACTCACTGACAGTACAGCACTTTCTCTGTGATAACTCACTGACAGTACAGCACTTTCTTTGTGATAACTCACCGACAGTGTAACACTTTCTCTGTGATAACCCACTGACAGTGCCGCACTTTCTCTGTGATAACCCACCGACAGTACAGCACTTTCTCTGTGATAACCCATTGACAGTGCAGCACTTTCTCTGTGATAACTCACTGACAGTGCAGCACTTTCTCTGTGATAAACCACCGACAGTACAGCACTTTCTCTGTGATAACCCACCGACAGTACAACACTTTCTCTGTGACAACACACTGACAGTGCAGCACTTTCTCTGTGATAACTCACCGACAGTGTAACACTCTCTCTGTGATAACTCTCCGACAGTTCAGCACTTTCTCTGTGATAACTCACTGACAGTACAGCACTTTCTCTGTGATAACTCACTGACAGTAGAGCACTTTCTCTATGATAACTCACCGACAGTGTACCACTTTCTCTGTGATAACCCACTGACATTGCAGCACTTTCTCTGTGATAACCCACCGACAGTACAGCACTTTCTCTGTGATAACCCATTGACAGTGCAGCCCTTTCTCTGTCATAACTCACTGACAGTGCAGCACTTTCTCTGTGATAACCCACCGACAGTACAGCACTTTCTCTGTGATAACTCACTGACAGTGTAACACTTTCTCTGTGATAACTCACTGACAGTGCAGCACTTTCCCTGTGATAACCCACTGACAGTGTAACACTTTCTCTGTGATAACACACTGACAGTGCAGCACTTTCTCTGTGATAACTCACCGACAGTGTAACACTTTCTCTGTGATAACCCACTGACAGTGCAGCACTTTCTCTGTGATAACTCACCGACAGTGCAGCACTTTGTCTGTGATAACCCACCGACAGTGCAGCACTTTCTCTGTGATAACCCACCGCCAGTGCAGCACATTCTCTGTGATAACTTACTGACAATGCAGCACTTGCTCTGTGATAACCCACTGACAGTGCATCACTTTCTCTGTGATAACCCACTGACAGTTCAACACTTTCCCTGTGATAACCCACTGACAGTGCAGGACTTTCCCTGTGATAACCCACTGACAGTGTAACACTTTCTCTGTGATAACTCACTGACAGTGCAGCACTTTCTCTGTGATAACCCACTGACCGTGTAACACTTTCTCTGTGATAACTCACTGGCAGTGCAGCACTTTCCCTGTGATAACCCACTGACAGTGTAACACGTTCTCTGTGATAACACACTGACAGTGCAGCACTTTCTCTGTGATAACTCAACGACAGTGTAACACTTTCTCTGTGATAACTCACCGACAGTGCAACCCTTTCTCTGTGATAACTCACTGACAGTGCAGCACTTTCTCTGTCATAACCCAGTGACAGTGCAGCACTTTCTCTGTGATAACCCACTGACAGTGCAGCACTTTCTCTGTGATAACTCACTGACAGTGCAGCACTTTCTCTGTGATAACCCACCGACAGTACAGCACTTTCTCTGTGATAACCCACCGACAGTACAGCACTTTCTCTGTGATAACCCACTGACAGTGCAGCACTTTCTCTGTGATAACCCACTGACAGTGCAGCACTTTCTCTGTGATAATCCACTGACAGTGCAGCACTTTCCCTGTGATAACTCACTGACAGTGCAGCACGTTCTCAGTGATCACCCACTGACAGTGCAGCACTTTCTCTGCGATAACTCACCGACAGTGCAGCTGTTTCCCTGTGATAACTCGCCGACAGTGCAGCACTTTCCCTGCGACAATCCACCGACAGTGCAGCACTTTCCCTGTGATAAATCACCGACAGTGCAGCAGTTTCACTGTGATAACTTACCGACAGTGCAGCACTTTCTCTGTGATAACCCACCGACAGTGCAGCAGTTTCACTGTGATAACTTACCGACAGTGCAGCACTTTCTCTGTGATAAATCACCGACAGTGCAGCAGATTCAATTTGATAATCCACCGACAGTGCTGCAGTTTCTCTGTGATAACTCACCGACAGTGCAGCACTTTCTCTGTGATATTCCACCGACAGTGCAGCACTTTCTCTGTGATAACTCACCGACAGTGCAGAAGTTTCACTGTGATAACTTACCGACAGTGCAGCACTTTCTCTGTGATAAATCACTGACAGTGCAGCACTTTCTCTGTGATAACACACTGACAGTGCAGGACTTTCACTGTGATAACCCACTGACAGTGCAGCACTTTCTTTGTGATAACTCGCGACAGTGCAGCGCTTTCTCTGTGATAACTCACCGACAGTGCAGCACTTTCTCTGTGATAACTCACTGACAGTGCAGCACTTTCCCTGTGATAACCCACTGACAGTGCAGCACTTTCCCTGTGATAACTCGCTGACAGTGCAGCACTTTCTCTGTGATAACTCACCGACAGTGCAGCACTTTCTCTGTGATAACCCACTGACAGTTCAGCAATTTCTCTGTGATAACGCACCGACAGTGTAACACTTTCTCTGTGATAACCCACTGACAGTGCAACACATTCTCTGTGATAACCCACTGACAGTGCAGCATTTTCTCTGTGATAACTCACTGACAGTGTAACACTTTCTCTGTGATAACCCACTGACAGTGCAGCACTTTCTCTGTGATAACTCACTGACAGTGCAGCACTTTCTCTGTGATAACACACCGACAGTGCAGCACTTTCTCTGTGATAACCCACCGACAGTGCAGCACTTTCTCTGTGATAACTTATGACAGTGCAGCACTTTCTCTGTGAATACCCACTGACAGTGCAGCAATTTCTCTGTGATAACCCACTGACAGTTCAACACTTTCCCTGTGTTAACCCACTGACAGTGCAGCACTTTCCCTGTGATAACCCACTGACAGTGTAACACTTTCTCTGTGATAACTCACTGACAGTGCAGCACTTTCTCTGTGATAACCCACTGACAGTGTAACACTTCCTCTGTGATAACTCACTGACAGTGCAGCACTTCCCCTGTGATAACCCACTGACAGTGTAACACTTTCTCTGTGATAACACACTGACAGTGCAGCACTTTCTCTGTGATAATCCACTGACAGTGCAGCACTTTCCCTGTGATAACACACTGACAGTACAGCACTTTCTCTGTGATTGCACACTGACAGTACAGCACTTTCTCTGTGATTACACACTGACAATGCAGCACTTTCCCTGCGATAACCCACTGACAGTGCAGCACTTTCTCTGTGATAACCCACTGACAGTGCTGCACTTTCGCTGTGATAATCCACTGACAGTGCAGCACTTTCTCTGTGATAACTCACCGACAGTGTAACACTTTCTCTGTGATAACCCACTGACAGTGCAGCACTTTCTCTGTGATAACTCACCGACAGTGCTGCACTTTGTCTGTGATAACCCACCGACAGTGCAGCACTTTCTCTGTGATAACCCACCGCCAGTGCAGCACTTTCTCTGTGATAACTTACTGACAGTGCAGCACTTTCTCTGTGATAACCCACTGACAGTGCATCACTTTCTCTGTGATAACCCACTGACAGTTCAACACTTTCCCTGTGATAACCCACTGACAGTGCAGCATTTTCCCTGTGATAACCCAGTGACAGTGCAGCATTTTCCCTGTGATAACCCACTGACAGTGTAACACTTTCTCTGTGATAACTCACTGACAGTGCAGCAGTTTCTCTGTGATAACTCACCGACAGTGTAACACTTTCTCTGTGATAACTCACCGACAGTGCAGCCCTTTCTCTGTGATAACTCACTGACAGTACAGCACTTTCTCTGTGATAACTCACTGACAGTACAGCACTTTCTTTGTGATAACTCACCGACAGTGTAACACTTTCTCTGTGATAACCCACTGACAGTGCCGCACTTTCTCTGTGATAACCCACCGACAGTACAGCACTTTCTCTGTGATAACCCATTGACAGTGCAGCACTTTCTCTGTGATAACTCACTGACAGTGCAGCACTTTCTCTGTGATAAACCACCGACAGTACAGCACTTTCTCTGTGATAACCCACCGACAGTACAACACTTTCTCTGTGACAACACACTGACAGTGCAGCACTTTCTCTGTGATAACTCACCGACAGTGTAACACTCTCTCTGTGATAACTCTCCGACAGTTCAGCACTTTCTCTGTGATAACTCACTGACAGTACAGCACTTTCTCTGTGATAACTCACTGACAGTAGAGCACTTTCTCTATGATAACTCACCGACAGTGTACCACTTTCTCTGTGATAACCCACTGACATTGCAGCACTTTCTCTGTGATAACCCACCGACAGTACAGCACTTTCTCTGTGATAACCCATTGACAGTGCAGCCCTTTCTCTGTCATAACTCACTGACAGTGCAGCACTTTCTCTGTGATAACCCACCGACAGTACAGCACTTTCTCTGTGATAACTCACTGACAGTGTAACACTTTCTCTGTGATAACTCACTGACAGTGCAGCACTTTCCCTGTGATAACCCACTGACAGTGTAACACTTTCTCTGTGATAACACACTGACAGTGCAGCACTTTCTCTGTGATAACTCACCGACAGTGTAACACTTTCTCTGTGATAACCCACTGACAGTGCAGCACTTTCTCTGTGATAACTCACCGACAGTGCAGCACTTTGTCTGTGATAACCCACCGACAGTGCAGCACTTTCTCTGTGATAACCCACCGCCAGTGCAGCACATTCTCTGTGATAACTTACTGACAATGCAGCACTTGCTCTGTGATAACCCACTGACAGTGCATCACTTTCTCTGTGATAACCCACTGACAGTTCAACACTTTCCCTGTGATAACCCACTGACAGTGCAGGACTTTCCCTGTGATAACCCACTGACAGTGTAACACTTTCTCTGTGATAACTCACTGACAGTGCAGCACTTTCTCTGTGATAACCCACTGACCGTGTAACACTTTCTCTGTGATAACTCACTGGCAGTGCAGCACTTTCCCTGTGATAACCCACTGACAGTGTAACACGTTCTCTGTGATAACACACTGACAGTGCAGCACTTTCTCTGTGATAACTCAACGACAGTGTAACACTTTCTCTGTGATAACTCACCGACAGTGCAACCCTTTCTCTGTGATAACTCACTGACAGTGCAGCACTTTCTCTGTCATAACCCAGTGACAGTGCAGCACTTTCTCTGTGATAACCCACTGACAGTGCAGCAATTTCTCTGTGATAATCCACTGACAGTGCAGCACTTTCCCTGTGATAACTCACTGACAGTGCAGCACTTTCTCTGTGATAACTCACCGACAGTGCAGAACTTTCTCTGTGATAACCCACTGACAGTGCAGCACTTTCTCTGTGATAACTCACCGACAGTGCAGCACTTTCTCTGTGATAACCCACTGACAGTGCAGCACTTTCTCTGTGATAATCCACTGACAGTGCAGCACTTTCCCTGTGATAACACACTGACAGTACAGCACTTTCTCTGTGATTACACACTGACAGTACAGCACTTTCTCTGTGATAACACACTGACAATGCAGCACCTTCCCTGCGATAACCCACTGACAGTGCAGCACTTTCTCTGTGATAACCCACTGACAGTGCAGCACTTTCTCTGTGATAACTCACCGACAGTGCAGCTGTTTCCCTGTGATAACTCACCGACAGTGCAGCACTTTCCCTGCGATAATCCACCGACAGTGCAGCAGTTTCACTGTGATAACTTACCGAAAGTGCAGCACTTTCTCTGTGATAAATCACCGGCAGTGCAGCAGTTTCATTTTGATAATCCACCGACAGTGCTGCAGGTTCTCTGTGATAACTCACCGACAGTGCAGCACTTTCTCTGTGATAATCCACCGACAGTGCAGCACTTTCTCTGTGATAAATCACCGACAGTGCAGCAGTTTCAATTTGATAATCCATCGACAGTGCTGCAGTTTATCTGTGATAACCCACTGACAGTGCAGCACTTTCTCTGTGATAACTCACCGACAGTGCAGCACTTTCTCAGTGATAAATCACCGACAGTGCAGCAGTTTCACTTTGATAAATCACTGACAGTGCAGCACTTTCTCTGTGATAAATCACTGACAGTGCAGCACTTTCTCTGTGATAACTTACCGACAGTGCAGCACTTTCTCTGTGATAAATCACTGACAGTGCAGCACTTTCTCTGTGATAACCCACTGACAGTGCAGCAGATTCCCTGTGGTAACCCACTGACAGTGCAGCACTTTCTCTGTGATAACCCACTGACAGTGCAGCACTTTCTCTGTGATAACTCACTGACAGTGTAACACTTTCTCTGTGATAACCCACTGACAGTGCAGCACTTTCTCTGTGATAACTCACTGACAGTGCAGCACTTTCTCTGTGATAACACACCGACAGTGCAGCACTTTCTCTGTGATAACTTACTGACAGTGCAGCACTTTCTCTGTGATAACGCACTGACAGTGCAGCAATTTCTCTGTGATAACCCACTGACAGTTCAACACTTTCCCTGTGATAACCCACTGACAGTGCAGCACTTTCCCTGTGATAACCCACTGACAGTGTAACACTTTCTCTGTGATAACTCACTGACAGTGCAGCACTTTCTCTGTGATAACCCACTGACAGTGTAACACTTCCTCTGTGATAACTCACTGACAGTGCAGCACTTCCCCTGTGATAACCCACTGACAGTGTAACACTTTCTCTGTGATAACACACTGACAGTGCAGCACTTTCTCTGTGATAATCCACTGACAGTGCAGCACTTTCCCTGTGATAACACACTGACAGTACAGCACTTTCTCTGTGATTACACACTGACAGTACAGCACTTTCTCTGTGATTACACACTGACAATGCAGCACTTTCCCTGCGATAACCCACTGACAGTGCAGCACTTTCTCTGTGATAATCCACTGACAGTGCAGCACTTTCCCTGTGATAACACACTGACAGTACAGCACTTTCTCTGTGATTACACACTGACAGTACAGCACTTTCTCTGTGATTACACACTGACAATGCAGCACCTTCCCTGCGATAACCCACTGACAGTGCAGCACTTTCTCTGTGATAACCCACTGACAGTGCAGCACTTTCTCTGTGATAACTCACCGACAGTGCAGCTGTTTCCCTGTGATAACTCACCGACAGTGCAGCACTTTCCCTGCGATAATCCACCGACAGTGCAGCAGTTTCACTGTGATAACTTACCGAAAGTGCAGCACTTTCTCTGTGATAAATCACCGGCAGTGCAGCAGTTTCATTTTGATAATCCACCGACAGTGCTGCAGGTTCTCTGTGATAACTCACCGACAGTGCAGCACTTTCTCTGTGATAATCCACCGACAGTGCAGCACTTTCTCTGTGATAAATCACCGACAGTGCAGCAGTTTCAATTTGATAATCCATCGACAGTGCTGCAGATTATCTGTGATAACCCACTGACAGTGCAGCACTTTCTCTGTGATAACTCACCGACAGTGCAGCACTTTCTCAGTGATAAATCACCGACAGTGCAGCAGTTTCACTTTGATAAATCACTGACAGTGCAGCACTTTCTCTGTGATAAATCACTGACAGTGCAGCACTTTCTCTGTGATAACTTACCGACAGTGCAGCACTTTCTCTGTGATAAATCACTGACAGTGCAGCACTTTCTCTGTGATAACCCACTGACAGTGCAGCAGATTCCCTGTGGTAACCCACTGACAGTGCAGCACTTTCTCTGTGATAACCCACTGACAGTGCAGCACTTTCTCTGTGATAACTCACTGACAGTGTAACACTTTCTCTGTGATAACCCACTGACAGTGCAGCACTTTCTCTGTGATAACTCACTGACAGTGCAGCACTTTCTCTGTGATAACACACCGACAGTGCAGCACTTTCTCTGTGATAACTTACTGACAGTGCAGCACTTTCTCTGTGATAACGCACTGACAGTGCAGCAATTTCTCTGTGATAACCCACTGACAGTTCAACACTTTCCCTGTGATAACCCACTGACAGTGCAGCACTTTCCCTGTGATAACCCACTGACAGTGTAACACTTTCTCTGTGATAACTCACTGACAGTGCAGCACTTTCTCTGTGATAACCCACTGACAGTGTAACACTTCCTCTGTGATAACTCACTGACAGTGCAGCACTTCCCCTGTGATAACCCACTGACAGTGTAACACTTTCTCTGTGATAACACACTGACAGTGCAGCACTTTCTCTGTGATAATCCACTGACAGTGCAGCACTTTCCCTGTGATAACACACTGACAGTACAGCACTTTCTCTGTGATTACACACTGACAGTACAGCACTTTCTCTGTGATTACACACTGACAATGCAGCACTTTCCCTGCGATAACCCACTGACAGTGCAGCACTTTCTCTGTGATAACCCACTGACAGTGCAGCACTTTCGCTGTGATAATCCACTGACAGTGCAGCACTTTCTCTGTGATAACTCACCGACAGTGTAACACTTTCTCTGTGATAACCCACTGACAGTGCAGCACTTTCTCTGTGATAACTCACCGACAGTGCTGCACTTTGTCTGTGATAACCCACCGACAGTGCAGCACTTTCTCTGTGATAACCCACCGCCAGTGCAGCACTTTATCTGTGATAACTTACTGACAGTGCAGCACTTTCTCTGTGATAACCCACTGACAGTGCATCACTTTCTCTGTGATAACCCACTGACAGTTCAACACTTTCCCTGTGATAACCCACTGACAGTGCAGCATTTTCCCTGTGATAACCCAGTGACAGTGCAGCATTTTCCCTGTGATAACCCACTGACAGTGTAACACTTTCTCTGTGATAACTCACTGACAGTGCAGCAGTTTCTCTGTGATAACTCACCGACAGTGTAACACTTTCTCTGTGATAACTCACCGACAGTGCAGCCCTTTCTCTGTGATAACTCACTGACAGTACAGCACTTTCTCTGTGATAACTCACTGACAGTACAGCACTTTCATTGTGATAACTCACCGACAGTGTAACACTTTCTCTGTGATAACCCACTGACAGTGCAGCACTTTCTCTGTGATAACCCACCGACAGTACAGCACTTTCTCTGTGATAACCCATTGACAGTGCAGCACTTTCTCTGTGATAACTTACTGACAGTGCAGCACTTTCTCTGTGATAAACCACCGACAGTACAGCACTTTCTCTGTGATAACCCACCGACAGTACAACACTTTCTCTGTGACAACACACTGACAGTGCAGCACTTTCTCTGTGATAATTCACCGACAGTGTAACACTCTCTCTGTGATAACTCTCCGACAGTTCAGCACTTTCTCTGTGATAACTCACTGACAGTACAGCACTTTCTCTGTGATAACTCACTGACAGTAGAGCACTTTCTCTATGATAACTCACCGACAGTGTACCACTTTCTCTGTGATAACCCACTGACATTGCAGCACTTTCTCTGTGATAACCCACCGACAGTACAGCACTTTCTCTGTGATAACCCATTGACAGTGCAGCCCTTTCTCTGTCATAACTCACTGACAGTGCAGCACTTTCTCTGTGATAACCCACCGACAGTACAGCACTTTCTCTGTGATAACTCACTGACAGTGTAACACTTTCTCTGTGATAACTCACTGACAGTGCAGCACTTTCCCTGTGATAACCCACTGACAGTGTAACACTTTCTCTGTGATAACACACTGACAGTGCAGCACTTTCTCTGTGATAACTCACCGACAGTGTAACACTTTCTCTGTGATAACCCACTGACAGTGCAGCACTTTCTCTGTGATAACTCACCGACAGTGCAGCACTTTGTCTGTGATAACCCACCGACAGTGCAGCACTTTCTCTGTGATAACCCACCGCCAGTGCAGCACATTCTCTGTGATAACTTACTGACAATGCAGCACTTGCTCTGTGATAACCCACTGACAGTGCATCACTTTCTCTGTGATAACCCACTGACAGTTCAACACTTTCCCTGTGATAACCCACTGACAGTGCAGGACTTTCCCTGTGATAACCCACTGACAGTGTAACACTTTCTCTGTGATAACTCACTGACAGTGCAGCACTTTCTCTGTGATAACCCACTGACCGTGTAACACTTTCTCTGTGATAACTCACTGGCAGTGCAGCACTTTCCCTGTGATAACCCACTGACAGTGTAACACGTTCTCTGTGATAACACACTGACAGTGCAGCACTTTCTCTGTGATAACTCAACGACAGTGTAACACTTTCTCTGTGATAACTCACCGACAGTGCAGCCCTTTCTCTGTGATAACACACTGACAGTGCAGCACTTTCTCTGTGATAACTCAACGACAGTGTAACACTTTCTCTGTGATAACTCACCGACAGTGCAGCCCTTTCTCTGTGATAAATCACTGACAGTGCAGCACTTTCTCTGTGATAACTTACCGACAGTGCAGCACTTTCTCTGTGATAAATCACTGACAGTGCAGCACTTTCTCTGTGATAACCCACTGACAGTGCAGCAGATTCCCTGTGGTAACCCACTGACAGTGCAGCACTTTCTCTGTGATAACCCACTGACAGTGCAGCACTTTCTCTGTGATAACTCACTGACAGTGTAACACTTTCTCTGTGATAACCCACTGACAGTGCAGCACTTTCTCTGTGATAACTCACTGACAGTGCAGCACTTTCTCTGTGATAACACACCGACAGTGCAGCACTTTCTCTGTGATAACTTACTGACAGTGCAGCACTTTCTCTGTGATAACGCACTGACAGTGCAGCAATTTCTCTGTGATAACCCACTGACAGTTCAACACTTTCCCTGTGATAACCCACTGACAGTGCAGCACTTTCCCTGTGATAACCCACTGACAGTGTAACACTTTCTCTGTGATAACTCACTGACAGTGCAGCACTTTCTCTGTGATAACCCACTGACAGTGTAACACTTCCTCTGTGATAACTCACTGACAGTGCAGCACTTCCCCTGTGATAACCCACTGACAGTGTAACACTTTCTCTGTGATAACACACTGACAGTGCAGCACTTTCTCTGTGATAATCCACTGACAGTGCAGCACTTTCCCTGTGATAACACACTGACAGTACAGCACTTTCTCTGTGATTACACACTGACAGTACAGCACTTTCTCTGTGATTACACACTGACAATGCAGCACTTTCCCTGCGATAACCCACTGACAGTGCAGCACTTTCTCTGTGATAACCCACTGACAGTGCAGCACTTTCGCTGTGATAATCCACTGACAGTGCAGCACTTTCTCTGTGATAACTCACCGACAGTGTAACACTTTCTCTGTGATAACCCACTGACAGTGCAGCACTTTCTCTGTGATAACTCACCGACAGTGCTGCACTTTGTCTGTGATAACCCACCGACAGTGCAGCACTTTCTCTGTGATAACCCACCGCCAGTGCAGCACTTTATCTGTGATAACTTACTGACAGTGCAGCACTTTCTCTGTGATAACCCACTGACAGTGCATCACTTTCTCTGTGATAACCCACTGACAGTTCAACACTTTCCCTGTGATAACCCACTGACAGTGCAGCATTTTCCCTGTGATAACCCAGTGACAGTGCAGCATTTTCCCTGTGATAACCCACTGACAGTGTAACACTTTCTCTGTGATAACTCACTGACAGTGCAGCAGTTTCTCTGTGATAACTCACCGACAGTGTAACACTTTCTCTGTGATAACTCACCGACAGTGCAGCCCTTTCTCTGTGATAACTCACTGACAGTACAGCACTTTCTCTGTGATAACTCACTGACAGTACAGCACTTTCTTTGTGATAACTCACCGACAGTGTAACACTTTCTCTGTGATAACCCACTGACAGTGCAGCACTTTCTCTGTGATAACCCACCGACAGTACAGCACTTTCTCTGTGATAACCCATTGACAGTGCAGCACTTTCTCTGTGATAACTTACTGACAGTGCAGCACTTTCTCTGTGATAAACCACCGACAGTACAGCACTTTCTCTGTGATAACCCACCGACAGTACAACACTTTCTCTGTGACAACACACTGACAGTGCAGCACTTTCTCTGTGATAATTCACCGACAGTGTAACACTCTCTCTGTGATAACTCTCCGACAGTTCAGCACTTTCTCTGTGATAACTCACTGACAGTACAGCACTTTCTCTGTGATAACTCACTGACAGTAGAGCACTTTCTCTATGATAACTCACCGACAGTGTACCACTTTCTCTGTGATAACCCACTGACATTGCAGCACTTTCTCTGTGATAACCCACCGACAGTACAGCACTTTCTCTGTGATAACCCATTGACAGTGCAGCCCTTTCTCTGTCATAACTCACTGACAGTGCAGCACTTTCTCTGTGATAACCCACCGACAGTACAGCACTTTCTCTGTGATAACTCACTGACAGTGTAACACTTTCTCTGTGATAACTCACTGACAGTGCAGCACTTTCCCTGTGATAACCCACTGACAGTGTAACACTTTCTCTGTGATAACACACTGACAGTGCAGCACTTTCTCTGTGATAACTCACCGACAGTGTAACACTTTCTCTGTGATAACCCACTGACAGTGCAGCACTTTCTCTGTGATAACTCACCGACAGTGCAGCACTTTCTCTGTGATAACCCACCGACAGTGCAGCACTTTCTCTGTGATAACCCACCGCCAGTGCAGCACATTCTCTGTGATAACTTACTGACAATGCAGCACTTGCTCTGTGATAACCCACTGACAGTGCATCACTTTCTCTGTGATAACCCACTGACAGTTCAACACTTTCCCTGTGATAACCCACTGACAGTGCAGGACTTTCCCTGTGATAACCCACTGACAGTGTAACACTTTCTCTGTGATAACTCACTGACAGTGCAGCACTTTCTCTGTGATAACCCACTGACCGTGTAACACTTTCTCTGTGATAACTCACTGGCAGTGCAGCACTTTCCCTGTGATAACCCACTGACAGTGTAACACGTTCTCTGTGATAACACACTGACAGTGCAGCACTTTCTCTGTGATAACTCAACGACAGTGTAACACTTTCTCTGTGATAACTCACCGACAGTGCAGCCCTTTCTCTGTGATAACTCACTGACAGTGCAGCACTTTCTCTGTCATAACCCAGTGACAGTGCAGCACTTTCTCTGTGATAACCCACTGACAGTGCAGCAATTTCTCTGTGATAATCCACTGACAGTGCAGCACTTTCCCTGTGATAACTCACTGACAGTGCAGCACTTTCTCTGTGATAACGCACTGACAGTGCAGCAATTTCTCTGTGATAACCCACTGACAGTTCAACACTTTCCCTGTGATAACCCACTGACAGTGCAGCACTTTCCCTGTGATAACCCACTGACAGTGTAACACTTTCTCTGTGATAACTCACTGACAGTGCAGCACTTTCTCTGTGATAAACCACTGACAGTGTAACACTTCCTCTGTGATAACTCACTGACAGTGCAGCACTTCCCCTGTGATAACCCACTGACAGTGTAACACTTTCTCTGTGATAACACACTGACAGTGCAGCACTTTCTCTGTGATAATCCACTGACAGTGCAGCACTTTCCCTGTGATAACACACTGACAGTACAGCACTTTCTCTGTGATTACACACTGACAGTACAGCACTTTCTCTGTGATTACACACTGACAATGCAGCACTTTCCCTGCGATAACCCACTGACAGTGCAGCACTTTCTCTGTGATAACCCACTGACAGTGCAGCACTTTCGCTGTGATAATCCACTGACAGTGCAGCACTTTCTCTGTGATAACTGACCGACAGTGTAACACTTTCTCTGTGATAACCCACTGACAGTGCAGCACTTTCTCTGTGATAACTCACCGACAGTGCTGCACTTTATCTGTGATAACCCACCGACAGTGCAGCACTTTCTCTGTGATAACCCACCGCCAGTGCAGCACTTTCTCTGTGATAACTTACTGACAGTGCAGCACTTTCTCTGTGATAACCCACTGACAGTGCATCACTTTCTCTGTGATAACCCACTGACAGTTCAACACTTTCCCTGTGATAACCCACTGACAGTGCAGCATTTTCCCTGTGATAACCCAGTGACAGTGCAGCATTTTCCCTGTGATAACCCACTGACAGTGTAACACTTTCTCTGTGATAACTCACTGACAGTGCAGCAGTTTCTCTGTGATAACTCACCGACAGTGTAACACTTTCTCTGTGATAACTCACCGACAGTGCAGCCCTTTCTCTGTGATAACTCACTGACAGTCCAGCACTTTCTCTGTGATAACTCACTGACAGTACAGCACTTTCTTTGTGATAACTCACCGACAGTGTAACACTTTCTCTGTGATAACCCACTGACAGTGCAGCACTTTCTCTGTGATAACCCACCGACAGTACAGCACTTTCTCTGTGATAACCCATTGACAGTGCAGCACTTTCTCTGTGATAACTCACTGACAGTGCAGCACTTTCTCTGTGATAAACCACCGACAGTACAGCACTTTCTCTGTGATAACCCACCGACAGTACAACACTTTCTCTGTGACAACACACTGACAGTGCAGCACTTTCTCTGTGATAATTCACCGACAGTGTAACACTCTCTCTGTGATAACTCTCCGACAGTTCAGCACTTTCTCTGTGATAACTCACTGACAGTACAGCACTTTCTCTGTGATAACTCACTGACAGTAGAGCACTTTCTCTATGATAACTCACCGACAGTGTACCACTTTCTCTGTGATAACCCACTGACATTGCAGCACTTTCTCTGTGATAACCCACCGACAGTACAGCACTTTCTCTGTGATAACCCATTGACAGTGCAGCCCTTTCTCTGTCATAACTCACTGACAGTGCAGCACTTTCTCTGTGATAACCCACCGACAGTACAGCACTTTCTCTGTGATAACTCACTGACAGTGTAACACTTTCTCTGTGATAACTCACTGACAGTGCAGCACTTTCCCTGTGATAACCCACTGACAGTGTAACACTTTCTCTGTGATAACACACTGACAGTGCAGCACTTTCTCTGTGATAACTCACCGACAGTGTAACACTTTCTCTGTGATAACCCACTGACAGTGCAGCACTTTCTCTGTGATAACTCACCGACAGTGCAGCACTTTGTCTGTGATAACCCACCGACAGTGCAGCACTTTCTCTGTGATAACCCACCGCCAGTGCAGCACATTCTCTGTGATAACTTACTGACAATGCAGCACTTGCTCTGTGATAACCCACTGACAGTGCATCACTTTCTCTGTGATAACCCACTGACAGTTCAACACTTTCCCTGTGATAACCCACTGACAGTGCAGGACTTTCCCTGTGATAACCCACTGACAGTGTAACACTTTCTCTGTGATAACTCACTGACAGTGCAGCACTTTCTCTGTGATAACCCACTGACCGTGTAACACTTTCTCTGTGATAACTCACTGGCAGTGCAGCACTTTCCCTGTGATAACCCACTGACAGTGTAACACGTTCTCTGTGATAACACACTGACAGTGCAGCACTTTCTCTGTGATAACTCAACGACAGTGTAACACTTTCTCTGTGATAACTCACCGACAGTGCAGCCCTTTCTCTGTGATAACTCACTGACAGTGCAGCACTTTCTCTGTCATAACCCAGTGACAGTGCAGCACTTTCTCTGTGATAATCCACTGACAGTGCAGCAATTTCTCTGTGATAATCCACTGACAGTGCAGCACTTTCCCTGTGATAACTCACTGACAGTGCAGCACTTTCTCTGTGATAACTCACCGACAGGGCAGAACTTTCTCTGTGATAACCCACTGACAGTGCAGCACTTTCTCTGTGATAACTCACCGACAGTGCAGCACTTTCTCTGTGATAACCCACTGACAGTGCAGCACTTTCTCTGTGATAATCCACTGACAGTGCAGCACTTTCCCTGTGATAACACACTGACAGTACAGCACTTTCTCTGTGATAACACACTGACAATGCAGCACTTTCCCTGCGATAACCCACTGACAGTGCAGCACTTTCTCTGTGATAACCGACTGACAGTGCAGCACTTTCTCTGTGATAACTCACCGACAGTGCAGCTGTTTCCCTGTGATAACTCACCGACAGTGCAGCACTTTCCCTGCGATAATCCACCGACAGTGCAGCAGTTTCACTGTGATAACTTACCGAAAGTGCAGCACTTTCTCTGTGATAAATCACCGGCAGTGCAGCAGTTTCATTTTGATAATCCACCGACAGTGCTGCAGGTTCTCTGTGATAACTCACCGACAGTGCAGCACTTTCTCTGTGATAATCCACCGACAGTGCAGCACTTTCTCTGTGATAAATCACCGACAGTGCAGCAGTTTCAATTTGATAATCCACCGACAGTGCTGCAGTTTATCTGTGATAACCCACTGACAGTGCAGCACTTTCTCTGTGATAACTCACCGACAGTGCAGCACTTTCTCAGTGATAAATCACCGACAGTGCAGCAGTTTCACTTTGATAAATCACTGAGAGTGCAGCACTTTCTCTGTGATAAATCACTGACAGTGCAGCACTTTCTCTGTGATAACTTACCGACAGTGCAGCACTTTCTCTGTGATAAATCACTGACAGTGCAGCACTTTCTCTGTGATAACCCACTGACAGTGCAGCAGATTCCCTGTGGTAACCCACTGACAGTGCAGCACTTTCTCTGTGATAACCCACTGACAGTGCAGCACTTTCTCAGTGATAACTCGCTGACAGTGCAGCACTTTCTCTGTGATAACCCACTGACAGTGCAGCACTTTCACTGTGATAACGCACTGACAGTGCAGCACTTTCTCAGTGATAACTCGCTGACAGTGCAGCACTTTCTCTGTGACAACTCACCGACAGTGCAACACTTTCTCTGTGATAACCCACTGACAGTTCAGCAATTTCTCTGTGATAACTCACCGACAGTGTAACACTTTCTCTGTGATAACCCACTGAGAGTGCAGCACTTTCTCTGTGATAACCCACTGACAGTGCAGCACTTTCTCTGTGATACTCACCGACAGTGTCAAACTTTCTCTGTGATAACCCACTGACAGTGCAGCACTTTCTCTGTGATAACTCACCGACAGTGCAGCTGTTTCCCTGTGATAACTCACCGACAGTGCAGCACGTTCCCTGCGATAATCCACCGACAGTGCAGCAGTTTCTCTGTGATAACTTACCGACAGTGCAGCACTTTCTCTGTGATAACCCACCGACAGTGCAGCAGTTTCACTGTGATAACTTACCGACAGTGCAGCACTTTCTCTGTGATAAATCACCGACAGTGCAGCAGTTTCAATTTGATAATCCACCGACAGTGCTGCAGGTTCTCTGTGATAACTCACCGACAGTGCAGCACTTTCTCTGTGATAATCCACCGACAGTGCAGCACTCTCTCTGTGATAAATCACCGACAGTGCAGCAGTTTCAATTTGATAATCCACCGACAGTGCTGCAGTTTATCTGTGATAACCCACTGACAGTGCAGCACTTTCTCTGTGATAACTCACCGACAGTGCAGCACTTTCTCTGTGATAAATCACCGACAGTGCAGCAGTTTCACTGTGATAAATCACTGACAGTGCAGCACTTTCTCTGTGATAAATCACTGACAGTGCAGCACTTTCTCTGTGATAACTTACCGACAGTGCAGCACTTTCTCTGTGATAAATCACTGACAATGCAGCACTTTCTCTGTGATAACCCACTGACAGTGCAGCAGTTTCCCTGTGATAACCCACTGACAGTGCAGCACTTTCTCTGTGATAACCCACTGACAGTGCAGCACTTTCTCAGTGATAACTCGCTGACAGTGCAGCACTTTCTCTGTGATAACCCACTGACAGTGCAGCACTTTCCCTGTGATAACGCACTGACAGTGCAGCACTTTCTCAGTGATAACTCGCTGACAGTGCAGCACTTTCTCTGTGATAACTCACCGACAGTGTAACACTTTCTCTGTGATAACCCACTGAGAATGCAGCACTTTCTCTGTGATAACCCGCTGACAGTGCAGCACTTTCTCTGTGATAACTCACCGACAGTGTAACACTTTCTCTGTGATAACCCACTGACAGTGCAGCACTTTCTCTGTGATAACTTACCGACAGTGCAGCACTTTCTCTGTGATAACCCACCGACAGTAGAGCACTTTCCCTGTGATAACTTACTGACAGTGCAGCACTTTCTCTGTGATAACCCACTGACAGTTCAGCACTTTCTCTGTGATAACTCACCGACAGTGCAGCACTTTCTCTGTGATAACCCACTGACAGTGCAGCACTTTCTCTGTGATAATCCACTGACAGTGCAGCACTTTCCCTGTGATAACACACTGACAGTACAGCACTTTCTCTGTGATTACACACTGACAGTACAGCACTTTCTCAGTGATTACACACTGACAATGCAGCACTTTCCCTGCGATAACCCACTGACAGTGCAGCACTTTCTCTGTGATAACCCACTGACAGTGCAGCACTTTCGCTGTGATAATCCACTGACAGTGCAGCACTTTCCCTGCGATAACCCACTGACAGTGCAGCACTTTCTCTGTGATAA
This sequence comes from Chiloscyllium punctatum, assembly GCF_047496795.1. NCBI lineage: Eukaryota > Metazoa > Chordata > Chondrichthyes > Orectolobiformes > Hemiscylliidae > Chiloscyllium > Chiloscyllium punctatum. Next base: position 71,287,554 of record NC_092751.1, on the reverse strand, counting down.
CCCACTGACAGTGCAGCACTTTCTCTGTGATAACTCACCGACAGTGCAGCTGTTTCCCTGTGATAACTCACCGACAATGCAGCACTATCCCTGCGATAATCCACCGACAGTGCAGCAGTTTCTCTGTGATAACTTACCGACAGTGCAGCACTTTCTCTGTGATAACCCACTGACAGTGCAGCAGTTTCACTGTGATAACTTACCGACAGTGTAGCACTTTCTCTGTGATAAATCACCGACAGTGCAGCAGTTTCCATTTGATAATCCACCGACAGTGCTGCAGTTTCTCTGTGATAACTCACCGACAGTGCAGCACTTTCTCTGTGATAATCCACCGACAGTGCAGCACTTTCTCTGTGATAAATCACCGGCAGTGCAGCAGTTTCAATTTGATAATCCACCGACAGTGCTGCAGTTTATCCGTGATAACCCACTGACAGTGCAGCACTTTCTCTGTGATAACTCACCGACAGTGCAGCACTTTCTCTGTGATAAATCACCGACAGTGCAGCAGTTTCACAGTGATAAATCACTGACAGTGCAGCACTTTCTCTGTGATAAATCACTGACAGTGCAGCACTTTCTCTGTGATAACTTACCGACAGTGCAGCACTTTCTCTGTGATAAATCACTGACAGTGCAGCACTTTCTCTGTGATAACCCACTGACAGTGCAGCAGTTCCCCTGTGATAACCCACTGACAGTGCAGCACTTTCCCTGTGATAACGCACTTACAGTGCAGCACTTTCTCAGTGATAACTCGCTGACAGTGCAGCACTTTCTCTGTGATAACTCACCGACAGTGCAGCACTTTCTCTGTGAAAACCCACTGACAGTTCATCAATTTCTCTGTGATAAGTCACAGACAGTGTAACACATTCTCTGTGACAACCCACTGACAGTGCAGCACTTTCTCTGTGATAACTCACCGACAGTGCAGCACTTTCACTGTGATAACCCACCGACAGTACAGCACTTTCCCTGTGATAACCCACTGACAGTGCAGCACTTTCTCTGTGATAACCCACTGACAGTGCAGCACTTTCTCTGTGATAACTCACCGACAGTGTAACACTTTCTCTGTCATAACCCACTGACAGTGCAGCACTTTCTCTGTGATAACTCACCGACAGTGCAGCACTTTCTCTGTGATAACCCACCGCCAGTGCAGCACTTACCCTGTGCTAACCCACTAACAGTGCCGCACTTTCTCTGTGATAACCCACTGACAGTGCAGCACTTTCTGTGTGATAACCCACTGACAGTTCAACACTTTCCCTGTGATAACCCACTGACAGTGCAGCACTTTCCCTGTGATAACCCACTGACAGTGTAACACTTTCTCTGTGATAACTCACTGACAGTGTAACACTTTCTCTGTGAGAACTTACTGACAGTGCAGCACTTTCTCTGTGATAACCCACTGACAGTGTAACACTTTCTCTGTGAAAACACACTGACAGTGCAGCACTTTCCCTGTGATAACCCACTGACAGTGCAGCACTTTCCCTGTGATAACCCACTGACAGTGCAGCACTTTCTCTGTGATAACCCACTGACAGTGCAGCACTTTCTCTGTGATAACTCACCGACAGTGCAGCACTTTCTCTGTGATAACCCAGTGACAGTGCAGCACTTTCTCCGTGATAGCCCACTGACAGTGCAGCACTTTCTCTGTGATAACCCACCGACAGTGCAGCACTTTCTCTGTGATAACCCACTGATAGTGCCGCACTTTCTCTGTGATAACCCACTGACAGTGCAGCACTTTCTCTGTGATAACTCACCGACAGAGCAGCACTTTCTCTGTGATAACCCACTGACAGTGCAGCACTTTCCCTGTGATAACACACTGACAGTACAGCACTTTCTCTGTGATAACCCACTGACAGTACAGCACTTTCTCTGTGATAACCCACTGACAGTGCAGCACTTTCCCTGCGATAACCCACTGACAGTGCAGCACTTTCTCTGTGATAACCCACAGACAGTGCAGCACTTACTCTGTGATAACTCACCGACAGTGCAGCTGTTTCCCTGTGATAACTCACCGACAGTGCAGCACTTTCCCTGTGATAATCCACCGACAGTGCAGCACTTTCCCTGTGATAAATCACCGACAGTGCAGCAGTTTCACTGTGATAACTTACCGACAGTGCAGCACTTTCTCTGTGATAACCCACCGACAGTGCAGCAATTTCACTGTGATAACTTACCGACAGTGCAGCACTTTCTCTGTGATAAATCACCGACAGTGCAGCAGTTTCAATTTGATAATCCACCGACAGTGCAGCACTTTCTCTGTGATAACCCACCGACAGTGCAGCAGTTTCACTGTGATAACTTACCGACAGTGCAGCACTTTCTCTGTGATAAATCACCGACAGTGCAGCAGTTTCAATTTGATAATCCACCGACAGTGCTGCAGGTTCTCTGTGATAACTCACCGACAGTGCAGCACTTTCTCTGTGATAATCCACCGACAGTGCAGCACTCTCTCTGTGATAAATCACCGACAGTGCAGCAGTTTCAATTTGATAATCCACCGACAGTGCTGCAGTTTATCTGTGATAACCCACTGACAGTGCAGCACTTTCTCTGTGATAAATCACTGACAGTGCAGCACTTTCTCTGTGATAACTTACCGACAGTGCAGCACTTTCTCTGTGATAAATCACTGACAATGCAGCACTTTCTCTGTGATAACCCACTGACAGTGCAGCAGTTTCCCTGTGATAACCCACTGACAGTGCAGCACTTTCTCTGTGATAACCCACTGACAGTGCAGCACTTTCTCAGTGATAACTCGCTGACAGTGCAGCACTTTCTCTGTGATAACCCACTGACAGTGCAGCACTTTCCCTGTGATAACGCACTGACAGTGCAGCACTTTCTCAGTGATAACTCGCTGACAGTGCAGCACTTTCTCTGTGATAACTCACCGACAGTGCAACACTTTCTCTGTGATAACCCACTGCCAGTTCAGCAATTTATCTGTGATAACTCACCGACAGTGTAACACTTTCTCTGTGATAACCCACTGAGAATGCAGCACTTTCTCTGTGATAACCCGCTGACAGTGCAGCACTTTCTCTGTGATAACTCACCGACAGTGTAACACTTTCTCTGTGATAACCCACTGACAGTGCAGCACTTTCTCTGTGATAACTTACCGACAGGGCAGCACTTTCTCTGTGATAACCCACCGACAGTAGAGCACTTTCCCTGTGATAACCCACTGACAGTGCAGCACTTTCTCTGTGATAACCCACTGACAGTTCAGCACTTTCTCTGTGATAACTCACCGACAGTGCAGCACTTTCTCTGTGATAACCCACTGACAGTGCAGCACTTTCTCTGTGATAATCCACTGACAGTGCAGCACTTTCCCTGTGATAACACACTGACAGTACAGCACTTTCTCTGTGATTACACACTGACAGTACAGCACTTTCTCTGTGATTACACACTGACAATGCAGCACTTTCCCTGCGATAACCCACTGACAGTGCAGCACTTTCTCTGTGATAACCCACTGACAGTGCAGCACTTTCGCTGTGATAATCCACTGACAGTGCAGCACTTTCCCTGTGATAACACACTGACAGTACAGCACTTTCTCTGTGATAACACACTGACAGTACAGCACTTTCTCTGTGATAACCCACTGACAGTGCAGCACTTTCCCTGCGATAACCCACTGACAGTGCAGCACTTTCTCTGTGATAACCCACTGACAGTGCAGCACTTTCTCTGTGATAACTCACCGACAGTGCAGCTGTTTCCCTGTGATAACTCACCGACAATGCAGCACTTTCCCTGCGATAATCCACCGACAGTGCAGCAGTTTCTCTGTGATAACTTACCGACAGTGCAGCACTTTCTCTGTGATAACCCACTGACAGTGCAGCAGTTTCACTGTGATAACTTACCGACAGTGTAGCACTTTCTCTGTGATAAATCACCGACAGTGCAGCAGTTTCCATTTGATAATCCACCGACAGTGCTGCAGTTTCTCTGTGATAACTCACCGACAGTGCAGCACTTTCTCTGTGATAATCCACCGACAGTGCAGCACTTTCTCTGTGATAAATCACCGGCAGTGCAGCAGTTTCAATTTGATAATCCACCGACAGTGCTGCAGTTTATCAGTGATAACCCACTGACAGTGCAGCACTTTCTCTGTGATAACTCACCGACAGTGCAGCACTTTCTCTGTGATAAATCACCGACAGTGCAGCAGTTTCACAGTGATAAATCACTGACAGTGCAGCACTTTCTCTGTGATAAATCACTGACAGTGCAGCACTTTCTCTGTGATAACTTACCGACAGTGCAGCACTTTCTCTGTGATAAAACACTGACAGTGCAGCACTTTCTCTGTGATAACCCACTGACAGTGCAGCAGTTTCCCTGTGATAACCCACTGACAGTGCAGCACTTTCTCTGTGATAACCCACTGACAGTGCAGCACTTTCTCAGTGATAACTCGCTGACAGTCCAGCACTTTCTCTGTGATAACCCACTGACAGTGCAGCACTTTCCCTGTGATAACGCACTTACAGTGCAGCACTTTCTCAGTGATAACCCGCTGACAGTGCAGCACTTTCTCTGTGATAACTCACCGACAGTGCAGCACTTTCTCTGTGAAAACCCACTGACAGTTCATCAATTTCTCTGTGATAACTCACAGACAGTGTAACACTTTCTCTGTGATAACCCACTGACAGTGCAGCACTTTCTCTGTGATAACCCACTGACAGTGCAGCACTTTCTCTGTGATAACTCACTGACAGTGTAACACATTCTCTGTGACAACCCACTGACAGTGCAGCACTTTCTCTGTGATAACTCACCGACAGTGCAGCACTTTCACTGTGATAACACACCGACAGTACAGCACTTTCCCTGTGATAACCCACTGACAGTGCAGCACTTTCTCTGTGATAACGCACTGACAGTGCAGCACTTTCTCTGTGATAACTCACCGACAGTGTAACACTTTCTCTGTCATAACCCACTGACAGTGCAGCACTTTCTCTGTGATAACTCACCGACAGTGCAGCACTTTCTCTGTGATAACCCACCGCCAGTGCAGCACTTACCCTGTGATAACCCACTAACAGTGCAGCACTTTCTCTGTGATAACCCACTGACAGTGCAGCACTTTCTCTGTGATAACCCACTGACAGTTCAACACTTTCCCTGTGATAACCCACTGACAGTGCAGCACTTTCCCTGTGATAACCCACTGACAGTGTAACACTTTCTCTGTGAGAACTCACTGACAGTGCAGCACTTTCTCTGTGATAACCCACTGACAGTGTAACACTTTCTCTGTGAAAACACACTGACAGTGCAGCACTTTCCCTGTGATAACCCACTGACAGTGCAGCACTTTCCCTGTGATAACCCACTGACAGTGCAGCACTTTCTCTGTGATAACCCACTGACAGTGCAGCACTTTCTCTGTGATAACTCACCGACAGTGCAGCACTTTCTCTGTGATAACCCAGTGACAGTGCAGCACTTTCTCCGTGATAGCCCACTGACAGTGCAGCACTTTCTCTGTGATAACCCACCGACAGTGCAGCACTTTCTCTGTGATAACCCACTGACAGTGCAGCACTTTCTCTGTGATAACTCACCGACAGAGCAGCACTTTCTCTGTGATAACCCACTGACAGTGCAGCACTTTCCCTGTGATAACACACTGACAGTACAGCACTTTCTCTGTGATAACCCACTGACAGTACAGCACTTTCTCTGTGATAACCCACTGACAGTGCAGCACTTTCCTCGCGATAACCCACTGACAGTGCAGCACTTTCTCTGTGATAACCCACTGACAGTGCAGCACTTACTCTGTGATAACTCACCGACAGTGCAGCTGTTTCCCTGTGATAACTCACCGACAGTGCAGCACTTTCCCTGTGATAATCCACCGACAGTGCAGCACTTTCCCTGTGATAAATCACTGACAGTGCAGCACTTTCTCTGTGATAACCCACTGACAGTGCAGCACTTTCCCTGTGATAACACACTGACAGTACAGCACTTTCTCTGTGATAACCCACTGACAGTGCAGCACTTTCTCTGTGATAACGCACTGACAGTGCAGCACTTTCTCTGTGATAACTCACCGACAGTGTAACACTTTCTCTGTCATAACCCACTGACAGTGCAGCACTTTCTCTGTGATAACTCACCGACAGTGCAGCACTTTCTCTGTGATAACCCACCGCCAGTGCAGCACTTACCCTGTGATAACCCACTAACAGTGCAGCACTTTCTCTGTGATAACCCACTGACAGTGCAGCACTTTCTCTGTGATAACCCACTGACAGTTCAACACTTTCCCTGTGATAACCCACTGACAGTGCAGCACTTTCCCTGTGATAACCCACTGACAGTGTAACACTTTCTCTGTGAGAACTCACTGACAGTGCAGCACTTTCTCTGTGATAACCCACTGACAGTGTAACACTTTCTCTGTGAAAACACACTGACAGTGCAGCACTTTCCCTGTGATAACCCACTGACAGTGCAGCACTTTCCCTGTGATAACCCACTGACAGTGCAGCACTTTCTCTGTGATAACCCACTGACAGTGCAGCACTTTCTCTGTGATAACTCACCGACAGTGCAGCACTTTCTCTGTGATAACCCAGTGACAGTGCAGCACTTTCTCCGTGATAGCCCACTGACAGTGCAGCACTTTCTCTGTGATAACCCACCGACAGTGCAGCACTTTCTCTGTGATAACCCACTGACAGTGCAGCACTTTCTCTGTGATAACTCACCGACAGAGCAGCACTTTCTCTGTGATAACCCACTGACAGTGCAGCACTTTCCCTGTGATAACACACTGACAGTACAGCACTTTCTCTGTGATAACCCACTGACAGTACAGCACTTTCTCTGTGATAACCCACTGACAGTGCAGCACTTTCCTCGCGATAACCCACTGACAGTGCAGCACTTTCTCTGTGATAACCCACTGACAGTGCAGCACTTACTCTGTGATAACTCACCGACAGTGCAGCTGTTTCCCTGTGATAACTCACCGACAGTGCAGCACTTTCCCTGTGATAATCCACCGACAGTGCAGCACTTTCCCTGTGATAAATCACCGACAGTGCAGCAGTTTCACTGTGATAACTTACCGACAGTGCAGCACTTTCTCTGTGATAACCCACCGACAGTGCAGCAATTTCACTGTGATAACTTACCGACAGTGCAGCACTTTCTCTGTGATAAATCACCGACAGTGCAGCAGTTTCAATTTGATAATCCACCGACAGTGCTGCAGTTTCTCTGTGATAACTCACCGACAGTGCAGCACTTTCCATGTGATAACTCACTGACAGTGCAGCACTTTGTCAGTGATAATCCACCGACAGTGCAGCAGTTTATCTGTGATAACCCACTGACAGTGCAGCACTTTCTCTGTGATAACCCACCGCCAGTGCAGCACTTACCCTGTGATAACCCACTAACAGTGCAGCACTTTCTCTGTGATAACCCACTGACAGTGCAGCACTTTCCCTGTGATAACCCACTGACAGTGTAACACTTTCTCTGTGATAACACACTGACAGTGCAGCACTTTCCCTGTGATAACCCACCGTCAGTGCAGCACTTTCCCTGTGATAACCCGCTGACAGTGCAGCACTTTCTCTTTGATAACCCACTGAAAGTGCAGCACTTTCCCTGTGATAACCCACTGACAGTGTAACACTTTCTCTGTGATAACACACTGTCAGTGCAGCACTTTCCCTGTGATAACCCACTGACAGTGTAACACTTTCTCTGTGATAACACACTGACAGTGCAGCACTTTCCCTGTGATAACCCACTGTCAGTGCAGCACTTTCCCTGTGATAACCCGCTGACAGTGCAGCACTTTCTCTGTGATAACCCACTGACAGTGCAGCACTTTCTCTGTGATAACTCACCGACAGTGCAGCACTTTCTCTGTGATAACCCAGTGACAGTGCAGCACTTTCTCTGTGATAACCCACTGACAGTGCAGCACTTTCTCTGTGATAACCCACCGACAGTGCAGCACTTTCTCTGTGATAACTCACTGACAGTGCAGCACTTTCTCTGTTATAACCCACTGACAGTGCAGCACTTTCTCTGTGATAACTCACCGACAGTGCAGCACTTTCTTTGTGATAACCCACTGACAGTGCTGCACTTTCCCTTAGATAACACACTGACAGTACCGCACTTTCTCTGTGATAACCCACTGACAGTGCAGCACTTTCCCTGCGATAACCCACTGACAGTGCAGCACTTTCTCTGTGATAACCCACTGACAGTGCAGCACTTTCTCTGTGATAACTCACCGACAGTGCAGCTGTTTCCCTGTGATAACTCACCGACAGTGCAGCACTTTCCCTGTGATAATCCACCGACAGTGCAGCACTTTCCCTGTGATAAATCACCGACAGTGCAGCAGTTTCACTGTGATAACTTACCGACAGTGCAGCACTTTCACTGTGATAACCCACCGACAGTGCAGCAGTTTCACTGTGATAACTTACCGACAGTGCAGCACTTTCTCTGTGATAAATCACCGACAGTGCAGCAGTTTCAATTTGATAATCCACCGACAGTGCTGCAGTTTCTCTGTGATAACTCACCGACAGTGCAGCACTTTCCCTGTGATAACTCACTGACAGTGCAGCACTTTGTCTGTGATAATCAACCGACAGTGCAGCAGTTTATCTGTGATAACCCACTGACAGTGCAGCACTTTCTCTGTGATAATCCACCGACAGTGCAGCAGTTTATCTGTGATAACCCACTGACAGTGCAGCACTTTCTCTGTGATAATCCACCGACAGTGCAGCACTTTTTCTGTGATAATTCTCTGACAGTGCAGCACTTACCCTGTGATAACCCACTAACAGTGCGGCACTTTCTCTGTGATAACTCACCGACAGTGCAGCACTTTCTCTGTGATAACCCACTGACAGTGCAGCACTTTCTCTGTGATAATCCACTGACAGTGCAGCACTTTCCCTGTGATAACACACTGACAGTACAGCACTTTCTCTGTGATTACACACTGACAGTACAGCACTTTCTCTGTGATTACACACTGACAATGCAGCACTTTCCCTGCGATAACCCACTGACAGTGCAGCACTTTCTCTGTGATAACCCACTGACAGTGCAGCACTTTCGCTGTGATAATCCACTGACAGTGCAGCACTTTCCCTGTGATAACACACTGACAGTACAGCACTTTCTCTGTGATAACACACTGACAGTACAGCACTTTCTCTGTGATAACCCACTGACAGTGCAGCACTTTCCCTGCGATAACCCACTGACAGTGCAGCACTTTCTCTGTGATAACCCACTGACAGTGCAGCACTTTCTCTGTGATAACTCACCGACAGTGCAGCTGTTTCCCTGTGATAACTCACCGACAATGCAGCACTTTCCCTGCGATAATCCACCGACAGTGCAGCAGTTTCTCTGTGATAACTTACCGACAGTGCAGCACTTTCTCTGTGATAACCCACTGACAGTGCAGCAGTTTCACTGTGATAACTTACCGACAGTGTAGCACTTTCTCTGTGATAAATCACCGACAGTGCAGCAGTTTCCATTTGATAATCCACCGACAGTGCTGCAGTTTGTCTGTGATAACTCACCGACAGTGCAGCACTTTCTCTGTGATCATCCACCGACAGTGCAGCACTTTCTCTGTTGTAAATCACCGGCAGTGCAGCAGTTTCAATTTGATAATCCACCGACAGTGCTGCAGTTTATCAGTGATAACCCACTGACAGTGCAGCACTTTCTCTGTGATAACTCACCGACAGTGCAGCACTTTCTCTGTGATAAATCACCGACAGTGCAGCAGTTTCACAGTGATAAATCACTGACAGTGCAGCACTTTCTCTGTGATAAATCACTGACAGTGCAGCACTTTCTCTGTGATAACTTACCGACAGTGCAGCACTTTCTCTGTGATAAATCACTGACAGTGCAGCACTTTCTCTGTGATAACCCACTGACAATGCAGCAGTTTCCCTGTGATAACCCACTGACAGTGCAGCACTTTCTCTGTGATAACCCACTGACAGTGCAGCACTTTCTCAGTGATAACTCGCTGACAGTCCAGCACTTTCTCTGTGATAACCCACTGACAGTGCAGCACTTTCTCTGTGATAACCCACTGACAGTGCAGCACTTTCCTCGCGATAACCCACTGACAGTGCAGCACTTTCTCTGTGATAACCCACTGACAGTGCAGCACTTACTCTGTGATAACTCACCGACAGTGCAGCTGTTTCCCTGTGATAACTCACCGACAGTGCAGCACTTTCCCTGTGATAATCCACCGACAGTGCAGCACTTTCCCTGTGATAAATCACTGACAGTGCAGCACTTTCTCTGTGATAACCCACTGACAGTGCAGCACTTTCCCTGTGATAACACACTGACAGTACAGCACTTTCTCTGTGATAACCCACTGACAGTGCAGCACTTTCTCTGTGATAACGCACTGACAGTGCAGCACTTTCTCTGTGATAACTCACCGACAGTGTAACACTTTCTCTGTCATAACCCACTGACAGTGCAGCACTTTCTCTGTGATAACTCACCGACAGTGCAGCACTTTCTCTGTGATAACCCACCGCCAGTGCAGCACTTACCCTGTGATAACCCACTAACAGTGCAGCACTTTCTCTGTGATAACCCACTGACAGTGCAGCACTTTCTCTGTGATAACCCACTGACAGTTCAACACTTTCCCTGTGATAACCCACTGACAGTGCAGCACTTTCCCTGTGATAACCCACTGACAGTGTAACACTTTCTCTGTGAGAACTCACTGACAGTGCAGCACTTTCTCTGTGATAACCCACTGACAGTGTAACACTTTCTCTGTGAAAACACACTGACAGTGCAGCACTTTCCCTGTGATAACCCACTGACAGTGCAGCACTTTCCCTGTGATAACCCACTGACAGTGCAGCACTTTCTCTGTGATAACCCACTGACAGTGCAGCACTTTCTCTGTGATAACTCACCGACAGTGCAGCACTTTCTCTGTGATAACCCAGTGACAGTGCAGCACTTTCTCCGTGATAGCCCACTGACAGTGCAGCACTTTCTCTGTGATAACCCACCGACAGTGCAGCACTTTCTCTGTGATAACCCACTGACAGTGCAGCACTTTCTCTGTGATAACTCACCGACAGAGCAGCACTTTCTCTGTGATAACCCACTGACAGTGCAGCACTTTCCCTGTGATAACACACTGACAGTACAGCACTTTCTCTGTGATAACCCACTGACAGTACAGCACTTTCTCTGTGATAACCCACTGACAGTGCAGCACTTTCCTCGCGATAACCCACTGACAGTGCAGCACTTTCTCTGTGATAACCCACTGACAGTGCAGCACTTACTCTGTGATAACTCACCGACAGTGCAGCTGTTTCCCTGTGATAACTCACCGACAGTGCAGCACTTTCCCTGTGATAATCCACCGACAGTGCAGCACTTTCCCTGTGATAAATCACCGACAGTGCAGCAGTTTCACTGTGATAACTTACCGACAGTGCAGCACTTTCTCTGTGATAACCCACCGACAGTGCAGCAATTTCACTGTGATAACTTACCGACAGTGCAGCACTTTCTCTGTGATAAATCACCGACAGTGCAGCAGTTTCAATTTGATAATCCACCGACAGTGCTGCAGTTTCTCTGTGATAACTCACCGACAGTGCAGCACTTTCCATGTGATAACTCACTGACAGTGCAGCACTTTGTCAGTGATAATCCACCGACAGTGCAGCAGTTTATCTGTGATAACCCACTGACAGTGCAGCACTTTCTCTGTGATAACCCACCGCCAGTGCAGCACTTACCCTGTGATAACCCACTAACAGTGCAGCACTTTCTCTGTGATAACCCACTGACAGTGCAGCACTTTCCCTGTGATAACCCACTGACAGTGTAACACTTTCTCTGTGATAACACACTGACAGTGCAGCACTTTCCCTGTGATAACCCACCGTCAGTGCAGCACTTTCCCTGTGATAACCCGCTGACAGTGCAGCACTTTCTCTTTGATAACCCACTGAAAGTGCAGCACTTTCCCTGTGATAACCCACTGACAGTGTAACACTTTCTCTGTGATAACACACTGTCAGTGCAGCACTTTCCCTGTGATAACCCACTGACAGTGTAACACTTTCTCTGTGATAACACACTGACAGTGCAGCACTTTCCCTGTGATAACCCACTGTCAGTGCAGCACTTTCCCTGTGATAACCCGCTGACAGTGCAGCTCTTTCTCTGTGATAACCCACTGACAGTGCAGCACTTTCTCTGTGATAACTCACCGACAGTGCAGCACTTTCTCTGTGATAACCCAGTGACAGTGCAGCACTTTCTCTGTGATAACCCACTGACAGTGCAGCACTTTCTCTGTGATAACCCACCGACAGTGCAGCACTTTCTCTGTGATAACTCACTGACAGTGCAGCACTTTCTCTGTTATAACCCACTGACAGTGCAGCACTTTCTCTGTGATAACTCACCGACAGTGCAGCACTTTCTTTGTGATAACCCACTGACAGTGCTGCACTTTCCCTTAGATAACACACTGACAGTACCGCACTTTCTCTGTGATAACCCACTGACAGTGCAGCACTTTCCCTGCGATAACCCACTGACAGTGCAGCACTTTCTCTGTGATAACCCACTGACAGTGCAGCACTTTCTCTGTGATAACTCACCGACAGTGCAGCTGTTTCCCTGTGATAACTCACCGACAGTGCAGCACTTTCCCTGTGATAATCCACCGACAGTGCAGCACTTTCCCTGTGATAAATCACCGACAGTGCAGCAGTTTCACTGTGATAACTTACCGACAGTGCAGCACTTTCACTGTGATAACCCACCGACAGTGCAGCAGTTTCACTGTGATAACTTACCGACAGTGCAGCACTTTCTCTGTGATAAATCACCGACAGTGCAGCAGTTTCAATTTGATAATCCACCGACAGTGCTGCAGTTTCTCTGTGATAACTCACCGACAGTGCAGCACTTTCCCTGTGATAACTCACTGACAGTGCAGCACTTTGTCTGTGATAATCAACCGACAGTGCAGCAGTTTATCTGTGATAACCCACTGACAGTGCAGCACTTTCTCTGTGATAATCCACCGACAGTGCAGCAGTTTATCTGTGATAACCCACTGACAGTGCAGCACTTTCTCTGTGATAATCCACCGACAGTGCAGCACTTTTTCTGTGATAATCCTCTGACAGTGCAGCACTTACCCTGTGATAACCCACTAACAGTGCGGCACTTTCTCTGTGATAACTCACCGACAGTGCAGCACTTTCTCTGTGATAACCCACTGACAGTGCAGCACTTTCTCTGTGATAATCCACTGACAGTGCAGCACTTTCCCTGTGATAACACACTGACAGTACAGCACTTTCTCTGTGATTACACACTGACAGTACAGCACTTTCTCTGTGATTACACACTGACAATGCAGCACTTTCCCTGCGATAACCCACTGACAGTGCAGCACTTTCTCTGTGATAACCCACTGACAGTGCAGCACTTTCGCTGTGATAATCCACTGACAGTGCAGCACTTTCCCTGTGATAACACACTGACAGTACAGCACTTTCTCTGTGATAACACACTGACAGTACAGCACTTTCTCTGTGATAACCCACTGACAGTGCAGCACTTTCCCTGCGATAACCCACTGACAGTGCAGCACTTTCTCTGTGATAACCCACTGACAGTGCAGCACTTTCTCTGTGATAACTCACCGACAGTGCAGCTGTTTCCCTGTGATAACTCACCGACAATGCAGCACTTTCCCTGCGATAATCCACCGACAGTGCAGCAGTTTCTCTGTGATAACTTACCGACAGTGCAGCACTTTCTCTGTGATAACCCACTGACAGTGCAGCAGTTTCACTGTGATAACTTACCGACAGTGTAGCACTTTCTCTGTGATAAATCACCGACAGTGCAGCAGTTTCCATTTGATAATCCACCGACAGTGCTGCAGTTTGTCTGTGATAACTCACCGACAGTGCAGCACTTTCTCTGTGATCATCCACCGACAGTGCAGCACTTTCTCTGTTGTAAATCACCGGCAGTGCAGCAGTTTCAATTTGATAATCCACCGACAGTGCTGCAGTTTATCAGTGATAACCCACTGACAGTGCAGCACTTTCTCTGTGATAACTCACCGACAGTGCAGCACTTTCTCTGTGATAAATCACCGACAGTGCAGCAGTTTCTCAGTGATAAATCACTGACAGTGCAGCACTTTCTCTGTGATAAATCACTGACAGTGCAGCACTTTCTCTGTGATAACTTACCGACAGTGCAGCACTTTCTCTGTGATAAATCACTGACAGTGCAGCACTTTCTCTGTGATAACCCACTGACAATGCAGCAGTTTCCCTGTGATAACCCACTGACAGTGCAGCACTTTCTCTGTGATAACCCACTGACAGTGCAGCACTTTCTCAGTGATAACTCGCTGACAGTCCAGCACTTTCTCTGTGATAACCCACTGACAGTGCAGCACTTTCCCTGTGATAACGCACTTACAGTGCAGCACTTTCTCAGTGATAACTCGCTGACAGTGCAGCACTTTCTCTGTGATAACTCACCGACAGTGCAGCACTTTCTCTGTGAAAACCCACTGACAGTTCATCAATTTCTCTGTGATAACTCACAGACAGTGTAACACTTTCTCTGTGATAACCCACTGACAGTGCAGTACTTTCTCTGTGATAACCCACTGACAGTGCAGCACTTTCTCTGTGATAACTCACTGACAGTGTAACACATTCTCTGTGACAACCCACTGACAGTGCAGCACTTTCTCTGTGATAACTCACCGACAGTGCAGCACTTTCACTGTGATAACCCACCGACAGTACAGCACTTTCCCTGTGATAACCCACTGACAGTGCAGCACTTTCTCTGTGATAACCCACTGACAGTGCAGCACTTTCTCTGTGATAACTCACCGACAGTGTAACACTTTCTCTGTCATAACCCACTGACAGTGCAGCACTTTCTCTGTGATAACTCACCGACAGTGCAGCACTTTCTCTGTGATAACCCACCGCCAGTGCAGCACTTACCCTGTGATAACCCACTAACAGTGCAGCACTTTCTCTGTGATAACACACTGACAGTGCAGCACTTTCTCTGTGATAACCCACTGACAGTTCAACACTTTCCCTGTGATAACCCACTGACAGTGCAGCACTTTCCCTGTGATAACCCACTGACAGTGTAACACTTTCTCTGTGATAACTCACTGACAGTGTAACACTTTCTCTGTGAGAAATCACTGACAGTGCAGCACTTTCTCTGTGATAACCCACTGACAGTGTAACACTTTCTCTGTGAAAACACACTGACAGTGCAGCACTTTCCCTGTGATAACCCACTGACAGTGCAGCACTTTCCCTGTTATAACCCACTGACAGTGCAGCACTTTCTCTGTGATAACCCACTGACAGTGCAGCACGTTCTCTGTGATAACTCACCGACAGTGCAGCACTTTCTCTGTGATAACCCAGTGACAGTGCAGCACTTTCTCCGTGATAGCCCACTGACAGTGCAGCACTTTCTCTGTGATAACCCACCGACAGTGCAGCACTTTCTCTGTGATAACCCACTGATAGTGCCGCACTTTCTCTGTGATAACCCACTGACAGTGCAGCACTTTCTCTGTGATAACTCACCGACAGAGCAGCACTTTCTCTGTGATAACCCACTGACAGTGCAGCACTTTCCCTGTGATAACACACTGACAGTACAGCACTTTCTCTGTGATAACCCACTGACAGTACAGCACTTTCTCTGTGATAACCCACTGACAGTGCAGCACTTTCCCTGCGATAACCCACTGACAGTGCAGCACTTTCTCTGTGATAACCCACTGACAGTGCAGCACTTACTCTGTGATAACTCACCGACAGTGCAGCTGTTTCCCTGTGATAACTCACCGACAGTGCAGCACTTTCCCTGTGATAATCCACCGACAGTGCAGCACTTTCCCTGTGATAAATCACCGACAGTGCAGCAGTTTCACTGTGATAACTTACCGACAGTGCAGCACTTTCTCTGTGATAACCCACCGACAGTGCAGCAATTTCACTGTGATAACTTACCGACAGTGCAGCACTTTCTCTGTGATAAATCACCGACAGTGCAGCAGTTTCAATTTGATAATCCACCGACAGTGCTGCAGTTTCTCTGTGATAACTCACCGACAGTGCAGCACTTTCCCTGTGATAACTCACTGACAGTGCAGCACTTTGTCAGTGATAATCCACCGACAGTGCAGCAGTTTATCTGTGATAAGCCACTGACAGTGCAGCACTTTCTCTGTGATAACCCACCGCCAGTGCAGCACTTACCCTGTGATAACCCACTAACAGTGCAGCACTTTCTCTGTGATAACCCACTGACAGTGCAGCACTTTCCCTGTGATAACCCACTGACAGTGTAACACTTTCTCTGTGATAACACACTGACAGTGCAGCACTTTCCCTGTGATAACCCACCGTCAGTGCAGCACTTTCCCTGTGATAACCCGCTGACAGTGCAGCACTTTCTCTTTGATAACCCACTGAAAGTGCAGCACTTTCCCTGTGATAACCCACTGACAGTGTAACACTTTCTCTGTGATAACACACTGTCAGTGCAGCACTTTCCCTGTGATAACCCACTGACAGTGTAAAACTTTCTCTGTGATAACACACTGACAGTGCAGCACTTTCCCTGTGATAACCCACTGTCAGTGCAGCACTTTCCCTGTGATAACCCGCTGACAGTGCAGCACTTTCTCTGTGATAACCCACTGACAGTGCAGCACTTTCTCTGTGATAACTCACCGACAGTGCAGCTGTTTCCCTGTGATAACTCACCGACAATGCAGCACTTTCCCTGCGATAATCCACCGACAGTGCAGCAGTTTCTCTGTGATAACTTACCGACAGTGCAGCACTTTCTCTGTGATAACCCACTGACAGTGCAGCAGTTTCACTGTGATAACTTACCGACAGTGTAGCACTTTCTCTGTGATAAATCACCGACAGTGCAGCAGTTTCCATTTGATAATCCACCGACAGTGCTGCAGTTTGTCTGTGATAACTCACCGACAGTGCAGCACTTTCTCTGTGATCATCCACCGACAGTGCAGCACTTTCTCTGTTGTAAATCACCGGCAGTGCAGCAGTTTCAATTTGATAATCCACCGACAGTGCTGCAGTTTATCAGTGATAACCCACTGACAGTGCAGCACTTTCTCTGTGATAACTCACCGACAGTGCAGCACTTTCTCTGTGATAAATCACCGACAGTGCAGCAGTTTCACAGTGATAAATCACTGACAGTGCAGCACTTTCTCTGTGATAAATCACTGACAGTGCAGCACTTTCTCTGTGATAACTTACCGACAGTGCAGCACTTTCTCTGTGATAAATCACTGACAGTGCAGCACTTTCTCTGTGATAACCCACTGACAATGCAGCAGTTTCCCTGTGATAACCCACTGACAGTGCAGCACTTTCTCTGTGATAACCCACTGACAGTGCAGCACTTTCTCAGTGATAACTCGCTGACAGTCCAGCACTTTCTCTGTGATAACCCACTGACAGTGCAGCACTTTCCCTGTGATAACGCACTTACAGTGCAGCACTTTCTCAGTGATAACTCGCTGACAGTGCAGCACTTTCTCTGTGATAACTCACCGACAGTGCAGCACTTTCTCTGTGAAAACCCACTGACAGTTCATCAATTTCTCTGTGATAACTCACAGACAGTGTAACACTTTCTCTGTGATAACCCACTGACAGTGCAGTACTTTCTCTGTGATAACCCACTGACAGTGCAGCACTTTCTCTGTGATAACTCACTGACAGTGTAACACATTCTCTGTGACAACCCACTGACAGTGCAGCACTTTCTCTGTGATAACTCACCGACAGTGCAGCACTTTCACTGTGATAACCCACCGACAGTACAGCACTTTCCCTGTGATAACCCACTGACAGTGCAGCACTTTCTCTGTGATAACCCACTGACAGTGCAGCACTTTCTCTGTGATAACTCACCGACAGTGTAACACTTTCTCTGTCATAACCCACTGACAGTGCAGCACTTTCTCTGTGATAACTCACCGACAGTGCAGCACTTTCTCTGTGATAACCCACCGCCAGTGCAGCACTTACCCTGTGATAACCCACTAACAGTGCAGCACTTTCTCTGTGATAACACACTGACAGTGCAGCACTTTCTCTGTGATAACCCACTGACAGTTCAACACTTTCCCTGTGATAACCCACTGACAGTGCAGCACTTTCCCTGTGATAACCCACTGACAGTGTAACACTTTCTCTGTGATAACTCACTGACAGTGTAACACTTTCTCTGTGAGAAATCACTGACAGTGCAGCACTTTCTCTGTGATAACCCACTGACAGTGTAACACTTTCTCTGTGAAAACACACTGACAGTGCAGCACTTTCCCTGTGATAACCCACTGACAGTGCAGCACTTACCCTGTTATAACCCACTGACAGTGCAGCACTTTCTCTGTGATAACCCACTGACAGTGCAGCACGTTCTCTGTGATAACTCACCGACAGTGCAGCACTTTCTCTGTGATAACCCAGTGACAGTGCAGCACTTTCTCCGTGATAGCCCACTGACAGTGCAGCACTTTCTCTGTGATAACCCACCGACAGTGCAGCACTTTCTCTGTGATAACCCACTGATAGTGCCGCACTTTCTCTGTGATAACCCACTGACAGTGCAGCACTTTCTCTGTGATAACTCACCGACAGAGCAGCACTTTCTCTGTGATAACCCACTGACAGTGCAGCACTTTCCCTGTGATAACACACTGACAGTACAGCACTTTCTCTGTGATAACCCACTGACAGTACAGCACTTTCTCTGTGATAACCCACTGACAGTGCAGCACTTTCCCTGCGATAACCCACTGACAGTGCAGCACTTTCTCTGTGATAACCCACTGACAGTGCAGCACTTACTCTGTGATAACTCACCGACAGTGCAGCTGTTTCCCTGTGATAACTCACCGACAGTGCAGCACTTTCCCTGTGATAATCCACCGACAGTGCAGCACTTTCCCTGTGATAAATCACCGACAGTGCAGCAGTTTCACTGTGATAACTTACCGACAGTGCAGCACTTTCTCTGTGATAACCCACCGACAGTGCAGCAATTTCACTGTGATAACTTACCGACAGTGCAGCACTTTCTCTGTGATAAATCACCGACAGTGCAGCAGTTTCAATTTGATAATCCACCGACAGTGCTGCAGTTTCTCTGTGATAACTCACCGACAGTGCAGCACTTTCCCTGTGATAACTCACTGACAGTGCAGCACTTTGTCAGTGATAATCCACCGACAGTGCAGCAGTTTATCTGTGATAAGCCACTGACAGTGCAGCACTTTCTCTGTGATAACCCACCGCCAGTGCAGCACTTACCCTGTGATAACCCACTAACAGTGCAGCACTTTCTCTGTGATAACCCACTGACAGTGCAGCACTTTCCCTGTGATAACCCACTGACAGTGTAACACTTTCTCTGTGATAACACACTGACAGTGCAGCACTTTCCCTGTGATAACCCACCGTCAGTGCAGCACTTTCCCTGTGATAACCCGCTGACAGTGCAGCACTTTCTCTTTGATAACCCACTGAAAGTGCAGCACTTTCCCTGTGATAACCCACTGACAGTGTAACACTTTCTCTGTGATAACACACTGTCAGTGCAGCACTTTCCCTGTGATAACCCACTGACAGTGTAAAACTTTCTCTGTGATAACACACTGACAGTGCAGCACTTTCCCTGTGATAACCCACTGTCAGTGCAGCACTTTCCCTGTGATAACCCGCTGACAGTGCAGCACTTTCTCTGTGATAACCCACTGACAGTGCAGCACTTTCTCTGTGATAACTCACCGACAGTGCAGCACTTTCTCTGTGATAACCCAGTGACAGTGCAGCACTTTCTCTGTGATAACCCACTGACAGTGCAGCACTTTCTCTGTGATAACCCACCGACAGTGCAGCACTTTCTCTGTGATAACTCACTGACAGTGCAGCACTTTCTCTGTTATAACCCACTGACAGTGCAGCACTTTCTCTGTGATAACTCACCGACAGTGCAGCACTTTCTCTGTGATAACCCACTGACAGTGCTGCACTTTCCCTTAGATAACACGCTGACAGTACCGCACTTTCTCTGTGATAACCCACTGACAGTGCAGCACTTTCCCTGCGATAACCCACTGACAGTGCAGCACTTTCTCTGTTATAACCCACTGACAGTGCAGCACTTTCTCTGTGATAACTCACCGACAGTGCAGCTGTTTCCCTGTGATAACTCACCGACAGTGCAGCACTTTCCCTGTGATAATCCACCGACAGTGCAGCACTTTCCCTGTGATAAATCACCGACAGTGCAGCAGTTTCACTGTGATAACTTACCGACAGTGCAGCACTTTCTCTGTGATAACCCACCGACAGTGCAGCAGTTTCACTGTGATAACTTACCGACAGTGCAGCACTTTCTCTGTGATAAATCACCGACAGTGCAGCAGTTTCAATTTGATAATCCACCGACAGTGCTGCAGTTTCTCTGTGATAACTCACCGACAGTGCAGCACTTTCCCTGTGATAACTCACTGACAGTGCAGCACTTTGTCTGTGATAATCAACCGACAGTGCAGCAGTTTATCTGTGATAACCCACTGACAGTGCAGCACTTTCTCTGTGATAATCCACCGACAGTGCAGCAGTTTATCTGTGATAACCCACTGACAGTGCAGCACTTTCTCTGTGATAATCCACCGACAGTGCAGCACTTTTTCTGTGATAATCCTCTGACAGTGCAGCACTTACCCTGTGATAACCCACTAACAGTGCAGCACTTTCTCTGTGATAACCCACTGACAGTGCAGCACTTTCTCTGTGATAACCCACTGACAGTTCAACACTTTCCCTGTGATAACCCACTGACAGTGCAGCACTTTCCCTGTGATAACCCACTGACAGTGTAACACTTTCTCTGTGATAACTCGCTGACAGTGTAACACTTTCTCTGTGATAACTCACTGACAGTGCAGCACTTTCCCTGTGATAACCCACTGACAGTGTAACACTTTCTCTGTGATAACACACTGACAGTGCAGCACTTACTCTGTGATAACTCACCGACAGTGCAGCTGTTTCCCTGTGATAACTCACCGACAGTGCAGCACTTTCCCTGTGATAATCCACCGACAGTGCAGCACTTTCCCTGTGATAAATCACCGACAGTGCAGCAGTTTCACTGTGATAACTTACCGACAGTGCAGCACTTTCTCTGTGATAACCCACCGACAGTGCAGCAATTTCACTGTGATAACTTACCGACAGTGCAGCACTTTCTCTGTGATAAATCACCGACAGTGCAGCAGTTTCAATTTGATAATCCACCGACAGTGCAGCACTTTCTCTGTGATAACCCACCGACAGTGCAGCAGTTTCACTGTGATAACTTACCGACAGTGCAGCACTTTCTCTGTGATAAATCACCGACAGTGCAGCAGTTTCAATTTGATAATCCACCGACAGTGCTGCAGGTTCTCTGTGATAACTCACCGACAGTGCAGCACTTTCTCTGTGATAATCCACCGACAGTGCAGCACTCTCTCTGTGATAAATCACCGACAGTGCAGCAGTTTCAATTTGATAATCCACCGACAGTGCTGCAGTTTATCTGTGATAACCCACTGACAGTGCAGCACTTTCTCTGTGATAACTCACCGACAGTGCAGCACTTTCTCTGTGATAAATCACCGACAGTGCAGCAGTTTCACTGTGATAAATCACTGACAGTGCAGCACTTTCTCTGTGATAAATCACTGACAGTGCAGCACTTTCTCTGTGATAACTTACCGACAGTGCAGCACTTTCTCTGTGATAAATCACTGACAATGCAGCACTTTCTCTGTGATAACCCACTGACAGTGCAGCAGTTTCCCTGTGATAACCCACTGACAGTGCAGCACTTTCTCTGTGATAACCCACTGACAGTGCAGCACTTTCTCAGTGATAACTCGCTGACAGTGCAGCACTTTCTCTGTGATAACCCACTGACAGTGCAGCACTTTCCCTGTGATAACGCACTGACAGTGCAGCACTTTCTCAGTGATAACTCGCTGACAGTGCAGCACTTTCTCTGTGATAACTCACCGACAGTGCAACACTTTCTCTGTGATAACCCACTGCCAGTTCAGCAATTTATCTGTGATAACTCACCGACAGTGTAACACTTTCTCTGTGATAACCCACTGAGAATGCAGCACTTTCTCTGTGATAACCCGCTGACAGTGCAGCACTTTCTCTGTGATAACTCACCGACAGTGTAACACTTTCTCTGTGATAACCCACTGACAGTGCAGCACTTTCTCTGTGATAATTTACCGACAGTGCAGCACTTTCTCTGTGATAACCCACCGACAGTAGAGCACTTTCCCTGTGATAACCCACTGACAGTGCAGCACTTTCTCTGTGATAACCCACTGACAGTTCAGCACTTTCTCTGTGATAACTCACCGACAGTGCAGCACTTTCTCTGTGATAACCCACTGACAGTGCAGCACTTTCTCTGTGATAATCCACTGACAGTGCAGCACTTTCCCTGTGATAACACACTGACAGTACAGCACTTTCTCTGTGATTACACACTGACAGTACAGCACTTTCTCTGTGATTACACACTGACAATGCAGCACTTTCCCTGCGATAACCCACTGACAGTGCAGCACTTTCTCTGTGATAACCCACTGACAGTGCAGCACTTTCGCTGTGATAATCCACTGACAGTGCAGCACTTTCCCTGTGATAACACACTGACAGTACAGCACTTTCTCTGTGATAACACACTGACAGTACAGCACTTTCTCTGTGATAACCCACTGACAGTGCAGCACTTTCCCTGCGATAACCCACTGACAGTGCAGCACTTTCTCTGTGATAACCCACTGACAGTGCAGCACTTTCTCTGTGATAACTCACCGACAGTGCAGCTGTTTCCCTGTGATAACTCACCGACAATGCAGCACTTTCCCTGCGATAATCCACCGACAGTGCAGCAGTTTCTCTGTGATAACTTACCGACAGTGCAGCACTTTCTCTGTGATAACCCACTGACAGTGCAGCAGTTTCACTGTGATAACTTACCGACAGTGTAGCACTTTCTCTGTGATAAATCACCGACAGTGCAGCAGTTTCCATTTGATAATCCACCGACAGTGCTGCAGTTTGTCTGTGATAACTCACCGACAGTGCAGCACTTTCTCTGTGATCATCCACCGACAGTGCAGCACTTTCTCTGTTGTAAATCACCGGCAGTGCAGCAGTTTCAATTTGATAATCCACCGACAGTGCTGCAGTTTATCAGTGATAACCCACTGACAGTGCAGCACTTTCTCTGTGATAACTCACCGACAGTGCAGCACTTTCTCTGTGATAAATCACCGACAGTGCAGCAGTTTCACAGTGATAAATCACTGACAGTGCAGCACTTTCTCTGTGATAAATCACTGACAGTGCAGCACTTTCTCTGTGATAACTTACCGACAGTGCAGCACTTTCTCTGTGATAAATCACTGACAGTGCAGCACTTTCTCTGTGATAACCCACTGACAGTGCAGCAGTTTCCCTGTGATAACCCACTGACAGTGCAGCACTTTCTCTGTGATAACCCACTGACAGTGCAGCACTTTCTCAGTGATAACTCGCTGACAGTCCAGCACTTTCTCTGTGATAACCCACTGACAGTGCAGCACTTTCCCTGTGATAACGCACTTACAGTGCAGCACTTTCTCAGTGATAACTCGCTGACAGTGCAGCACTTTCTCTGTGATAACTCACCGACAGTGCAGCACTTTCTCTGTGAAAACCCACTGACAGTTCATCAATTTCTCTGTGATAACTCACAGACAGTGTAACACTTTCTCTGTGATAACCCACTGACAGTGCAGCACTTTCTCTGTGATAACCCACTGACAGTGCAGCACTTTCTCTGTGATAACTCACTGACAGTGTAACACATTCTCTGTGACAACCCACTGACAGTGCAGCACTTTCTCTGTGATAACTCACCGACAGTGCAGCACTTTCTCTGTGATAATCCACCGACAGTGCAGCACTCTCTCTGTGATAAATCACCGACAGTGCAGCAGTTTCAATTTGATAATCCACCGACAGTGCTGCAGTTTATCTGTGATAACCCACTGACAGTGCAGCACTTTCTCTGTGATAACTCACCGACAGTGCAGCACTTTCTCTGTGATAAATCACCGACAGTGCAGCAGTTTCACTGTGATAAATCACTGACAGTGCAGCACTTTCTCTGTGATAAATCACTGACAGTGCAGCACTTTCTCTGTGATAACTTACCGACAGTGCAGCACTTTCTCTGTGATAAATCACTGACAATGCAGCACTTTCTCTGTGATAACCCACTGACAGTGCAGCAGTTTCCCTGTGATAACCCACTGACAGTGCAGCACTTTCTCTGTGATAACCCACTGACAGTGCAGCACTTTCTCAGTGATAACTCGCTGACAGTGCAGCACTTTCTCTGTGATAACCCACTGACAGTGCAGCACTTTCCCTGTGATAACGCACTGACAGTGCAGCACTTTCTCAGTGATAACCCGCTGACAGTGCAGCACTTTCTCTGTGATAACTCACCGACAGTGCAACACTTTCTCTGTGATAACCCACTGCCAGTTCAGCAATTTATCTCTGATAACTCACCGACAGTGTAACACTTTCTCTGTGATAACCCACTGAGAATGCAGCACTTTCTCTGTGATAACCCGCTGACAGTGCAGCACTTTCTCTGTGATAACTCACCGACAGTGTAACACTTTCTCTGTGATAACCCACTGACAGTGCAGCACTTTCTCTGTGATAACTTACCGACAGTGCAGCACTTTCTCTGTGATAACCCACCGACAGTAGAGCACTTTCCCTGTGATAACCCACTGACAGTGCAGCACTTTCTCTGTGATAACCCACTGACAGTTCAGCACTTTCTCTGTGATAACTCACCGACAGTGCAGCACTTTCTCTGTGATAACCCACTGACAGTGCAGCACTTTCTCTGTGATAATCCACTGACAGTGCAGCACTTTCCCTGTGATAACACACTGACAGTACAGCACTTTCTCTGTGATTACACACTGACAGTACAGCACTTTCTCTGTGATTACACACTGACAATGCAGCACTTTCCCTGCGATAACCCACTGACAGTGCAGCACTTTCTCTGTGATAACCCACTGACAGTGCAGCACTTTCGCTGTGATAATCCACTGACAGTGCAGCACTTTCCCTGTGATAACACACTGACAGTACAGCACTTTCTCTGTGATAACACACAGACAGTACAGCACTTTCTCTGTGATAACCCACTGACAGTGCAGCACTTTCCCTGCGATAACCCACTGACAGTGCAGCACTTTCTCTGTGATAACCCACTGACAGTGCAGCACTTTCTCTGTGATAACTCACCGACAGTGCAGCTGTTTCCCTGTGATAACTCACCGACAATGCAGCACTTTCCCTGCGATAATCCACCGACAGTGCAGCAGTTTCTCTGTGATAACTTACCGACAGTGCAGCACTTTCTCTGTGATAACCCACTGACAGTGCAGCAGTTTCACTGTGATAACTTACCGACAGTGTAGCACTTTCTCTGTGATAAATCACCGACAGTGCAGCAGTTTCCATTTGATAATCCACCGACAGTGCTGCAGTTTGTCTGTGATAACTCACCGACAGTGCAGCACTTTCTCTGTGATCATCCACCGACAGTGCAGCACTTTCTCTGTTGTAAATCACCGGCAGTGCAGCAGTTTCAATTTGATAATCCACCGACAGTGCTGCAGTTTTTCAGTGATAACCCACTGACAGTGCAGCACTTTCTCTGTGATAACTCACCGAGAGTGCAGCACTTTCTCTGTGATAAATCACCGACAGTGCAGCAGTTTCACAGTGATAAATCACTGACAGTGCAGCACTTTCTCTGTGATAAATCACTGACAGTGCAGCACTTTCTCTGTGATAACTTACCGACAGTGCAGCACTTTCTCTGTGATAAATCACTGACAGTGCAGCACTTTCTCTGTGATAACCCACTGACAGTGCAGCAGTTTCCCTGTGATAACCCACTGACAGTGCAGCACTTTCTCTGTGATAACCCACTGACAGTGCAGCACTTTCTCAGTGATAACTCGCTGACAGTCCAGCACTTTCTCTGTGATAACCCACTGACAGTGCAGCACTTTCCCTGTGATAACGCACTTACAGTGCAGCACTTTCTCAGTGATAACTCGCTGACAGTGCAGCACTTTCTCTGTGATAACTCACCGACAGTGCAGCACTTTCTCTGTGAAAACCCACTGACAGTTCATCAATTTCTCTGTGATAACTCACAGACAGTGTAACACTTTCTCTGTGATAACCCACTGACAGTGCAGCACTTTCTCTGTGATAACCCACTGACAGTGCAGCACTTTCTCTGTGATAACTCACTGACAGTGTAACACATTCTCTGTGACAACCCACTGACAGTGCAGCACTTTCTCTGTGATAACTCACCGACAGTGCAGCACTTTCACTGTGATAACCCACCGACAGTACAGCACTTTCCCTGTGATAACCCACTGACAGTGCAGCACTTTCTCTGTGATAACCCACTGACAGTGCAGCACTTTCTCTGTGATAACTCACCGACAGTGTAACACTTTCTCTGTCATAACCCACTGACAGTGCAGCACTTTCTCTGTGATAACTCACCGACAGTGCAGCACTTTCTCTGTGATAACCCACCGCCAGTGCAGCACTTACCCTGTGATAACCCACTAACAGTGCAGCACTTTCTCTGTGATAACACACTGACAGTGCAGCACTTTCTCTGTGATAACCCACTGACAGTTCTACACTTTCCCTGTGATAACCCACTGACAGTGCAGCACTTTCCCTGTGATAACCCACTGACAGTGTAACACTTTCTCTGTGATAACTCACTGACAGTGTAACACTTTCTCTGTGAGAAATCACTGACAGTGCAGCACTTTCTCTGTGATAACCCACTGACAGTGTAACACTTTCTCTGTGAAAACACACTGACAGTGCAGCACTTTCCCTGTGATAACCCACTGACAGTGCAGCACTTTCCCTGTTATAACCCACTGACAGTGCAGCACTTTCTCTGTGATAACCCACTGACAGTGCAGCACTTTCTCTGTGATAACTCACCGACAGTGCAGCACTTTCTCTGTGATAACCCAGTGACAGTGCAGCACTTTCTCCGTGATAGCCCACTGACAGTGCAGCACTTTCTCTGTGATAACCCACCGACAGTGCAGCACTTTCTCTGTGATAACCCACTGATAGTGCCGCACTTTCTCTGTGATAACCCACTGACAGTGCAGCACTTTCTCTGTGATAACTCACCGACAGAGCAGCACTTTCTCTGTGATAACCCACTGACAGTGCAGCACTTTCCCTGTGATAACACACTGACAGTACAGCACTTTCTCTGTGATAACCCACTGACAGTACAGCACTTTCTCTGTGATAACCCACTGACAGTGCAGCACTTTCCCTGCGATAACCCACTGACAGTGCAGCACTTTCTCTGTGATAACCCACTGACAGTGCAGCACTTACTCTGTGATAACTCACCGACAGTGCAGCTGTTTCCCTGTGATAACTCACCGACAGTGCAGCACTTTCCCTGTGATAATCCACCGACAGTGCAGCACTTTCCCTGTGATAAATCACCGACAGTGCAGCAGTTTCACTGTGATAACTTACCGACAGTGCAGCACTTTCTCTGTGATAACCCACCGACAGTGCAGCAATTTCACTGTGATAACTTACCGACAGTGCAGCACTTTCTCTGTGATAAATCACCGACAGTGCAGCAGTTTCAATTTGATAATCCACCGACAGTGCTGCAGTTTCTCTGTGATAACTCACCGACAGTGCAGCACTTTCCCTGTGATAACTCACTGACAGTGCAGCACTTTGTCAGTGATAATCCACCGACAGTGCAGCAGTTTATCTGTGATAAGCCACTGACAGTGCAGCACTTTCTCTGTGATAACCCACCGCCAGTGCAGCACTTACCCTGTGATAACCCACTAACAGTGCAGCACTTTCTCTGTGATAACCCACTGACAGTGCAGCACTTTCCCTGTGATAACCCACTGACAGTGTAACACTTTCTCTGTGATAACACACTGACAGTGCAGCACTTTCCCTGTGATAACCCACCGTCAGTGCAGCACTTTCCCTGTGATAACCCGCTGACAGTGCAGCACTTTCTCTTTGATAACCCACTGAAAGTGCAGCACTTTCCCTGTGATAACCCACTGACAGTGTAACACTTTCTCTGTGATAACACACTGTCAGTGCAGCACTTTCCCTGTGATAACCCACTGACAGTGTAACACTTTCTCTGTGATAACACACTGACAGTGCAGCACTTTCCCTGTGATAACCCACTGTCAGTGCAGCACTTTCCCTGTGATAACCCGCTGACAGTGCAGCACTTTCTCTGTGATAACCCACTGACAGTGCAGCACTTTCTCTGTGATAACTCACCGACAGTGCAGCACTTTCTCTGTGATAACCCAGTGACAGTGCAGCACTTTCTCTGTGATAACCCACTGACAGTGCAGCACTTTCTCTGTGATAACCCACCGACAGTGCAGCACTTTCTCTGTGATAACTCACTGACAGTGCAGCACTTTCTCTGTTATAACCCACTGACAGTGCAGCACTTTCTCTGTGATAACTCACCGACAGTGCAGCACTTTCTCTGTGATAACCCACTGACAGTGCTGCACTTTCCCTTAGATAACACGCTGACAGTACCGCACTTTCTCTGTGATAACCCACTGACAGTGCAGCACTTTCCCTGCGATAACCCACTGACAGTGCAGCACTTTCTCTGTGATAACCCACTGACAGTGCAGCACTTTCTCTGTGATAACTCACCGACAGTGCAGCTGTTTCCCTGTGATAACTCACCGACAGTGCAGCACTTTCCCTGTGATAATCCACCGACAGTGCAGCACTTTCCCTGTGATAAATCACCGACAGTGCAGCAGTTTCACTGTGATAACTTACCGACAGTGCAGCACTTTCTCTGTGATAACCCACCGACAGTGCAGCAGTTTCACTGTGATAACTTACCGACAGTGCAGCACTTTCTCTGTGATAAATCACCGACAGTGCAGCAGTTTCAATTTGATAATCCACCGACAGTGCTGCAGTTTCTCTGTGATAACTCACCGACAGTGCAGCACTTTCCCTGTGATAACTCACTGACAGTGCAGCACTTTGTCTGTGATAATCAACCGACAGTGCAGCAGTTTATCTGTGATAACCCACTGACAGTGCAGCACTTTCTCTGTGATAATCCACCGACAGTGCAGCAGTTTATCTGTGATAACCCACTGACAGTGCAGCACTTTCTCTGTGATAATCCACCGACAGTGCAGCACTTTTTCTGTGATAATCCTCTGACAGTGCAGCACTTACCCTGTGATAACCCACTAACAGTGCAGCACTTTCTCTGTGATAACCCACTGACAGTGCAGCACTTTCTCTGTGATAACCCACTGACAGTTCAACACTTTCCCTGTGATAACCCACTGACAGTGCAGCACTTTCCCTGTGATAACCCACTGACAGTGTAACACTTTCTCTGTGATAACTCGCTGACAGTGTAACACTTTCTCTGTGATAACTCACTGACAGTGCAGCACTTTCCCTGTGATAACCCACTGACAGTGTAACACTTTCTCTGTGATAACACACTGACAGTGCAGCACTTACTCTGTGATAACTCACCGACAGTGCAGCTGTTTCCCTGTGATAACTCACCGACAGTGCAGCACTTTCCCTGTGATAATCCACCGACAGTGCAGCACTTTCCCTGTGATAAATCACCGACAGTGCAGCAGTTTCACTGTGATAACTTACCGACAGTGCAGCACTTTCTCTGTGATAACCCACCGACAGTGCAGCAATTTCACTGTGATAACTTACCGACAGTGCAGCACTTTCTCTGTGATAAATCACCGACAGTGCAGCAGTTTCAATTTGATAATCCACCGACAGTGCAGCACTTTCTCTGTGATAACCCACCGACAGTGCAGCAGTTTCACTGTGATAACTTACCGACAGTGCAGCTCTTTCTCTGTGATAAATCACCGACAGTGCAGCAGTTTCAATTTGATAATCCACCGACAGTGCTGCAGGTTCTCTGTGATAACTCACCGACAGTGCAGCACTTTCTCTGTGATAATCCACCGACAGTGCAGCACTCTCTCTGTGATAAATCACCGACAGTGCAGCAGTTTCAATTTGATAATCCACCGACAGTGCTGCAGTTTATCTGTGATAACCCACTGACAGTGCAGCACTTTCTCTGTGATAACTCACCGACAGTGCAGCACTTTCTCTGTGATAAATCACCGACAGTGCAGCAGTTTCACTGTGATAAATCACTGACAATGCAGCACTTTCTCTGTGATAAATCACTGACAGTGCAGCACTTTCTCTGTGATAACTTACCGACAGTGCAGCACTTTCTCTGTGATAAATCACTGACAATGCAGCACTTTCTCTGTGATAACCCACTGACAGTGCAGCAGTTTCCCTGTGATAACCCACTGACAGTGCAGCACTTTCTCTGTGATAACCCACTGACAGTGCAGCACTTTCTCAGTGATAACTCGCTGACAGTGCAGCACTTTCTCTGTGATAACCCACTGACAGTGCAGCACTTTCCCTGTGATAACGCACTGACAGTGCAGCACTTTCTCAGTGATAACTCGCTGACAGTGCAGCACTTTCTCTGTGATAACTCACCGACAGTGCAACACTTTCTCTGTGATAACCCACTGCCAGTTCAGCAATTTATCTGTGATAACTCACCGACAGTGTAACACTTTCTCTGTGATAACCCACTGAGAATGCAGCACTTTCTCTGTGATAACCCGCTGACAGTGCAGCACTTTCTCTGTGATAACTCACCGACAGTGTAACACTTTCTCTGTGATAACCCACTGACAGTGCAGCACTTTCTCTGTGATAACTTACCGACAGTGCAGCACTTTCTCTGTGATAACCCACCGACAGTAGAGCACTTTCCCTGTGATAACCCACTGACAGTGCAGCACTTTCTCTGTGATAACCCACTGACAGTTCAGCACTTTCTCTGTGATAACTCACCGACAGTGCAGCACTTTCTCTGTGATAACCCACTGACAGTGCAGCACTTTCTCTGTGATAATCCACTGACAGTGCAGCACTTTCCCTGTGATAACACACTGACAGTACAGCACTTTCTCTGTGATTACACACTGACAGTACAGCACTTTCTCTGTGATTACACACTGACAATGCAGCACTTTCCCTGCGATAACCCACTGACAGTGCAGCACTTTCTCTGTGATAACCCACTGACAGTGCAGCACTTTCGCTGTGATAATCCACTGACAGTGCAGCACTTTCCCTGTGATAACACACTGACAGTACAGCACTTTCTCTGTGATAACCCACTGACAGTGCAGCACTTTCTCTGTGATAACCCACTGACAGTGCAGCACTTTCCCTGCGATAACCCACTGACAGTGCAGCACTTTCTCTGTGATAACCCACTGACAGTGCAGCACTTTCTCTGTGATAACTCACCGACAGTGCA
Source organism: Chiloscyllium punctatum (assembly GCF_047496795.1). Classification (NCBI taxonomy): domain Eukaryota; kingdom Metazoa; phylum Chordata; class Chondrichthyes; order Orectolobiformes; family Hemiscylliidae; genus Chiloscyllium; species Chiloscyllium punctatum. The sequence goes on along the minus strand of NC_092751.1, from coordinate 71,255,694 downwards.
GCTGTTTCCCTGTGATAACTCACCGACAATGCAGCACTTTCCCTGCGATAATCCACCGACAGTGCAGCAGTTTCTCTGTGATAACTTACCGACAGTGCAGCACTTTCTCTGTGATAACCCACTGACAGTGCAGCAGTTTCACTGTGATAACTTACCGACAGTGTAGCACTTTCTCTGTGATAAATCACCGACAGTGCAGCAGTTTCCATTTGATAATCCACCGACAGTGCTGCAGTTTCTCTGTGATAACTCACCGACAGTGCAGCACTTTCTCTGTGATAATCCACCGACAGTGCAGCACTTTCTCTGTGATAAATCACCGGCAGTGCAGCAGTTTCAATTTGATAATCCACCGACAGTGCTGCAGTTTATCAGTGATAACCCACTGACAGTGCAGCACTTTCTCTGTGATAACTCACCGACAGTGCAGCACTTTCTCTGTGATAAATCACCGACAGTGCAGCAGTTTCACAGTGATAAATCACTGACAGTGCAGCACTTTCTCTGTGATAAATCACTGACAGTGCAGCACTTTCTCTGTGATAACTTACCGACAGTGCAGCACTTTCTCTGTGATAAATCACTGACAGTGCAGCACTTTCTCTGTGATAACCCACTGACAGTGCAGCAGTTTCCCTGTGATAACCCACTGACAGTGCAGCACTTTCTCTGTGATAACCCACTGACAGTGCAGCACTTTCTCAGTGATAACTCGCTGACAGTCCAGCACTTTCTCTGTGATAACCCACTGACAGTGCAGCACTTTCCCTGTGATAACGCACTTACAGTGCAGCACTTTCTCAGTGATAACCCGCTGACAGTGCAGCACTTTCTCTGTGATAACTCACCGACAGTGCAGCACTTTCTCTGTGAAAACCCACTGACAGTTCATCAATTTCTCTGTGATAACTCACAGACAGTGTAACACTTTCTCTGTGATAACCCACTGACAGTGCAGCACTTTCTCTGTGATAACCCACTGACAGTGCAGCACTTTCTCTGTGATAACTCACTGACAGTGTAACACATTCTCTGTGACAACCCACTGACAGTGCAGCACTTTCTCTGTGATAACTCACCGACAGTGCAGCACTTTCACTGTGATAACACACCGACAGTACAGCACTTTCCCTGTGATAACCCACTGACAGTGCAGCACTTTCTCTGTGATAACGCACTGACAGTGCAGCACTTTCTCTGTGATAACTCACCGACAGTGTAACACTTTCTCTGTCATAACCCACTGACAGTGCAGCACTTTCTCTGTGATAACTCACCGACAGTGCAGCACTTTCTCTGTGATAACCCACCGCCAGTGCAGCACTTACCCTGTGATAACCCACTAACAGTGCAGCACTTTCTCTGTGATAACCCACTGACAGTGCAGCACTTTCTCTGTGATAACCCACTGACAGTTCAACACTTTCCCTGTGATAACCCACTGACAGTGCAGCACTTTCCCTGTGATAACCCACTGACAGTGTAACACTTTCTCTGTGAGAACTCACTGACAGTGCAGCACTTTCTCTGTGATAACCCACTGACAGTGTAACACTTTCTCTGTGAAAACACACTGACAGTGCAGCACTTTCCCTGTGATAACCCACTGACAGTGCAGCACTTTCCCTGTGATAACCCACTGACAGTGCAGCACTTTCTCTGTGATAACCCACTGACAGTGCAGCACTTTCTCTGTGATAACTCACCGACAGTGCAGCACTTTCTCTGTGATAACCCAGTGACAGTGCAGCACTTTCTCCGTGATAGCCCACTGACAGTGCAGCACTTTCTCTGTGATAACCCACCGACAGTGCAGCATTTTCTCTGTGATAACCCACTGACAGTGCAGCACTTTCTCTGTGATAACTCACCGACAGAGCAGCACTTTCTCTGTGATAACCCACTGACAGTGCAGCACTTTCTCTGTGATAACACACTGACAGTACAGCACTTTCTCTGTGATAACCCACTGACAGTACAGCACTTTCTCTGTGATAACCCACTGACAGTGCAGCACTTTCCTCGCGATAACCCACTGACAGTGCAGCACTTTCTCTGTGATAACCCACTGACAGTGCAGCACTTACTCTGTGATAACTCACCGACAGTGCAGCTGTTTCCCTGTGATAACTCACCGACAGTGCAGCACTTTCCCTGTGATAATCCACCGACAGTGCAGCACTTTCCCTGTGATAACCCACCGACAGTGCAGCAATTTCACTGTGATAACTTACCGACAGTGCAGCACTTTCTCTGTGATAAATCACCGACAGTGCAGCAGTTTCAATTTGATAATCCACCGACAGTGCTGCAGTTTCTCTGTGATAACTCACCGACAGTGCAGCACTTTCCCTGTGATAACTCACTGACAGTGCAGCACTTTGTCAGTGATAATCCACCGACAGTGCAGCAGTTTATCTGTGATAACCCACTGACAGTGCAGCACTTTCTCTGTGATAACTCACCGACAGTGTAACACTTTCTCTGTCATAACCCACTGACAGTGCAGCACTTTCTCTGTGATAACTCACCGACAGTGCAGCACTTTCTCTGTGATAACCCACCGCCAGTGCAGCACTTACCCTGTGATAACCCACTAACAGTGCAGCACTTTCTCTGTGATAACACACTGACAGTGCAGCACTTTCTCTGTGATAACCCACTGACAGTTCAACACTTTCCCTGTGATAACCCACTGACAGTGCAGCACTTTCCCTGTGATAACCCACTGACAGTGTAACACTTTCTCTGTGATAACTCACTGACAGTGTAACACTTTCTCTGTGAGAAATCACTGACAGTGCAGCACTTTCTCTGTGATAACCCACTGACAGTGTAACACTTTCTCTGTGAAAACACACTGACAGTGCAGCACTTTCCCTGTGATAACCCACTGACAGTGCAGCACTTTCCCTGTTATAACCCACTGACAGTGCAGCACTTTCTCTGTGATAACCCACTGACAGTGCAGCACTTTCTCTGTGATAACTCACCGACAGTGCAGCACTTTCTCTGTGATAACCCAGTGACAGTGCAGCACTTTCTCCGTGATAGCCCACTGACAGTGCAGCACTTTCTCTGTGATAACCCACCGACAGTGCAGCACTTTCTCTGTGATAACCCACTGATAGTGCCGCACTTTCTCTGTGATAACCCACTGACAGTGCAGCACTTTCTCTGTGATAACTCACCGACAGAGCAGCACTTTCTCTGTGATAACCCACTGACAGTGCAGCACTTTCCCTGTGATAACACACTGACAGTACAGCACTTTCTCTGTGATAACCCACTGACAGTACAGCACTTTCTCTGTGATAACCCACTGACAGTGCAGCACTTTCCCTGCGATAACCCACTGACAGTGCAGCACTTTCTCTGTGATAACCCACTGACAGTGCAGCACTTACTCTGTGATAACTCACCGACAGTGCAGCTGTTTCCCTGTGATAACTCACCGACAGTGCAGCACTTTCCCTGTGATAATCCACCGACAGTGCAGCACTTTCCCTGTGATAAATCACCGACAGTGCAGCAGTTTCACTGTGATAACTTACCGACAGTGCAGCACTTTCTCTGTGATAACCCACCGACAGTGCAGCAATTTCACTGTGATAACTTACCGACAGTGCAGCACTTTCTCTGTGATAAATCACCGACAGTGCAGCAGTTTCAATTTGATAATCCACCGACAGTGCTGCAGTTTCTCTGTGATAACTCACCGACAGTGCAGCACTTTCCCTGTGATAACTCACTGACAGTGCAGCACTTTGTCAGTGATAATCCACCGACAGTGCAGCAGTTTATCTGTGATAAGCCACTGACAGTGCAGCACTTTCTCTGTGATAACCCACCGCCAGTGCAGCACTTACCCTGTGATAACCCACTAACAGTGCAGCACTTTCTCTGTGATAACCCACTGACAGTGCAGCACTTTCCCTGTGATAACCCACTGACAGTGTAACACTTTCTCTGTGATAACACACTGACAGTGCAGCACTTTCCCTGTGATAACCCACCGTCAGTGCAGCACTTTCCCTGTGATAACCCGCTGACAGTGCAGCACTTTCTCTTTGATAACCCACTGAAAGTGCAGCACTTTCCCTGTGATAACCCACTGACAGTGTAACACTTTCTCTGTGATAACACACTGTCAGTGCAGCACTTTCCCTGTGATAACCCACTGACAGTGTAACACTTTCTCTGTGATAACACACTGACAGTGCAGCACTTTCCCTGTGATAACCCACTGTCAGTGCAGCACTTTCCCTGTGATAACCCGCTGACAGTGCAGCACTTTCTCTGTGATAACCCACTGACAGTGCAGCACTTTCTCTGTGATAACTCACCGACAGTGCAGCACTTTCTCTGTGATAACCCAGTGACAGTGCAGCACTTTCTCTGTGATAAGCCACTGACAGTGCAGCACTTTCTCTGTGATAACCCACCGACAGTGCAGCACTTTCTCTGTGATAACTCACTGACAGTGCAGCACTTTCTCTGTTATAACCCACTGACAGTGCAGCACTTTCTCTGTGATAACTCACCGACAGTGCAGCACTTTCTCTGTGATAACCCACTGACAGTGCTGCACTTTCCCTTAGATAACACGCTGACAGTACCGCACTTTCTCTGTGATAACCCACTGACAGTGCAGCACTTTCCCTGCGATAACCCACTGACAGTGCAGCACTTTCTCTGTGATAACCCACTGACAGTGCAGCACTTTCTCTGTGATAACTCACCGACAGTGCAGCTGTTTCCCTGTGATAACTCACCGACAGTGCTGCACTTTCCCTGTGATAATCCACCGACAGTGCAGCACTTTCCCTGTGATAAATCACCGACAGTGCAGCAGTTTCACTGTGATAACTTACCGACAGTGCAGCACTTTCTCTGTGATAACCCACCGACAGTGCAGCAGTTTCACTGTGATAACTTACCGACAGTGCAGCACTTTCTCTGTGATAAATCACCGACAGTGCAGCAGTTTCAATTTGATAATCCACCGACAGTGCTGCAGTTTCTCTGTGATAACTCACCGACAGTGCAGCACTTTCCCTGTGATAACTCACTGACAGTGCAGCACTTTGTCTGTGATAATCAACCGACAGTGCAGCAGTTTATCTGTGATAACCCACTGACAGTGCAGCACTTTCTCTGTGATAATCCACCGACAGTGCAGCAGTTTATCTGTGATAACCCACTGACAGTGCAGCACTTTCTCTGTGATAATCCACCGACAGTGCAGCACTTTTTCTGTGATAATCCTCTGACAGTGCAGCACTTACCCTGTGATAACCCACTAACAGTGCAGCACTTTCTCTGTGATAACCCACTGACAGTGCAGCACTTTCTCTGTGATAACCCACTGACAGTTCAACACTTTCCCTGTGATAACCCACTGACAGTGCAGCACTTTCCCTGTGATAACCCACTGACAGTGTAACACTTTCTCTGTGATAACTCGCTGACAGTGTAACACTTTCTCTGTGATAACTCACTGACAGTGCAGCACTTTCCCTGTGATAACCCACTGACAGTGTAACACTTTCTCTGTGATAACACACTGACAGTGCAGCACTTTCCCTGTGATAACCCACTGACAGTGTAACACTTTCTCTGTGATAACTCACTGACAGTGCAGCACTTTCCCTGTGATAACCCACTGACAGTGCAGCACTTTCCCTGTGATAACCCGCTGACAGTGCAGCACTTTCTCTGTGATAACCCACTGACAGTGCAGCACTTTCTCTGTGATAACTCACCGACAGTGCAGCACTTTCTCTGTGATAACCCAGTGACAGTGCAGCACTTTCTCTGTGATAACCCACTGACAGTGCAGCACTTTCTCTGTGATAACTCACCGACAGTGCAGCTGTTTCCCTGTGATAACTCACCGACAGTGCAGCACTTTCCCTGCGATAAACCACCGACAGTGCAGCAGTTTCTCTGTGATAACTTACCGACAGTGCAGCACTTTCTCTGTGATAACCCACCGACAGTGCAGCAGTTTCACTGTGATAACTTACCGACAGTGCAGCACTTTCTCTGTGATAAATCACCGACAGTGCAGCAGTTTCAATTTGATAATCCACCGACAGTGCTGCAGGTTCTCTGTGATAACTCACCGACAGTGCAGCACTTTCTCTGTGATAATCCACCGACAGTGCAGCACTCTCTCTGTGATAAATCACCGACAGTGCAGCAGTTTCAATTTGATAATCCACCGACAGTGCTGCAGTTTATCTGTGATAACCCACTGTCAGTGCAGCACTTTCTCTGTGATAACTCACCGACAGTGCAGCACTTTCTCTGTGATAACCCACTGACAGTGCAGCACTTTCCCTGTGATAACGCACTGACAGTGCAGCACTTTCTCAGTGATAACTCGCTGACAGTGCAGCACTTTCTCTGTGATAACTCACCAACAGTGCAACACTTTCTCTGTGATAACCCACTGCCAGTTCAGCAATTTCTCTGTGATAACTCACCGACAGTGTAACACTTTCTCTGTGATAACCCACTGAGAATGCAGCACTTTCTCTGTGATAACCCGCTGACAGTGCAGCACTTTCTCTGTGAAAACTCACCGACAGTGTAACACTTTCTCTGTGATAACCCACTGACAGTGCAGCACTTTCTCTGTGATAACTTACCGACAGTGCAGCACTTTCTCTGTGATAACCCACCGACAGTAGAGCACTTTCCCTGTGATAACCCACTGACAGTGCAGCACTTTCTCTGTGATAACCCACTGACAGTGCAGCACTTTCTCTGTGATAACTCACCGACAGTGCAGCACTTTCTCTGTGATAACCCACTGACAGTGCAGCACTTTCTCTGTGATAATCCACTGACAGTGCAGCACTTTCCCTGTGATAACACACTGACAGTACAGCACTTTCTCTGTGATTACACACTGACAGTACAGCACTTTCTCTGTGATTACACACTGACAATGCAGCACTTTCCCTGCGATAACCCACTGACAGTGCAGCACTTTCTCTGTGATAACCCACTGACAGTGCAGCACTTTCGCTGTGATAATCCACTGACAGTGCAGCACTTTCCCTGTGATAACACACTGACAGTACAGCACTTTCTCTGTGATAACACACTGACAGTACAGCACTTTCTCTGTGATAACCCACTGACAGTGCAGCACTTTCCCTGCGATAACCCACTGACAGTGCAGCACTTTCTCTGTGATAACCCACTGACAGTGCAGCACTTTCTCTGTGATAACTCACCGACAGTGCAGCTGTTTCCCTGTGATAACTCACCGACAATGCAGCACTTTCCCTGCGATAATCCACCGACAGTGCAGCAGTTTCTCTGTGATAACTTACCGACAGTGCAGCACTTTCTCTGTGATAACCCACTGACAGTGCAGCAGTTTCACTGTGATAACTTACCGACAGTGTAGCACTTTCTCTGTGATAAATCACCGACAGTGCAGCAGTTTCCATTTGATAATCCACCGACAGTGCTGCAGTTTCTCTGTGATAACTCACCGACAGTGCAGCACTTTCTCTGTGATAATCCACCGACAGTGCAGCACTTTCTCTGTGATAAATCACCGACAGTGCAGCAGTTTCCATTTGATAATCCACCGACAGTGCTGCAGTTTCTCTGTGATAACTCACCGACAGTGCAGCACTTTCTCTGTGATAATCCACCGACAGTGCAGCACTTTCTCTGTGATAACTTACCGACAGTGCAGCACTTTCTCTGTGATAAATCACTGACAATGCAGCACTTTCTCTGTGATAACCCAGACAGTGCAGCAGTTTCCCTGTGATAACCCACTGACAGTGCAGCACTTTCTCTGTGATAACCCACTGACAGTGCAGCACTTTCTCAGTGATAACTCGCTGACAGTGCAGCACTTTCTCTGTGATAACCCACTGACAGTGCAGCACTTTCCCTGTGATAACGCACTGACAGTGCAGCACTTTCTCAGTGATAACTCGCTGACAGTGCAGCACTTTCTCTGTGATAACTCACCGACAGTGCAACACTTTCTCTGTGATAACCCACTGCCAGTTCAGCAATTTATCTGTGATAACTCACCGACAGTGTAACACTTTCTCTGTGATAACCCACTGAGAATGCAGCACTTTCTCTGTGATAACCCGCTGACAGTGCAGCACTTTCTCTGTGATAACTCACCGACAGTGTAACACTTTCTCTGTGATAACCCACTGACAGTGCAGCACTTTCTCTGTGATAACTTACCGACAGTGCAGCACTTTCTCTGTGATAACCCACCGACAGTAGAGCACTTTCCCTGTGATAACCCACTGACAGTGCAGCACTTTCTCTGTGATAACCCACTGACAGTTCAGCACTTTCTCTGTGATAACTCACCGACAGTGCAGCACTTTCTCTGTGATAACCCACTGACAGTGCAGCACTTTCTCTGTGATAATCCACTGACAGTGCAGCACTTTCCCTGTGATAACACACTGACAGTACAGCACTTTCTCTGTGATTACACACTGACAGTACAGCACTTTCTCTGTGATTACATACTGACAATGCAGCACTTTCCCTGCGATAACCCACTGACAGTGCAGCACTTTCTCTGTGATAACCCACTGACAGTGCAGCACTTTCGCTGTGATAATCCACTGACAGTGCAGCACTTTCCCTGTGATAACACACTGACAGTACAGCACTTTCTCTGTGATAACACACTGACAGTACAGCACTTTCTCTGTGATAACCCACTGACAGTGCAGCACTTTCCCTGCGATAACCCACTGACAGTGCAGCACTTTCTCTGTGATAACCCCCTGACAGTGCAGCACTTTCTCTGTGATAACTCACCGACAGTGCAGCTGTTTCCCTGTGATAACTCACCGACAATGCAGCACTTTCCCTGCGATAATCCACCGACAGTGCAGCAGTTTCTCTGTGATAACTTACCGACAGTGCAGCACTTTCTCTGTGATAACCCACTGACAGTGCAGCAGTTTCACTGTGATAACTTACCGACAGTGTAGCACTTTCTCTGTGATAAATCACCGACAGTGCAGCAGTTTCCATTTGATAATCCACCGACAGTGCTGCAGTTTCTCTGTGATAACTCACCGACAGTGCAGCACTTTCTCTGTGATAATCCACCGACAGTGCAGCACTTTCTCTGTGATAAATCACCGGCAGTGCAGCAGTTTCAATTTGATAATCCACCGACAGTGCTGCAGTTTATCAGTGATAACCCACTGACAGTGCAGCACTTTCTCTGTGATAACTCACCGACAGTGCAGCACTTTCTCTGTGATAAATCACCGACAGTGCAGCAGTTTCACAGTGATAAATCACTGACAGTGCAGCACTTTCTCTGTGATAAATCACTGACAGTGCAGCACTTTCTCTGTGATAACTTACCGACAGTGCAGCACTTTCTCTGTGATAAATCACTGACAGTGCAGCACTTTCTCTGTGATAACCCACTGACAGTGCAGCAGTTTCCCTGTGATAACCCACTGACAGTGCAGCACTTTCTCTGTGATAACCCACTGACAGTGCAGCACTTTCTCAGTGATAACTCGCTGACAGTCCAGCACTTTCTCTGTGATAACCCACTGACAGTGCAGCACTTTCCCTGTGATAACGCACTTACAGTGCAGCACTTTCTCAGTGATAACTCGCTGACAGTGCAGGACTTTCTCTGTGATGACTCACCGACAGTGCAGCACTTTCTCTGTGAAAACCCACTGACAGTTCATCAATTTCTCTGTGATAACTCACAGACAGTGTAACACTTTCTCTGTGATAACCCACTGACAGTGCAGCACTTTCTCTGTGATAACCCACTGACAGTGCAGCACTTTCTCTGTGATAACTCACTGACAGTAACACATTCTCTGTGACAACCCACTGACAGTGCAGCACTTTCTCTGTGATAACTCACCGACAGTGCAGCACTTTCACTGTGATAACCCACCGACAGTACAGCACTTTCCCTGTGATAACCCACTGACAGTGCAGCACTTTCTCTGTGATAACCCACTGACAGTGCAGCACTTTCTCTGTGATAACTCACCGACAGTGTAACACTTTCTCTGTCATAACCCACTGACAGTGCAGCACTTTCTCTGTGATAACTCACCGACAGTGCAGCACTTTCTCTGTGATAACCCACCGCCAGTGCAGCACTTACCCTGTGATAACCCACTAACAGTGCAGCACTTTCTCTGTGATAACCCACTGACAGTGCAGCACTTTCCCTGTGATAACCCACTGACAGTGTAACACTTTCTCTGTGATAACTCACTGACAGTGTAACACTTTCTCTGTGAGAACTCACTGACAGTGCAGCACTTTCTCTGTGATAACCCACTGACAGTGTAACACTTTCTCTGTGAAAACACACTGACAGTGCAGCACTTTCCCTGTGATAACCCACTGACAGTGCAGCACTTTCCCTGTGATAACCCACTGACAGTGCAGCACTTTCTCTGTGATAACCCACTGACAGTGCAGCACTTTCTCTGTGATAACTCACCGACAGTGCAGCACTTTCTCTGTGATAACCCAGTGACAGTGCAGCACTTTCTCCGTGATAGCCCACTGACAGTGCAGCACTTTCTCTGTGATAACCCACCGACAGTGCAGCACTTTCTCTGTGATAACCCACTGATAGTGCCGCACTTTCTCTGTGATAACCCACTGACAGTGCAGCACTTTCTCTGTGATAACTCACCGACAGAGCAGCACTTTCTCTGTGATAACCCACTGACAGTGCAGCACTTTCCCTGTGATAACACACTGACAGTACAGCACTTTCTCTGTGATAACCCACTGACAGTACAGCACTTTCTCTGTGATAACCCACTGACAGTGCAGCACTTTCCCTGCGATAACCCACTGACAGTGCAGCACTTTCTCTGTGATAACCCACTGACAGTGCAGCACTTACTCTGTGATAACTCACCGACAGTGCAGCTGTTTCCCTGTGATAACTCAACGACAGTGCAGCACTTTCCCTGTGATAATCCACCGACAGTGCAGCACTTTCCCTGTGATAAATCACCGACAGTGCAGCAGTTTCACTGTGATAACTTACCGACAGTGCAGCACTTTCTCTGTGATAACCCACCGACAGTGCAGCAATTTCACTGTGATAACTTACCGACAGTGCAGCACTTTCCCTGTGATAACTCACTGACAGTGCAGCACTTTGTCAGTAATAATCCACCGACAGTGCAGCAGTTTCAATTTGATAATCCACCGACAGTGCTGCAGTTTCTCTGTGATAACTCACCGACAGTGCAGCACTTTCCCTGTGATAACTCACTGACAGTGCAGCACTTTGTCAGTAATAATCCACCGACAGTGCAGCAGTTTATCTGTGATAACCCACTGACAGTGCAGCACTTTCTATGTGATAACCCACCGCCAGTGCAGCACTTTCTCTGTGATAACCCAGTGACAGTGCAGCACTTTCTCTGTGATAACCCACTGACAGTGCAGCACTTTCTCTGTGATAACTCACCGACAGTGCAGCTGTTTCCCTGTGATAACTCACCGAAAGTGCAGCACTTTCCCTGCGATAATCCACCGACAGTGCAGCAGTTTCTCTGTGATAACTTACCGACAGTGCAGCACTTTCTCTGTGATAACCCACCGACAGTGCAGCAGTTTCACTGTGATAACTTACCGACAGTGCAGCACTTTCTCTGTGATAAATCACCGACAGTGCAGCAGTTTCAATTTCATAATCCACCGACAGTGCTGCAGGTTCTCTGTGATAACTCACCGACAGTGCAGCACTTTCTCTGTGATAATCCACCGACAGTGCAGCACTCTCTCTGTGATAAATCACCGACAGTGCAGCAGTTTCAATTTGATAATCCACCGACAGTGCTGCAGTTTATCTGTGATAACCCACTGACAGTGCAGCACTTTCTCTGTGATAACTCACCGACAGTGCAGCACTTTCTCTGTGATAAATCACCGACAGTGCAGCAGTTTCACTGTGATAAATCACTGACAGTGCAGCACTTTCTCTGTGATAAATCACTGACAGTGCAGCACTTTCTCTGTGATAACTTACCGACAGTGCAGCACTTTCTCTGTGATAAATCACTGACAATGCAGCACTTTTTCTGTGATAACCCACTGACAGTGCAGCAGTTTCCCTGTGATAACCCACTGACAGTGCAGCACTTTCTCTGTGATAACCCACTGACAGTGCAGCACTTTCTCAGTGATAACTCGCTGACAGTGCAGCACTTTCTCTGTGATAACCCACTGACAGTGCAGCACTTTCCCTGTGATAACGCACTGACAGTGCAGCACTTTCTCAGTGATAACTCGCTGACAGTGCAGCACTTTCTCTGTGATAACTCACCAACAGTGCAGCACTTTCTCTGTGATAACCCACTGACAGTGCAGCACTTTCCCTGCGATAACCCACTGACAGTGCAGCACTTTCTCTGTGATAACCCACTGACAGTGCAGCACTTTCTCTGTGATAACTCACCGACAGTGCAGCTGTTTCCCTGTGATAACTCACCGACAATGCAGCACTTTCCCTGCGATAATCCACCGACAGTGCAGCAGTTTCTCTGTGATAACTTACCGACAGTGCAGCACTTTCTCTGTGATAACCCACTGACAGTGCAGCAGTTTCACTGTGATAACTTACCGACAGTGTAGCACTTTCTCTGTGATAAATCACCGACAGTGCAGCAGTTTCCATTTGATAATCCACCGACAGTGCTGCAGTTTCTCTGTGATAACTCACCGACAATGCAGCACTTTCTCTGTGATAATCCACCGACAGTGCAGCACTTTCTCTGTGATAAATCACCGACAGTGCAGCAGTTTCCATTTGATAATCCACCGACAGTGCTGCAGTTTCTCTGTGATAACTCACCGACAGTGCAGCACTTTCTCTGTGATAATCCACCGACAGTGCAGCACTTTCTCTGTGATAACTTACCGACAGTGCAGCACTTTCTCTGTGATAAATCACTGACAATGCAGCACTTTCTCTGTGATAACCCAGACAGTGCAGCAGTTTCCCTGTGATAACCCACTGACAGTGCAGCACTTTCTCTGTGATAACCCACTGACAGTGCAGCACTTTCTCAGTGATAACTCGCTGACAGTGCAGCACTTTCTCTGTGATAACCCACTGACAGTGCAGCACTTTCCCTGTGATAACGCACTGACAGTGCAGCACTTTCTCAGTGATAACTCGCTGACAGTGCAGCACTTTCTCTGTGATAACTCACCGACAGTGCAACACTTTCTCTGTGATAACCCACTGCCAGTTCAGCAATTTATCTGTGATAACTCACCGACAGTGTAACACTTTCTCTGTGATAACCCACTGAGAATGCAGCACTTTCTCTGTGATAACCCGCTGACAGTGCAGCACTTTCTCTGTGATAACTCACCGACAGTGTAACACTTTCTCTGTGATAACCCACTGACAGTGCAGCACTTTCTCTGTGATAACTTACCGACAGTGCAGCACTTTCTCTGTGATAACCCACCGACAGTAGAGCACTTTCCCTGTGATAACCCACTGACAGTGCAGCACTTTCTCTGTGATAACCCACTGACAGTTCAGCACTTTCTCTGTGATAACTCACCGACAGTGCAGCACTTTCTCTGTGATAACCCACTGACAGTGCAGCACTTTCTCTGTGATAATCCACTGACAGTGCAGCACTTTCCCTGTGATAACACACTGACAGTACAGCACTTTCTCTGTGATTACACACTGACAGTACAGCACTTTCTCTGTGATTACATACTGACAATGCAGCACTTTCCCTGCGATAACCCACTGACAGTGCAGCACTTTCTCTGTGATAACCCACTGACAGTGCAGCACTTTCGCTGTGATAATCCACTGACAGTGCAGCACTTTCCCTGTGATAACACACTGACAGTACAGCACTTTCTCTGTGATAACACACTGACAGTACAGCACTTTCTCTGTGATAACCCACTGACAGTGCAGCACTTTCCCTGCGATAACCCACTGACAGTGCAGCACTTTCTCTGTGATAACCCACTGACAGTGCAGCACTTTCTCTGTGATAACTCACCGACAGTGCAGCTGTTTCCCTGTGATAACTCACCGACAATGCAGCACTTTCCCTGCGATAATCCACCGACAGTGCAGCAGTTTCTCTGTGATAACTTACCGACAGTGCAGCACTTTCTCTGTGATAACCCACTGACAGTGCAGCAGTTTCACTGTGATAACTTACCGACAGTGTAGCACTTTCTCTGTGATAAATCACCGACAGTGCAGCAGTTTCCATTTGATAATCCACCGACAGTGCTGCAGTTTCTCTGTGATAACTCACCGACAGTGCAGCACTTTCTCTGTGATAATCCACCGACAGTGCAGCACTTTCTCTGTGATAAATCACCGGCAGTGCAGCAGTTTCAATTTGATAATCCACCGACAGTGCTGCAGTTTATCAGTGATAACCCACTGACAGTGCAGCACTTTCTCTGTGATAACTCACCGACAGTGCAGCACTTTCTCTGTGATAAATCACCGACAGTGCAGCAGTTTCACAGTGATAAATCACTGACAGTGCAGCACTTTCTCTGTGATAAATCACTGACAGTGCAGCACTTTCTCTGTGATAACTTACCGACAGTGCAGCACTTTCTCTGTGATAAATCACTGACAGTGCAGCACTTTCTCTGTGATAACCCACTGACAGTGCAGCAGTTTCCCAGTGATAACCCACTGACAGTGCAGCACTTTCTCTGTGATAACCCACTGACCGTGCAGCACTTTCTCAGTGATAACTCGCTGACAGTCCAGCACTTTCTCTGTGATAACCCACTGACAGTGCAGCACTTTCCCTGTGATAACGCACTTACAGTGCAGCACTTTCTCAGTGATAACTCGCTGACAGTGCAGGACTTTCTCTGTGATGACTCACCGACAGTGCAGCACTTTCTCTGTGAAAACCCACTGACAGTTCATCAATTTCTCTGTGATAACTCACAGACAGTGTAACACTTTCTCTGTGATAACCCACTGACAGTGCAGCACTTTCTCTGTAATAACCCACTGACAGTGCAGCACTTTCTCTGTGATAACTCACTGACAGTGTAACACATTCTCTGTGACAACCCACTGACAGTGCAGCACTTTCTCTGTGATAACTCACCGACAGTGCAGCACTTTCACTGTGATAACCCACCGACAGTACAGCACTTTCCCTGTGATAACCCACTGACAGTGCAGCACTTTCTCTGTGATAACCCACTGACAGTGCAGCACTTTCTCTGTGATAACTCACCGACAGTGTAACACTTTCTCTGTCATAACCCACTGACAGTGCAGCACTTTCTCTGTGATAACTCACCGACAGTGCAGCACTTTCTCTGTGATAACCCACCGCCAGTGCACCACTTACCCTGTGATAACCCACTAACAGTGCAGCACTTTCTCTGTGATAACCCACTGACAGTGCAGCACTTTCCCTGTGATAACCCACTGACAGTGTAACACTTTCTCTGTGATAACTCACTGACAGTGTAACACTTTCTCTGTGAGAACTCACTGACAGTGCAGCACTTTCTCTGTGATAACCCACTGACAGTGTAACACTTTCTCTGTGAAAACACACTGACAGTGCAGCACTTTCCCTGTGATAACCCACTGACAGTGCAGCACTTTCTCTGTGATAACCCACTGACAGTGCAGCACTTTCTCTGTGATAACTCACCGACAGTGCAGCACTTTCTCTGTGATAACCCAGTGACAGTGCAGCACTTTCTCCGTGATAGCCCACTGACAGTGCAGCACTTTCTCTGTGATAACCCACCGACAGTGCAGCACTTTCTCTGTGATAACCCACTGATAGTGCCGCACTTTCTCTGTGATAACCCACTGACAGTGCAGCACTTTCTCTGTGATAACTCACCGACAGAGCAGCACTTTCTCTGTGATAACCCACTGACAGTGCAGCACTTTCCCTGTGATAACACACTGACAGTACAGCACTTTCTCTGTGATAACCCACTGACAGTGCAGCACTTTCTCTGTGATAACTCACCGACAGTGCAGCACTTTCACTGTGATAACCCACCGACAGTACAGCACTTTCCCTGTGATAACCCACTGACAGTGCAGCACTTTCTCTGTGATAACCCACTGACAGTGCAGCACTTTCTCTGTGATAACTCACCGACAGTGTAACACTTTCTCTGTCATAACCCACTGACAGTGCAGCACTTTCTCTGTGATAACTCACCGACAGTGCAGCACTTTCTCTGTGATAACCCACCGCCAGTGCAGCACTTACCCTGTGATAACCCACTAACAGTGCAGCACTTTCTCTGTGATAACCCACTGACAGTGCAGCACTTTCCCTGTGATAACCCACTGACAGTGTAACACTTTCTCTGTGATAACTCACTGACAGTGTAACACTTTCTCTGTGAGAACTCACTGACAGTGCAGCACTTTCTCTGTGATAACCCACTGACAGTGTAACACTTTCTCTGTGAAAACACACTGACAGTGCAGCACTTTCCCTGTGATAACCCACTGACAGTGCAGCACTTTCTCTGTGATAACCCACTGACAGTGCAGCACTTTCTCTGTGATAACTCACCGACAGTGCAGCACTTTCTCTGTGATAACCCAGTGACAGTGCAGCACTTTCTCCGTGATAGCCCACTGACAGTGCAGCACTTTCTCTGTGATAACCCACCGACAGTGCAGCACTTTCTCTGTGATAACCCACTGATAGTGCCGCACTTTCTCTGTGATAACCCACTGACAGTGCAGCACTTTCTCTGTGATAACTCACCGACAGAGCAGCACTTTCTCTGTGATAACCCACTGACAGTGCAGCACTTTCCCTGTGATAACACACTGACAGTACAGCACTTTCTCTGTGATAACCCACTGACAGTACAGCACTTTCTCTGTGATAACCCACTGACAGTGCAGCACTTTCCCTGCGATAACCCACTGACAGTGCAGCACTTTCTCTGTGATAACCCACTGACAGTGCAGCACTTACTCTGTGATAACTCACCGACAGTGCAGCTGTTT
The DNA here is from genome assembly GCF_047496795.1 of Chiloscyllium punctatum. Classification (NCBI taxonomy): domain Eukaryota; kingdom Metazoa; phylum Chordata; class Chondrichthyes; order Orectolobiformes; family Hemiscylliidae; genus Chiloscyllium; species Chiloscyllium punctatum. The sequence continues at coordinate 71,238,632 of NC_092751.1, read as the reverse complement.
CCCTGTGATAACTCACCGACAGTGCAGCACTTTCCCTGTGATAATCCACCGACAGTGCAGCACTTTCCCTGTGATAAATCACCGACAGTGCAGCAGTTTCACTGTGATAACTTACCGACAGTGCAGCACTTTCTCTGTGATAACCCACCGACAGTGCAGCAATTTCACTGTGATAACTTACCGACAGTGCAGCACTTTCCCTGTGATAACTCACTGACAGTGCAGCACTTTGTCAGTAATAATCCACCGACAGTGCAGCAGTTTCAATTTGATAATCCACCGACAGTGCTGCAGTTTCTCTGTGATAACTCACCGACAGTGCAGCACTTTCCCTGTGATAACTCACTGACAGTGCAGCACTTTGTCAGTAATAATCCACCGACAGTGCAGCAGTTTATCTGTGATAACCCACTGACAGTGCAGCACTTTCTATGTGATAACCCACCGCCAGTGCAGCACTTTCTCTGTGATAACCCAGTGACAGTGCAGCACTTTCTCTGTGATAACCCACTGACAGTGCAGCACTTTCTCTGTGATAACTCACCGACAGTGCAGCTGTTTCCCTGTGATAACTCACCGAAAGTGCAGCACTTTCCCTGCGATAATCCACCGACAGTGCAGCAGTTTCTCTGTGATAACTTACCGACAGTGCAGCACTTTCTCTGTGATAACCCACCGACAGTGCAGCAGTTTCACTGTGATAACTTACCGACAGTGCAGCACTTTCTCTGTGATAAATCACCGACAGTGCAGCAGTTTCAATTTGATAATCCACCGACAGTGCTGCAGGTTCTCTGTGATAACTCACCGACAGTGCAGCACTTTCTCTGTGATAATCCACCGACAGTGCAGCACTCTCTCTGTGATAAATCACCGACAGTGCAGCAGTTTCAATTTGATAATCCACCGACAGTGCTGCAGTTTATCTGTGATAACCCACTGACAGTGCAGCACTTTCTCTGTGATAACTCACCGACAGTGCAGCACTTTCTCTGTGATAAATCACCGACAGTGCAGCAGTTTCACTGTGATAAATCACTGACAGTGCAGCACTTTCTCTGTGATAAATCACTGACAGTGCAGCACTTTCTCTGTGATAACTTACCGACAGTGCAGCACTTTCTCTGTGATAAATCACTGACAATGCAGCACTTTCTCTGTGATAACCCACTGACAGTGCAGCAGTTTCCCTGTGATAACCCACTGACAGTGCAGGACTTTCTCTGTGATAACCCACTGACAGTGCAGCACTTTCTCAGTGATAACTCGCTGACAGTGCAGCACTTTCTCTGTGATAACCCACTGACAGTGCAGCACTTTCCCTGTGATAACGCACTGACAGTGCAGCACTTTCTCAGTGATAACTCGCTGACAGTGCAGCACTTTCTCTGTGATAACTCACCAACAGTGCAACACTTTCTCTGTGATAACCCACTGCCAGTTCAGCAATTTCTCTGTGATAACTCACCGACAGTGTAACACTTTCTCTGTGATAACCCACTGAGAATGCAGCACTTTCTCTGTGATAACCCGCTGACAGTGCAGCACTTTCTCTGTGATAACTCACCGACAGTGTAACACTTTCTCTGTGATAACCCACTGACAGTGCAGCACTTTCTCTGTGATAACTTACCGACAGTGCAGCACTTTCTCTGTGATAACCCACCGACAGTAGAGCACTTTCCCTGTGATAACCCACTGAGAGTGCAGCACTTTCTCTGTGATAACCCACTGACAGTGCAGCACTTTCTCTGTGATAACTCACCGACAGTGCAGAACTTTCTCTGTGATAACCCACTGACAGTGCAGCACTTTCTCTGTGATAATCCACTGACAGTGCAGCACTTTCCCTGTGATAACACACTGACAGTACAGCACTTTCTCTGTGATTACACACTGACAGTACAGCACTTTCTCTGTGATTACACACTGACAATGCAGCACTTTCCCTGCGATAACCCACTGACAGTGCAGCACTTTCTCTGTGATAACCCACTGACAGTGCAGCACTTTCGCTGTGATAATCCACTGACAGTGCAGCACTTTCCCTGTGATAACACACTGACAGTACAGCACTTTCTCTGTGATAACACACTGACAGTTCAGCACTTTCTCTGTGATAACTCACCGACAGTGCAGCACTTTCTCTGTGATAACCCACTGACAGTGCAGCACTTTCTCTGTGATAACCCACCGACAGTAGAGCACTTTCCCTGTGATAACCCACTGACAGTGCAGCACTTTCTCTGTGATAACCCACTGACAGTGCAGCACTTTCGCTGTGATAACCCACTGACAGTGCAGCACTTTCGCTGTGATAATCCACTGACAGTGCAGCACTTTCCCTGTGATAACACACTGACAGTACAGCACTTTCTCTGTGATAACACACTGACAGTACAGCACTTTCTCTGTGATAACCCACTGACAGTGCAGCACTTTCCCTGCGATAACCCACTGACAGTGCAGCACTTTCTCTGTGATAACCCACTGACAGTGCAGCACTTTCTCTGTGATAACTCACCGACAGTGCAGCTGTTTCCCTGTGATAACTCACCGACAATGCAGCACTTTCCCTGCGATAATCCACCGACAGTGCAGCAGTTTCTCTGTGATAACTTACCGACAGTGCAGCACTTTCTCTGTGATAACCCACTGACAGTGCAGCAGTTTCACTGTGATAACTTACCGACAGTGTAGCACTTTCTCTGTGATAAATCACCGACAGTGCAGCAGTTTCCATTTGATAATCCACCGACAGTGCTGCAGTTTCTCTGTGATAACTCACCGACAGTGCAGCACTTTCTCTGTGATAATCCACCGACAGTGCAGCACTTTCTCTGTGATAAATCACCGACAGTGCAGCAGTTTCCATTTGATAATCCACCGACAGTGCTGCAGTTTCTCTGTGATAACTCACCGACAGTGCAGCACTTTCTCTGTGATAATCCACCGACAGTGCAGCACTTTCTCTGTGATAACTTACCGACAGTGCAGCACTTTCTCTGTGATAAATCACTGACAATGCAGCACTTTCTCTGTGATAACCCAGACAGTGCAGCAGTTTCCCTGTGATAACCCACTGACAGTGCAGCACTTTCTCTGTGATAACCCACTGACAGTGCAGCACTTTCTCAGTGATAACTCGCTGACAGTGCAGCACTTTCTCTGTGATAACCCACTGACAGTGCAGCACTTTCCCTGTGATAACGCACTGACAGTGCAGCACTTTCTCAGTGATAACTCGCTGACAGTGCAGCACTTTCTCTGTGATAACTCACCGACAATGCAACACTTTCTCTGTGATAACCCACTGCCAGTTCAGCAATTTATCTGTGATAACTCACCGACAGTGTAACACTTTCTCTGTGATAACCCACTGAGAATGCAGCACTTTCTCTGTGATAACCCGCTGACAGTGCAGCACTTTCTCTGTGATAACTCACCGACAGTGTAACACTTTCTCTGTGATAACCCACTGACAGTGCAGCACTTTCTCTGTGATAACTTACCGACAGTGCAGCACTTTCTCTGTGATAACCCACCGACAGTAGAGCACTTTCCCTGTGATAACCCACTGACAGTGCAGCACTTTCTCTGTGATAACCCACTGACAGTTCAGCACTTTCTCTGTGATAACTCACCGACAGTGCAGCACTTTCTCTGTGATAACCCACTGACAGTGCAGCACTTTCTCTGTGATAATCCACTGACAGTGCAGCAGTTTCCCTGTGATAACACACTGACAGTACAGCACTTTCTCTGTGATTACACACTGACAGTACAGCACTTTCTCTGTGATTACACACTGACAATGCAGCACTTTCCCTGCGATAACCCACTGACAGTGCAGCACTTTCTCTGTGATAACCCACTGACAGTGCAGCACTTTCGCTGTGATAATCCACTGACAGTGCAGCACTTTCCCTGTGATAACACACTGACAGTACAGCACTTTCTCTGTGATAACACACTGACAGTACAGCACTTTCTCTGTGATAACCCACTGACAGTGCAGCACTTTCCCTGCGATAACCCACTGACAGTGCAGCACTTTCTCTGTGATAACCCACTGACAGTGCAGCACTTTCTCTGTGATAACTCACCGACAGTGCAGCTGTTTCCCTGTGATAACTCACCGACAATGCAGCACTTTCCCTGCGATAATCCACCGACAGTGCAGCAGTTTCTCTGTGATAACTTACCGACAGTGCAGCACTTTCTCTGTGATAACTCGCTGACAGTCCAGCACTTTCTCTGTGATAACCCACTGACAGTGTAACACTTTCTCTGTGAAAACACACTGACAGTGCAGCACTTTCCCTGCGATAACCCACTGACAGTGCAGCACTTTCTCTGTGATAACCCACTGACAGTGCAGCACTTACTCTGTGATAACTCACCGACAGTGCAGCTGTTTCCCTGTGATAACTCACCGACAGTGCAGCACTTTCCCTGTGATAATCCACCGACAGTGCAGCACTTTCCCTGTGATAAATCACCGACAGTGCAGCAGTTTCACTGTGATAACATACCGACAGTGCAGCACTTTCTCTGTGATAACCCACCGACAGTGCAGCAATTTCACTGTGATAACTTACCGACAGTGCAGCACTTTCCCTGTGATAACTCACTGACAGTGCAGCACTTTGTCAGTAATAATCCACCGACAGTGCAGCAGTTTCAATTTGATAATCCACTGACAGTGCAGCACTTTCCCTGCGATAACCCACTGACAGTGCAGCACTTTCTCTGTGATAACCCACTGACAGTGCAGCACTTTCTCTGTGATAACTCACCGACAGTGCAGCTGTTTCCCTGTGATAACTCACCGACAATGCAGCACTTTCCCTGCGATAATCCACCGACAGTGCAGCAGTTTCTCTGTGATAACTTACCGACAGTGCAGCACTTTCTCTGTGATAACCCACTGACAGTGCAGCAGTTTCACTGTGATAACTTACCGACAGTGTAGCACTTTCTCTGTGATAAATCACCGACAGTGCAGCAGTTTCCATTTGATAATCCACCGACAGTGCTGCAGTTTCTCTGTGATAACTCACCGACAGTGCAGCACTTTCTCTGTGATAATCCACCGACAGTGCAGCACTTTCTCTGTGATAATCCACCGACAGTGCAGCACTTTCTCTGTGATAAATCACCGGCAGTGCAGCAGTTTCAATTTGATAATCCACCGACAGTGCTGCAGTTTATCAGTGATAACCCCCTGACAGTGCAGCACTTTCTCTGTGATAACTCACCGACAGTGCAGCACTTTCTCTGTGATAAATCACCGACAGTGCAGCAGTTTCACAGTGATAAATCACTGACAGTGCAGCACTTTCTCTGTGATAAATCACTGACAGTGCAGCACTTTCTCTGTGATAACTTACCGACAGTGCAGCACTTTCTCTGTGATAAATCACTGACAGTGCAGCACTTTCTCTGTGATAACCCACTGACAGTGCAGCAGTTTCCCTGTGATAACCCACTGACAGTGCAGCACTTTCTCTGTGATAACCCACTGACAGTGCAGCACTTTCTCAGTGATAACTCGCTGACAGTCCAGCACTTTCTCTGTGATAACCCACTGACAGTGCAGCACTTTCCCTGTGATAACGCACTTACAGTGCAGCACTTTCTCAGTGATAACTCGCTGACAGTGCAGGACTTTCTCTGTGATGACTCACTGACAGTGCAGCACTTTCTCTGTGAAAACCCACTGACAGTTCATCAATTTCTCTGTGATAACTCACAGACAGTGTAACACTTTCTCTGTGATAACCCACTGACAGTGCAGCACTTTCTCTGTGATAACCCACTGACAGTGCAGCACTTTCTCTGTGATAACTCACTGACAGTGTAACACATTCTCTGTGACAACCCACTGACAGTGCAGCACTTTCTCTGTGATAACTCACCGACAGTGCAGCACTTTCACTGTGATAACCCACCGACAGTACAGCACTTTCCCTGTGATAACCCACTGACAGTGCAGCACTTTCTCTGTGATAACCCACTGACAGTGCAGCACTTTCTCTGTGATAACTCACCGACAGTGTAACACTTTCTCTGTCATAACCCACTGACAGTGCAGCACTTTCTCTGTGATAACTCACCGACAGTGCAGCACTTTCTCTGTGATAACCCACCGCCAGTGCAGCACTTACCCTGTGATAACCCACTAACAGTGCAGCACTTTCTCTGTGATAACCCACTGACAGTGCAGCACTTTCCCTGTGATAACCCACTGACAGTGTAACACTTTCTCTGTGATAACCCACTGACAGTGTAACACTTTCTCTGTGAAAACACACTGACAGTGCAGCACTTTCCCTGTGATAACCCACTGACAGTGCAGCACTTTCCCTGTGATAACCCACTGACAGTGCAGCACTTTCTCTGTGATAACCCACTGACAGTGCAGCACTTTCTCTGTGATAACTCACCGACAGTGCAGCACTTTCTCTGTGATAACCCAGTGACAGTGCAGCACTTTCTCCGTGATAGCCCACTGACAGTGCAGCACTTTCTCTGTGATAACCCACCGACAGTGCAGCACTTTCTCTGTGATAACCCACTGATAGTGCCGCACTTTCTCTGTGATAACCCACTGACAGTGCAGCACTTTCTCTGTGATACCTCACCGACAGAGCAGCACTTTCTCTGTGATAACCCACTGACAGTGCAGCACTTTCCCTGTGATAACACACTGACAGTACAGCACTTTCTCTGTGATAACCCACTGACAGTACAGCACTTTCTCTGTGATAACCCACTGACAGTGCAGCACTTTCCCTGCGATAACCCACTGACAGTGCAGCACTTTCTCTGTGATAACCCACTGACAGTGCAGCACTTACTCTGTGATAACTCACCGACAGTGCAGCTGTTTCCCTGTGATAACTCACCGACAGTGCAGCACTTTCCCTGTGATAATCCACCGACAGTGCAGCACTTTCCCTGTGATAAATCACCGACAGTGCAGCAGTTTCACTGTGATAACTTACCGACAGTGCAGCACTTTCTCTGTGATAACCCACCGACAGTGCAGCAATTTCACTGTGATAACTTACCGACAGTGCAGCACTTTCCCTGTTATAACTCACTGACAGTGCAGCACTTTGTCAGTAATAATCCACCGACAGTGCAACAGTTTCAATTTGATAATCCACCGACAGTGCTGCAGTTTCTCTGTGATAACTCACCGACAGTGCAGCACTTTCCCTGTGATAACTCACTGACAGTGCAGCACTTTGTCAGTAATAATCCACCGACAGTGCAGCAGTTTATCTGTGATAACCCACTGACAGTGCAGCACTTTCTATGTGATAACCCACCGCCAGTGCAGCACTTTCTCTGTGATAACCCAGTGACAGTGCACCACTTTCTCTGTGATAACCCACTGACAGTGCAGCACTTTCTCTGTGATAACTCACCGACAGTACAGCTGTTTCCCTGTGATAACTCACCGAAAGTGCAGCACTTTCCCTGCGATAATCCACCGACAGTGCAGCAGTTTCTCTGTGATAACTTACCGACAGTGCAGCACTTTCTCTGTGATAACCCACCGACAGTGCAGCAGTTTCACTGTGATAACTTACCGACAGTGCAGCACTTTCTCTGTGATAAATCACCGACAGTGCAGCAGTTTCAATTTGATAATCCACCGACAGTGCTGCAGGTTCTCTGTGATAACTCACCGACAGTGCAGCACTTTCTCTGTGATAATCCACCGACAGTGCAGCACTCTCTCTGTGATAAATCACCGACAGTGCAGCAGTTTCAATTTGATAATCCACCGACAGTGCTGCAGTTTATCTGTGATAACCCACTGACAGTGCAGCACTTTCTCTGTGATAACTCACCGACAGTGCAGCACTTTCTCTGTGATAAATCACCGACAGTGCAGCAGTTTCACTGTGATAAATCACTGACAGTGCAGCACTTTCTCTGTGATAAATCACTGACAGTGCAGCACTTTCTCTGTGATAACTTACCGACAGTGCAGCACTTTCTCTGTGATAAATCACTGACAATGCAGCACTTTCTCTGTGATAACCCACTGACAGTGCAGCAGTTTCCCTGTGATAACCCACTGACAGTGCAGCACTTTCTCTGTGATAACCCACTGACAGTGCAGCACTTTCTCAGTGATAACTCGCTGACAGTGCAGCACTTTCTCTGTGATAACCCACTGACAGTGCAGCACTTTCCCTGTGATAACGCACTGACAGTGCAGCACTTTCTCAGTGATAACTCGCTGACAGTGCAGCACTTTCTCTGTGATAACTCACCAACAGTGCAACACTTTCTCTGTGATAACCCACTGCCAGTTCAGCAATTTCTCTGTGATAACTCACCGACAGTGTAACACTTTCTCTGTGATAACCCACTGAGAATGCAGCACTTTCTCTGTGATAACCCGCTGACAGTGCAGCACTTTCTCTGTGATAACTCACCGACAGTGTAACACTTTCTCTGTGATAACCCACTGACAGTGCAGCACTTTCTCTGTGATAACTTACCGACAGTGCAGCACTTTCTCTGTGATAGCCCACCGACAGTAGAGCACTTTCCCTGTGATAACCCACTGACAGTGCAGCACTTTCTCTGTGATAACCCACTGACAGTGCAGCACTTTCTCTGTGATAACTCACCGACAGTGCAGCACATTCTCTGTGATAACCCACTGACAGTGCAGCACTTTCTCTGTGATAATCCACTGACAGTGCAGCACTTTCCCTGTGATAACACACTGACAGTACAGCACTTTCTCTGTGATTACACACTGACAGTACAGCACTTTCTCTGTGATTACACACTGACAATGCAGCACTTTCCCTGCGATAACCCACTGACAGTGCAGCACTTTCTCTGTGATAACCCACTGACAGTGCAGCACTTTCGCTGTGATAATCCACTGACAGTGCAGCACTTTCCCTGTGATAACACACTGACAGTACAGCACTTTCTCTGTGATAACACACTGACAGTTCAGCACTTTCTCTGTGATAACTCACCGACAGTGCAGCACTTTCTCTGTGATAACCCACTGACAGTGCAGCACTTTCTCTGTGATAACCCACCGACAGTAGAGCACTTTCCCTGTGATAACCCACTGACAGTGCAGCACTTTCTCTGTGATAACCCACTGACAGTGCAGCACTTTCGCTGTGATAACCCACTGACAGTGCAGCACTTTCGCTGTGATAATCCACTGACAGTGCAGCACTTTCCCTGTGATAACACACTGACAGTACAGCACTTTCTCTGTGATAACACACTGACAGTACAGTACTTTCTCTGTGATAACCCACTGACAGTGCAGCACTTTCCCTGCGATAACCCACTGACAGTGCAGCACTTTCTCTGTGATAACCCACTGACAGTGCAGCACTTTCTCTGTGATAACTCACCGACAGTGCAGCTGTTTCCCTGTGATAACTCACCGACAATGCAGCACTTTCCCTGCGATAATCCACCGACAGTGCAGCAGTTTCTCTGTGATAACTTACCGACAGTGCAGCACTTTCTCTGTGATAACCCACTGACAGTGCAGCAGTTTCACTGTGATAACTTACCGACAGTGTAGCACTTTCTCTGTGATAAATCACCGACAGTGCAGCAGTTTCCATTTGATAATCCACCGACAGTGCTGCAGTTTCTCTGTGATAACTCACCGACAGTGCAGCACTTTCTCTGTGATAATCCACCGACAGTGCAGCACTTTCTCTGTGATAAATCACCGACAGTGCAGCAGTTTCCATTTGATAATCCACCGACAGTGCTGCAGTTTCTCTGTGATAACTCACCGACAGTGCAGCACTTTCTCTGTGATAATCCACCGACAGTGCAGCACTTTCTCTGTGATAACTTACCGACAGTGCAGCACTTTCTCTGTGATAAATCACTGACAATGCAGCACTTTCTCTGTGATAACCCAGACAGTGCAGCAGTTTCCCTGTGATAACCCACTGACAGTGCAGCACTTTCTCTGTGATAACCCACTGACAGTGCAGCACTTTCTCAGTGATAACTCGCTGACAGTGCAGCACTTTCTCTGTGATAACCCACTGACAGTGCAGCACTTTCCCTGTGATAACGCACTGACAGTGCAGCACTTTCTCAGTGATAACTCGCTGACAGTGCAGCACTTTCTCTGTGATAACTCACCGACAGTGCAACACTTTCTCTGTGATAACCCACTGCCAGTTCAGCAATTTTTCTGTGATAACTCACCGACAGTGTAACACTTTCTCTGTGATAACCCACTGAGAATGCAGCACTTTCTCTGTGATAACCCGCTGACAGTGCAGCACTTTCTCTGTGATAACTCACCGACAGTGTAACACTTTCTCTGTGATAACCCACTGACAGTGCAGCACTTTCTCTGTGATAACTTACCGACAGTGCAGCACTTTCTCTGTGATAACCCACCGACAGTAGAGCACTTTCCCTGTGATAACCCACTGACAGTGCAGCACTTTCTCTGTGATAACCCACTGACAGTTCAGCACTTTCTCTGTGATAACTCACCGACAGTGCAGCACTTTCTCTGTGATAACCCACTGACAGTGCAGCACTTTCTCTGTGATAATCCACTGACAGTGCAGCAGTTTCCCTGTGATAACACACTGACAGTAGAGCACTTTCTCTGTGATTACACACTGACAGTACAGCACTTTCTCTGTGATTACACACTGACAATGCAGCACTTTCCCTGCGATAACCCACTGACAGTGCAGCACTTTCTCTGTGATAACCCACTGACAGTGCAGCACTTTCGCTGTGATAATCCACTGACAGTGCAGCACTTTCCCTGTGATAACACACTGACAGTACAGCACTTTCTCTGTGATAACACACTGACAGTACAGCACTTTCTCTGTGATAACCCACTGACAGTGCAGCACTTTCCCTGCGATAACCCACTGACAGTGCAGCACTTTCTCTGTGATAACCCACTGACAGTGCAGCACTTTCTCTGTGATAACTCACCGACAGTGCAGCTGTTTCCCTGTGATAACTCACCGACAATGCAGCACTTTCCCTGCGATAATCCACCGACAGTGCAGCAGTTTCTCTGTGATAACTTACCGACAGTGCAGCACTTTCTCTGTGATAACTCGCTGACAGTCCAGCACTTTCTCTGTGATAACCCACTGACAGTGTAACACTTTCTCTGTGAAAACACACTGACAGTGCAGCACTTTCCCTGCGATAACCCACTGACAGTGCAGCACTTTCTCTGTGATAACCCACTGACAGTGCAGCACTTACTCTGTGATAACTCACCGACAGTGCAGCTGTTTCCCTGTGATAACTCACCGACAGTGCAGCACGTTCCCTTTGATAATCCACCGACAGTGCAGCACTTTCCCTGTGATAAATCACCGACAGTGCAGCAGTTTCACTGTGATAACTTACCGACAGTGCAGCACTTTCTCTGTGATAACCCACCGACAGTGCAGCAATTTCACTGTGATAACTTACCGACAGTGCAGCACTTTCCCTGTGATAACTCACTGACAGTGCAGCACTTTGTCAGTAATAATCCACCGACAGTGCAGCAGTTTCAATTTGATAATCCACCGACAGTGCTGCAGTTTCTCTGTGATAACTCACCGACAGTGCAGCACTTTCCCTGTGATAACTCACTGACAGTGCAGCACTTTGTCAGTAATAATCCACCGACAGTGCAGCAGTTTATCTGTGATAACCCACTGACAGTGCAGCACTTTCTATGTGATAACCCACCGCCAGTGCAGCACTTTCTCTGTGATAACCCAGTGACAGTGCAGCACTTTCTCTGTGATAACCCACTGACAGTGCAGCACTTTCTCTGTGATAACTCACCGACAGTGCAGCTGTTTCCCTGTGATAACTCACCGACAGTGCAGCACTTTCCCTGCGATAATCCACCGACAGTGCAGCAGTTTCTCTGTGATAACTTACCGACAGTGCAGCACTTTCTCTGTGATAACCCACCGACAGTGCAGCAGTTTCACTGTGATAACTTACCGACAGTGCAGCACTTTCTCTGTGATAAATCACCGACAGTGCAGCAGTTTCAATTTGATAATCCACCGACAGTGCTGCAGGTTCTCTGTGATAACTCACCGACAGTGCAGCACTTTCTCTGTGATAATCCACCGACAGTGCAGCACTCTCTCTGTGATAAATCACCGACAGTGCAGCAGTTTCAATTTGATAATCCACCGACAGTGCTGCAGTTTATCTGTGATAACCCACTGACAGTGCAGCACTTTCTCTGTGATAACTCACCGACAGTGCAGCACTTTCTCTGTGATAAATCACCGACAGTGCAGCAGTTTCACTGTGATAAATCACTGACAGTGCAGCACTTTCTCTGTGATAAATCACTGACAGTGCAGCACTTTCTCTGTGATAACTTACCGACAGTGCAGCACTTTCTCTGTGATAAATCACTGACAATGCAGCACTTTCTCTGTGATAACCCACTGACAGTGCAGCAGTTTCCCTGTGATAACCCACTGACAGTGCAGCACTTTCTCTGTGATAACCCACTGACAGTGCAGCACTTTCTCAGTGATAACTCGCTAACAGTGCAGCACTTTCTCTGTGATAACCCACTGACAGTGCAGCACTTTCCCTGTGATAACGCACTGACAGTGCAGCACTTTCTCAGTGATAACTCGCTGACAGTGCAGCACTTTCTCTGTGATAACTCACCAACAGTGCAACACTTTCTCTGTGATAACCCACTGCCAGTTCAGCAATTTCTCTGTGATAACTCACCGACAGTGTAACACTTTCTCTGTGATAACCCACTGAGAATGCAGCACTTTCTCTGTGATAACCCGCTGACAGTGCAGCACTTTCTCTGTGATAACTCACCGACAGTGTAACACTTTCTCTGTGATAACCCACTGACAGTGCAGCACTTTCTCTGTGATAACTTACCGACAGTGCAGCACTTTCTCTGTGATAACCCACCGACAGTAGAGCACTTTCCCTGTGATAACCCACTGACAGTGCAGCACTTTCTCTGTGATAACCCACTGACAGTGCAGCACTTTCTCTGTGATAACTCACCGACAGTGCAGCACTTTCTCTGTGATAACCCACTGACAGTGCAGCACTTTCTCTGTGATAATCCACTGACAGTGCAGCACTTTCCCTGTGATAACACACTGACAGTACAGCACTTTCTCTGTGATTACACACTGACAGTACAGCACTTTCTCTGTGATTACACACTGACAATGCAGCACTTTCCCTGCGATAACCCACTGACAGTGCAGCACTTTCTCTGTGATAACCCACTGACAGTGCAGCACTTTCGCTGTGATAATCCACTGACAGTGCAGCACTTTCCCTGTGATAACACACTGACAGTACAGCACTTTCTCTGTGATAACACACTGACAGTACAGCACTTTCTCTGTGATAACCCACTGACAGTGCAGCACTTTCCCTGCGATAACCCACTGACAGTGCAGCACTTTCTCTGTGATAACCCACTGACAGTGCAGCACTTTCTCTGTGATAACTCACCGACAGTGCAGCTGTTTCCCTGTGATAACTCACCGACAATGCAGCACTTTCCCTGCGATAATCCACCGACAGTGCAGCAGTTTCTCTGTGATAACTTACCGACAGTGCAGCACTTTCTCTGTGATAACCCACTGACAGTGCAGCAGTTTCACTGTGATAACTTACCGACAGTGTAGCACTTTCTCTGTGATAAATCACCGACAGTGCAGCAGTTTCCATTTGATAATCCACCGACAGTGCTGCAGTTTCTCTGTGATAATCCACCGACAGTGCAGCACTTTCTCTGTGATAAATCACCGACAGTGCAGCAGTTTCCATTTGATAATCCACCGACAGTGCTGCAGTTTCTCTGTGATAACTCACCGACAGTGCAGCACTTTCTCTGTGATAATCCACCGACAGTGCAGCACTTTCTCTGTGATAACTTACCGACAGTGCAGCACTTTCTCTGTGATAAATCACTGACAATGCAGCACTTTCTCTGTGATAACCCAGACAGTGCAGCAGTTTCCCTGTGATAACCCACTGACAGTGCAGCACTTTCTCTGTGATAACCCACTGACAGTGCAGCACTTTCTCAGTGATAACTCGCTGACAGTGCAGCACTTTCTCTGTGATAACCCACTGACAGTGCAGCACTTTCCCTGTGATAACGCACTGACAGTGCAGCACTTTCTCAGTGATAACTCGCTGACAGTGCAGCACTTTCTCTGTGATAACTCACCGACAGTGCAACACTTTCTCTGTGATAACCCACTGCCAGTTCAGCAATTTATCTGTGATAACTCACCGACAGTGTAACACTTTCTCTGTGATAACCCACTGAGAATGCAGCACTTTCTCTGTGATAACCCGCTGACAGTGCAGCACTTTCTCTGTGATAACTCACCGACAGTGTAACACTTTCTCTGTGATAACCCACTGACAGTGCAGCACTTTCTCTGTGATAACTTACCGACAGTGCAGCACTTTCTCTGTGATAACCCACCGACAGTAGAGCACTTTCCCTGTGATAACCCACTGACAGTGCAGCACTTTCTCTGTGATAACCCACTGACAGTTCAGCACTTTCTCTGTGATAACTCACCGACAGTGCAGCACTTTCTCTGTGATAACCCACTGACAGTGCAGCACTTTCTCTGTGATAATCCACTGACAGTGCAGCAGTTTCCCTGTGATAACACACTGACAGTACAGCACTTTCTCTGTGATTACACACTGACAGTACAGCACTTTCTCTGTGATTACACACTGACAATGCAGCACTTTCCCTGCGATAACCCACTGACAGTGCAGCACTTTCTCTGTGATAACCCACTGACAGTGCAGCACTTTCGCTGTGATAATCCACTGACAGTGCAGCACTTTCCCTGTGATAACACACTGACAGTACAGCACTTTCTCTGTGATAACACACTGACAGTACAGCACTTTCTCTGTGATAACCCACTGACAGTGCAGCACTTTCCCTGCGATAACCCACTGACAGTGCAGCACTTTCTCTGTGATAACCCACTGACAGTGCAGCACTTTCTCTGTGATAACTCACCGACAGTGCAGCTGTTTCCCTGTGATAACTCACCGACAATGCAGCACTTTCCCTGCGATAATCCACCGACAGTGCAGCAGTTTCTCTGTGATAACTTACCGACAGTGCAGCACTTTCTCTGTGATAACCCACTGACAGTGCAGCAGTTTCACTGTGATAACTTACCGACAGTGTAGCACTTTCTCTGTGATAAATCACCGACAGTGCAGCAGTTTCCATTTGATAATCCACCGACAGTGCTGCAGTTTCTCTGTGATAACTCACCGACAGTGCAGCACTTTCTCTGTGATAATCCACCGAGAGTGCAGCACTTTCTCTGTGATAAATCACCGGCAGTGCAGCAGTTTCAATTTGATAATCCACCGACAGTGCTGCAGTTTATCAGTGATAACCCACTGACAGTGCAGCACTTTCTCTGTGATAACTCACCGACAGTGCAGCACTTTCTCTGTGATAAATCACCGACAGTGCAGCAGTTTCACAGTGATAAATCACTGACAGTGCAGCACTTTCTCTGTGATAAATCACTGACAGTGCAGCACTTTCTCTGTGATAACTTACCGACAGTGCAGCACTTTCTCTGTGATAAATCACTGACAGTGCAGCACTTTCTCTGTGATAACCCACTGACAGTGCAGCAGTTTCCCTGTGATAACCCACTGACAGTGCAGCACTTTCTCTGTGATAACCCACTGACAGTGCAGCACTTTCTCAGTGATAACTCGCTGACAGTCCAGCACTTTCTCTGTGATAACCCACTGACAGTGCAGCACTTTCCCTGTGATAACGCACTTACAGTGCAGCACTTTCTCAGTGATAACTCGCTGACAGTGCAGGACTTTCTCTGTGATGACTCACCGACAGTGCAGCACTTTCTCTGTGAAAACCCACTGACAGTTCATCAATTTCTCTGTGATAACTCACAGACAGTGTAACACTTTCTCTGTGATAACCCACTGACAGTGCAGCACTTTCTCTGTGATAACCCACTGACAGTGCAGCACTTTCTCTGTGATAACTCACTGACAGTGTAACACATTCTCTGTGACAACCCACTGACAGTGCAGCACTTTCTCTGTGATAACTCACCGACAGTGCAGCACTTTCACTGTGATAACCCACCGACAGTACAGCACTTTCCCTGTGATAACCCACTGACAGTGCAGCACTTTCTCTGTGATAACCCACTGACAGTGCAGCACTTTCTCTGTGATAACTCACCGACAGTGTAACACTTTCTCTGTCAAAACCCACTGACAGTGCAGCACTTTCTCTGTGATAACTCACCGACAGTGCAGCACTTTCTCTGTGATAACCCACCGCCAGTGCAGCACTTACCCTGTGATAACCCACTAACAGTGCAGCACTTTCTCTGTGATAACCCACTGACAGTGCAGTACTTTCCCTGTGATAACCCACTGACAGTGTAACACTTTCTCTGTGATAACTCACTGACAGTGTAACACTTTCTCTGTGAGAACTCACTGACAGTGCAGCACTTTCTCTGTGATAACCCACTGACAGTGTAACACTTTCTCTGTGAAAACACACTGACAGTGCAGCACTTTCCCTGTGATAACCCACTGACAGTGCAGCACTTTCCCTGTGATAACCCACTGACAGTGCAGCACTTTCTCTGTGATAACCCACTGACAGTGCAGCACTTTCTCTGTGATAACTCACCGACAGTGCAGCACTTTCTCTGTGATAACCCAGTGACAGTGCAGCACTTTCTCCGTGATAGCCCACTGACAGTGCAGCACTTTCTCTGTGATAACCCACCGACAGTGCAGCACTTTCTCTGTGATAACCCACTGATAGTGCCGCACTTTCTCTGTGATAACCCACTGACAGTGCAGCACTTTCTCTGTGATAACTCACCGACAGAGCAGCACTTTCTCTGTGATAACCCACTGACAGTGCAGCACTTTCCCTGTGATAACACACTGACAGTACAGCACTTTCTCTGTGATAACCCACTGACAGTACAGCACTTTCTCTGTGATAACCCACTGACAGTGCAGCACTTTCCCTGCGATAACCCACTGACAGTGCAGCACTTTCTCTGTGATAACCCACTGACAGTGCAGCACTTACTCTGTGATAACTCACCGACAGTGCAGCTGTTTCCCTGTGATAACTCACCGACAGTGCAGCACTTTCCCTGTGATAATCCACCGACAGTGCAGCACTTTCCCTGTGATAAATCACCGACAGTGCAGCAGTTTCACTGTGATAACTTACCGACAGTGCAGCACTTTCTCTGTGATAACCCACCGACAGTGCAGCAATTTCACTGTGATAACTTACCGACAGTGCAGCACTTTCCCTGTGATAACTCACTGACAGTGCAGCACTTTGTCAGTAATAATCCACCGACAGTGCAGCAGTTTCAATTTGATAATCCACCGACAGTGCTGCAGTTTCTCTGTGATAACTCACCGACAGTGCAGCACTTTCCCTGTGATAACTCACTGACAGTGCAGCACTTTGTCAGTAATAATCCACCGACAGTGCAGCAGTTTATCTGTGATAACCCACTGACAGTGCAGCACTTTCTCTGTGATAACCCACCGCCAGTGCAGCACTTACCCTGTGATAACCCACTAACAGTGCAGCACTTTCTCTGTGATAACCCACTGACAGTGCAGCACTTTCCCTGTGATAACCCACTGACAGTGTAACACTTTCTCTGTGATAACACACTGACAGTGCAGCACTTTCCCTGTGATAACCCACCGTCAGTGCAGCACTTTCCCTGTGATAACCCGCTGACAGTGCAGCACTTTCTCTTTGATAACCCACTGAAAGTGCAGCACTTTCCCTGTGATAACCCACTGACAGTGTGACACTTTCTCTGTGATAACACACTGTCAGTGCAGCACTTTCCCTGTGATAACCCACTGACAGTGTAACACTTTCTCTGTGATAACACACTGACAGT
This sequence comes from Chiloscyllium punctatum, assembly GCF_047496795.1. Classification (NCBI taxonomy): domain Eukaryota; kingdom Metazoa; phylum Chordata; class Chondrichthyes; order Orectolobiformes; family Hemiscylliidae; genus Chiloscyllium; species Chiloscyllium punctatum. The sequence goes on along the minus strand of NC_092751.1, from coordinate 71,220,597 downwards.
GCAGCACTTTCCCTGTGATAACCCACTGTCAGTGCAGCACTTTCCCTGTGATAACCCGCTGACAGTGCAGCACTTTCTCTGTGATAACCCACTGACAGTGCAGCACTTTCTCTGTGATAACTCACCGACAGTGCAGCACTTTCTCTGTGATAACCCAGTGACAGTGCAGCACTTTCTCTGTGATAACCCACTGACAGTGCAGCACTTTCTCTGTGATAACCCACCGACAGTGCAGCACTTTCTCTGTGATAACTCACTGACAGTGCAGCACTTTCTCTGTTATAACACACTGACAGTGCAGCACTTTCCCTGTGATAACCCACCGTCAGTGCAGCACTTTCCCTGTGATAACCCGCGGACAGTGCAGCACTTTCTCTTTGATAACCCACTGAAAGTGCAGCACTTTCCCTGTGATAACCCACTGACAGTGTGACACTTTCTCTGTGATAACACACTGACAGTGCTGCACTTTCCCTTAGATAACACACTGACAGTACCGCACTTTCTCTGTGATAACCAACTGACAGTGCAGCACTTTCCCTGCGATAACCCACTGACAGTGCAGCACTTTCTCTGTGATAACCCACTGACAGTGCAGCACTTTCTCTGTGATAACTCACCGACAGTGCAGCTGTTTCCCTGTGATAACTCACCGACAGTGCTGCACTTTCCCTGTGATAATCCACCGACAGTGCAGCACTTTCCCTGTGATAAATCACCGACAGTGCAGCAGTTTCACTGTGATAACTTACCGACAGTGCAGCACTTTCTCTGTGATAACCCACCGACAGTGCAGCAGTTTCACTGTGATAACTTACCGACAGTGCAGCACTTTCTCTGTGATAAATCACCGACAGTGCAGCAGTTTCAATTTGATAATCCACCGACAGTGCTGCAGTTTCTCTGTGATAACTCACCGACAGTGCAGCACTTTCCCTGTGATAACTCACTGACAGTGCAGCACTTTGTCTGTGATAATCAACCGACAGTGCAGCAGTTTATCTGTGATAACCCACTGACAGTGCAGCACTTTCTCTGTGATAATCCACCGACAGTGCAGCAGTTTATCTGTGATAACCCACTGACAGTGCAGCACTTTCTCTGTGATAATCCACCGACAGTGCAGCACTTTTTCTGTGATAATCCTCTGACAGTGCAGCACTTACCCTGTGATAACCCACTAACAGTGCAGCACTTTCTCTGTGATAACCCACTGACAGTGCAGCACTTTCTCTGTGATAACCCACTGACAGTTCAACACTTTCCCTGTGATAACCCACTGACAGTGCAGCACTTTCCCTGTGATAACCCACTGACAGTGTAACACTTTCCCTGTGATAACCCACTGACAGTGTAACACTTTCTCTGTGATAACACACTGATAGTGCAGCACTTTCCCTGTGATAACCCACTGACAGTGTAACACTTTCTCTGTGATAACACACTGACAGTGCAGCACTTTCCCTGTGATAACCCACTGACAGTGCAGCACTTTCCCTGTGATAACCCGCTGACAGTGCAGCACTTTCTCTGTGATAACCCACTGACAGTGCAGCACTTTCTCTGTGATAACTCACCGACAGTGCAGCACTTTCTCTGTGATAACCCAGTGACAGTGCAGCACTTTCTCTGTGATAACCCACTGACAGTGCAGCACTTTCTTTGTGATAACCCACCGACAGTGCAGCACTTTCTCTGTGATAACTCACTGACAGTGCAGCACTTTCTCTGTGATAACCCACTGACAGTGCAGCACTTTCTCTGTGATAACTCACCGACAGTGCAGCACTTTCTCTGTGATAACCCACTGACAGTGCAGCACTTTCCCTTAGATAACACACTGACAGTACAGCACTTTCTCTGTGATAACACACTGACAGTACAGCACTTTCTCTGTGATAACCCACTGACAGTGCAGCACTTTCCCTGCGATAACCCACTGACAGTGCAGAACCTTCTCTGTGATAACCCACTGACAGTGCAGCACTTTCTCTGTGATAACCCAGTGACAGTGCAGCACTTTCTCCGTGATAGCCCACTGACAGTGCAGCACTTTCTCTGTGATAACCCACCGACAGTGCAGCACTTTCTCTGTGATAACCCACTGATAGTGCCGCACTTTCTCTGTGATAACCCAATGACAGTGCAGCACTTTCTCTGTGATAACTCACCGACAGAGCAGCACTTTCTCTGTGATAATCCACTGACAGTGCAGCACTTTCCCTGTGATAACACACTGACAGTACAGCACTTTCTCTGTGATAACACACTGACAGTACAGCACTTTCTCTGTGATAACCCACTGACAGTGCAGCACTTTCCCTGCGATAACCCACTGACAGTGCAGCACTTTCTCTGTGATAACCCACTGACAGTGCAGCACTTACTCTGTGATAACTCACCGACAGTGCAGCTGTTTCCCTGTGATAACGCACCGACAGTGCAGCACTTTCCCTGTGATAATCCACCGACAGTGCAGCACTTTCCCTGTGATAAATCACCGACAGTGCAGCAGTTTCACTGTGATAACTTACCGACAGTGCAGCACTTTCTCTGTGATAACCCACCGACAGTGCAGCAATTTCACTGTGATAACTTACCGACAGTGCAGCACTTTCTCTGTGATAAATCACCGACAGTGCAGCAGTTTCAATTTGATAATCCACCGACAGTGCTGCAGTTTCTCTGTGATAACTCACCGACAGTGCAGCACTTTCCCTGTGATAACTCACTGACAGTGCAGCACTTTGTCAGTGATAATCCACCGACAGTGCAGCAGTTTATCTGTGATAACCCACTGACAGTGCAGCACTTTCTCTGTGATAACCCACCGCCAGTGCAGCACTTACCCTTTGATAACCCACTAACAGTGCAGCACTTTCTCTGTGATAACCCACTGACAGTGCAGCACTTTCCCTGTGATAACCCACTGACAGTGTAACACTTTCTCTGTGATAACACACTGACAGTGCAGCACTTTCCCTGTGATAACCCACCGTCAGTGCAGCACTTTCCCTGTGATAACCCGCTGACAGTGCAGCACTTTCTCTTTGATAACCCCCTGAAAGAGCAGCACTTTCCCTGTGATAACCCACTGACAGTGTAACACTTTCTCTGTGATAACACACTGTCAGTGCAGCACTTTCCCTGTGATAACCCACTGACAGTGTAACACTTTCTCTGTGATAACACACTGACAGTGCAGCACTTTCCCTGTGATAACCCACTGTCAGTGCAGCACTTTCCCTGTGATAACCCGCTGACAGTGCAGCACTTTCTCTGTGATAACCCACTGACAGTGCAGCACTTTCTCTGTGATAACTCACCGACAGTGCAGCACTTTCTCTGTGATAACCCAGTGACAGTGCAGCACTTTCTCTGTGATAACCCACTGACAGTGCAGCACTTTCTCTGTGATAACCCACCGACAGTGCAGCACTTTCTCTGTGATAACTCACTGACATTGCAGCACTTTCTCTGTTATAACCCACTGACAGTGCAGCACTTTCTCTGTGATAACTCACCGACAGTGCAGCACTTTCTCTGTGATAACCCACTGACAGTGCTGCACTTTCCCTTAGATAACACACTGACAGTACCGCACTTTCTCTGTGATAACCCACTGACAGTGCAGCACTTTCCCTGCGATAACCCACTGACAGTGCAGCACTTTCTCTGTGATAACCCACTGACAGTGCAGCACTTTCTCTGTGATAACTCACCGACAGTGCAACTGTTTCCCTGTGATAACTCACCGACAGTGCAGCACTTTCCCTGTGATAATCCACCGACAGTGCAGCACTTTCCCTGTGATAAATCACGGACAGTGCAGCAGTTTCACTGTGATAACTTACCGACAGTGCAGCACTTTCTCTGTGATAACCCACCGACAGTGCAGCAGTTTCACTGTGATAACTTACCGACAGTGCAGCACTTTCTCTGTGATAAATCACCGACAGTGCAGCAGTTTCAATTTGATAATCCACCGACAGTGCTGCAGTTTCTCTGTGATAACTCACCGACAGTGCAGCACTTTCCCTGTGATAACTCACTGACAGTGCAGCACTTTGTCTGTGATAATCAACCGACAGTGCAGCAGTTTATCTGTGATAACCCACTGACAGTGCAGCACTTTCTCTGTGATAATCCACCGACAGTGCAGCAGTTTATCTGTGATAACCCACTGACAGTGCAGCACTTTCTCTGTGATAATCCACCGACAGTGCAGCACTTTTTCTGTGATAATCCTCTGACAGTGCAGCACTTACCCTGTGAGAACCCACTAACAGTGCAGCACTTTCTCTGTGATAACCCACTGACAGTGCAGCACTTTCTCTGTGATAACCCACTGACAGTTCAACACTTTCCCTGTGATAACCCACTGACAGTGCAGCACTTTCCCTGTGATAACCCACTGACAGTGTAACACTTTCTCTGTGATAACTCGCTGACAGTGTAACACTTTCTCTGTGATAACTCACTGACAGTGCAGCACTTTCCCTGTGATAACCCACTGACAGTGTAACACTTTCTCTGTGATAACACACTGACAGTGCAGCACTTTCCCTGTGATAACCCACTGACAGTGTAACACTTTCTCTGTGATAACACACTGACAGTGCAGCACTTTCCCTGTGATAACCCACTGACAGTGCAGCACTTTCCCTGTGATAACCCGCTGACAGTGCAGCACTTTCTCTGTGATAACCCACTGACAGTGCAGCACTTTCTCTGTGATAACTCACCGACAGTGCAGCACTTTCTCTGTGATAACCCAGTGACAGTGCAGCACTTTCTCTGTGATAACCCACTGACAGTGCAGCACTTTCTTTGTGATAACCCACCGACAGTGCAGCACTTTCTCTGTGATAACTCACTGACAGTGCAGCACTTTCTCTGTGATAACCCACTGACACTGCAGCACTTTCTCTGTGATAACTCACCGACAGTGCAGCACTTTCTCTGTGATAACCCACTGACAGTGCAGCACTTTCCCTTAGATAACACACTGACAGTACAGCACTTTCTCTGTGATAACACACTGACAGTACAGCACTTTCTCTGTGATAACCCACTGACAGTGCAGCACTTTCCCTGCGATAACCCACTGACAGTGCAGCACCTTCTCTGTGATAACCCACTGACAGTGCAGCACTTTCTCTGTGATATCTCACCGACAGTGCAGCTGTTTCCCTGTGATAACTCACCGACAGTGCAGCACTTTCCCTGTGGTAATCCACCGACAGTGCAGCACTTTCCCTGTGATAAATCACCGACAGTGCAGCAGTTTCGCTGTGAATACTCACCGACAGTGCAGCACTTTCTCTGTGATAACCCACCGACAGTGCAGCAGTTTCACTGTGATAACTTACCGACAGTGCAGCACTTTCTCTGTGTTAATCACCGACAGTGCAGCAGTTTCAATTTGATAATCCACCGACAGTGCTGCAGTTTCTCTGTGATAACTCACCGACAGTGCAGCACTTTCCCTGTGATAACTCACTGACAGTGCAGCACTTTGTCTGTGATAATCCACCGACAGTGCAGCAGTTTATCTGTGATAACCCACTGACAGTGCAGCACTTTCTCTGTGATAATCCACCGACAATGCAGCAGTTTATCTGTGATAACCCACTGACAGTGCAGCACTTTCTCTGTGATAATCCACCGACAGTGCAGCAGTTATCTGTGATAACCCACTGACAGTGCAGCATTCATTTCGTGCTGAGCATTCAATAAAGTACCATCCTCATTCTGTATTGCTCTGAGAATTTAGCATTCTCCTACAGTTCAATCCTCATTCAGATCTATGCCTTTGATAGGATAATTCTGACCCAGCACTCAGTTAGGGTGCTTGGGAGTTACATGTTAGCCAGGAAGGACCTAAAGAGGGCGCTAAGAAGTGCTGGGAGGGGACATGAGTTTTTGGCCAATGGGATCGAGGAAAATCCTAATGCTTCCTATAGGTATCTCCGGAATAAATGAATGAATGACCAGTCCAATCAAGGGAATTTGGTTGTGGAGTCTGAGGAGATAGGTGAGACACTGAATGAATAGTTTTCATCCGTACTCATACTGGATAAAGACAATGTTTTCAAAGTGAACAGTCGCTACTAGACCAGACAGGATTGAGTTTAACAAGGAGCAGATATTGGCAATTCTGAAAATTGTGAAAATAGTCTGTGTGGAGTTTGCACATTCTCCCCGTGTCTGCGTGGGTTTGCTCCAGGTGCTCCGGTTTCCTCCTGCAGTCCAAAGATGTGCGGGTCAGGTGAATTGGCCATGCTAAATTGCCTGTAGTGTTCGATGCATTATTCAGAGGGTAATGGGTCTGGGTGAGTTACTCTTCGGGGGGTCGGTGTGGACTGGTTGGGCCGAAGGCCCTGTTTCCTCACTGTCGGGAATCTAATAAATCTAACAGAAAAATCTAATAGATGAGTCCCCTGTGCCAGATGGGATTTATCCTTGGATTCTCTGGGAAGTCAGGGAGGAGATTGCGGAGCTGATGGATTTTATCTTTATGTCATCATTGTCTACAAGAATAGTGCCAGAAGACTGGAGGATATAAAACATTGTCCCCTTGTGCAAGAAGGGGAGTAGAGACAACTCTGGTAATTATGGACCAGTGAGCCTTCCTTCAGTGTAGATAAAGTGTTGTAAAGGGTTATAAGTATTGACATTTTTAAGCATCTCGAAAGGAATAAATTGATTAGGGATAGTCAACATGATTTTGTGAAGGGTAGGTCATGCCTCACAAACCTTAATGAGTTATTGGAGAAAGTGACCAGATATGTGGATGAGGGTAAAGTGGTTCATGTGGTGTATATGGATTTCAGTAAGGTGTTTGATAAGGTTCCCCACAATAGGCTGTTGCAGAAAATGTGGAGGAACGGGATTGAAGGTGATTCGGCAGCTTGGAACAGAAATTGGCTAGTTGATAGAAGACAGAGGGTGGTAGTTGATGAGATATGTTCATCCTGGAGTCCAGTTATTACTGGTATACTGCAAAGGACTGTTTTGGGGCCACGGCTTTTTATCATTTTTATAAATGACCTGGATGAGAACATAGAAGGATGGGTTCGTAAATTTGTGGGTAGCACAAAGGTCGTTGGAGTTGTGGATGGTGCCAAAGGATGTTGCAGGTTACAGAAAGACATAGATAAACTACAGTGCTGGGCTGAGAGGGAGCAAATGCAGTTTAATGCAGAAAAGTGTGAGGTGATTCATATTGGAAGGGGTAACAGGAATACAGAGTACGGGCTAATGGTAGTGTGGATGAGCAAAGAGGTCTCAGTGTCTGTGTACACAGATCCTTGAAAGTTGTCACCCAGGTTGGTAGGTTTGTTACAACTGCATATGGATTGTTAGCTTTTATTGGTAGAGAGACTGAGTTTAGGAGCCATGAGGTCATGCTGCAGCTATACAAAATGCTGGTGTGGCCGCACTTGGAGTATTGCATACAGTTCTGGTCACTGCATTATAGGAAAGATGTGGATGCATTAGAAAAGGTGCAGAGGAAATTTACAAGACCATTGTTTGGTATGGAGGGAAGGTCTTATGAGGAAAAGTTGAGGTGTTTGAGATAGAGAGAAGGTTGAGAGATGGCTTAATAGAGTCATATAAGATGATCAGAGGATTAGATAGGATGGACAGTGAGAGACTTTTTCCTTGGATGGTGATGGCTAGTATGAGGGGACATAGCTTTAAATTGAGGGGTGATAGATATAGGACAGATGTCAGAGGGAGTTTCTTTACTCAGAGAGTAGTAGGGGCATGGAATACCCTGCCTGCAACAGGAGTAGACTTATCATCTTTAAGGGCATTTAAATGGTCATTGGATAAACATATGGATTATAATGGAATAGTGTAGGTTAGATGGGCTTCAGATTGCTCAGATCGGTGCAACATCAATGGTTGAAGGGCCTGTACTGTGCTGAAATTCTCTATGTTCTCTGTCGTATGTTTATCCCTGGACAGTATTTACCTGATGGAAAGGCTGCACACCCTCAGCACTAACTCTGACGGTCAGCAATCCCTCAATACAATTCTCTTGCGTGGCTGTCTTCCATCTGTACTGACCCACAGACAGTGCTGACTGGCCTTGTTACTGACCCACAGACAGTGCTGACTGGCCTTATTACTGACCCACAGACAGTGCTGACTGGCCTTGTTACTGACCCACAGACAGTGCTGACTGGCCTTATTACTGACCCACAGACAGTGCTGACTGGCCTTATTACTGACCCACAGATAGTGCTGACTGGCCTTGTTACTGACCCACAGACAATGCTGACTGGCCTTATTACTGACCCACAGACAGTGCTGACTGGCCTTATTACTGACCCACAGACAGTGCTGACTGGCCTTGTTACTGACCCACAGACAGTGCTGACTGGCCTTATTACTGACCCACAGACAGTGCTGACTGGCCTTATTACTGACCCACAGACAGTGCTGACTGGCCTTGTTACTGACCCACAGACAGTGATGACTGGCCTTATTAATGACCCACAGACAGTGCTGACTGGCCTTGTTACTGACCCACAGACAGTGCTGACTGGCCTTATTACTGACCCACAGACAGTGCTGACTGGCCTTATTACTGACCCACAGACAGTGCTGACTGGCCTTATTACTGACCCACAGACAGTGCTGACTGGCCTTATTACTGACCCACAGACAGTGCTGACTGGCCTTATTACTGACCCACAGACAGTGCTGACTGGCCTTGTTACTGACCCACAGACAGTGCTGACTGGCCTTATTACTGACCCACAGACAGTGCTACCTTCCCCTAATATTAACCCTCAGTGTTGCTCTCCCTCATCATTAACCCAATGAGTTTGTTGTACCCTCTCGTACTGAACTATAGTGTTTGCCTGGTTTCTATGCTTGGTGTCAAAGGAACATATATTGATCTCACATTCTCATTGTCTCTCAAAATGCTTCACAGGCAACACATTAACTAATCTTTATTTGTTTTCAGATGCTCCACAGAATCTCTCAATTATTTCCCTGGATGGGTTTAAAGATTCATCCATCAATATAATTGAGGGGAATTCTGCAGTCATAATCTGCTCTGTCAAGAGCTTCCCAGTATCTAACCTGACGTGGAGACATCTTAATGTCACAATGAACAGGTCACGTTCCAACAATGAGCTGTGGTTGAAGATTCCTCACATTACACCCAGGGAGACTGGAGACTATCAGTGTGTGGCTAAGAATGAACATGGAGCAATGGAGAGCTCCATAACCATCACTGTGACATGTGAGACTCCTGTTATATTTATTTAATGTTACAGTACATTTACGGGGTTCGTTGGCATTGTTTTGTTTCTTCTCTGGATTTCTTCAAACCCCCCTAACCCCCCGCCCATTCCATAGCTCCAATGTTATCCTCTTGTCTGATTTTTCTTCATCCTTTTTCTGCTTTTACTCCCAATTTCTCTTCAATTGTTGCTGAGACAAAGGCAGTTCTTCATTTCTGTGTCCACACTCATCTGTCTGTCTCACTCTAACTGGACTAAACACTACTTTTGCTCTCCATCAGCTGAATCTGTGCTTTCTTGGTTACACACATTTTTCAGAAGCTGTTACCATCCTCTCATCCACCTTCTTCAGAGTCTAACTCTCACATCTACCAAGTATAGTGACTGCACCCAATGTTATCTCAGCTTCAGGCTGATGTTTTCAGATGTTGAGACTGAAGTCACTGATCATGATGCTTACTGTGGTTTTTCTAAGCCACATTTCAGTCCGGAAGTAACTTTGATCTTTATCATTAACCCAGATACTGGAATTTGTCTAAGCTCCCTACCTCGGCACACCAATCTTGATATCCCCATCAAAACTTGGAGCCATTATGTTGGCCATTGTCTCATTCATGTTCGGTCTAAATATCTCCCCGTGTCTTTTGTCTGGGTCTGTCAGACTCTCGACCTCCTCCTTTGTTTCTGTGTGTGGTATTATCTGCACACCAGAGATTCCACAGCGACATCTCTACAAACAAATTAATATCCCAAAGAAACTGTCAGATTTACAGAGTCTATGACAGGTTGTGAATGAACACAGATACATGCACTTCCACACGCTTTCCTCTTTTAAGACACTTTTTAAATTAAACCCTTTTGAACATTAGTAATTGAAGATCTCCCTGTTTGGCTCAGAATCACGTTTTGTCTGAAGGAGGTGAAAAATGAGAAAGAGAATTCCAGAGCTTAGGCCCCCAGGTAGTTGAAGGTTGAGGACATCAGGAAAGAGGATGGAACTGGAGAAGTGTAGAGATCTCAGAGGGTTGTAGGCCATGGGATCACTTGCTGATTTTTCCTCTGCTCTTGTTCTAGATACCCCACGGGAGACCGCAGTGTCCATCAGCGGAGCCTCAGGTGGGATCACAGAGGGACACAACGTCACATTAACCTGTTCCAGTGAAAGTGTCCCTCCAATATCTCATTACACCTGGTTCAGGATTGAGGGAAACACCAGCATCCAGTTAAACACAAGCAGCCAGATTCTCTCCTTCACTCCAGTAACACGGAGGAATGATGCAGGTTTCTACTGCACAGTGACAAACCCACTGGGTAACAGCAGCTCTAACATGACCCACCTGAATGTGGAATGTAATCATTTTACTCTGTCTGTCACTTCTTAAAACATAGGGACGATCTTTCTGGGGACAGCGTATTGACTGTAATTTAGAATAAACAGCATCACCTCCTCGCTGTTGTAATTTATGCGTCACTGAAATAGAGACTCATACTCAGTTAGGTGACCAATAGCTTGGCTGCTCAGGACCATCTTTCAGGAGGAGAGACATGGAGGGGTAGAGAGAAAATTTCAGAGCTTAGAGTTCCAAGCAGCTGAAGAAATGGCCACCAGTGGTGAAAGGATAGAAACTAGGGTATGTTCAACAGGCCAGAATTGGAGGAGACAGGGGGGACCAGCATGGAGAGTATTGAGATACTCAAGTTGGGAGTAAAGCACGGCCCTTACAAAGGTTTCAGTGTTGAGATGGTAATCACCTTGGCTGGGGGGCAGGGGGGGTGGAACGGATCTGGAGGGGGTTACAGAAATACGGAGGGATGTAGAGCCCATAGGGGTTACAGAGATAAGGAGGGTACGTAGGGGCTGAAGGAATTTAGAGAAAGGGAGGAGTGTCAGGGGCTGGAGGGAATGGTGTAGGGGCTGGAAGAAATTATAGAGAAAGGAAGCGATGTAGGGCTTGGAGGAGGTTACAGACAGAGGGATTTAAAGGTTGCAGGAAGTTACACAAACAAGGAGGGGATGTAGGGGCTGGAGGAAGTTACAGAGATAAAGAGGGCGTGTAGGGGCTGGGGGAGATTACAGAGATAGGGAGGGGGTGTAGGGGCTGGAGGAGATTACAGAGATAGGGAGGGGGCATAGGGGCTGGGGGAGATTACAGAGATAGGGAGGGGGTGTAGGGGCTGGAGGAAGTGGTGTTCTCAGACTGATTGACGTATGATGCAGTGTAATTACTGCAGGTGAATACATGGGAGCACCAGAGTTTTGGATGTGGGACATGGGGGACCAGCATGGAGAGTATTGAGATACTCAAGTTGGGAGCAAAGCATAGCCCTTACAAAGGTTTCAGTGTTGAGGTGGTAACTCTGCTATTATGAATACTTGCTGTCAATCCCTCCTCAGATGGTCCAGTGTTTTCCCGAGAGTTAGAATGTGCTCGGAGGGCAGAGGGGATTACCTGCATCTGTGCGGCCAACTCCAACCCTCCTGGAGACCTCACCTGGCACCTGCCCCATGCCAACCTCAGCGGGAACCAAACTCATGGAGACTTTGTATCGCAGCAGCTCAGAGTGGGGCATCTGGTGATGGGCTCTCTGGCCCTGACAGGGCACCCGGATAAACAGCAAGTGATGGCATCCTGCTTGGTTCGAAACCCACACGGGGCAGCCATGTTCAAGCTGTATCTCTCGGGATCAATCTCTGCTTGGCTGGTTTTACCCTCAACTCTAGAATGCTCTCCCTCACCCTCTCTGCCTCTGTGTCTCTTTACTTCCTTTCAGATGCACTTTCCAACCAACCTTTTTGACCAGAACATCCTCATGTGACAAAGGCAACACTGGATACAATTTGAGTCAGGCTATTCGTTGGTGAGAAGCTGAATGTCAGGAAGCATTTTCTTCACATAAATGGGGGAGGTGGGGTGGGGTGGGGGAAGAGAAGGAAATCTTGATCTATCTCCAACACCCTCCTCACACCATTAAACAACTCTCATTGAAAATAAGCAGAGACAACACAACAGAGGGTTGTGTTGAAGCAGGAGATGTGGTGTTAGGTGGGGTAGGTGTCTCGGGTGAATGTCTCCACTCCAATGCTGATGGGAGATGTGGGTTTATCAGGGCCAGTGATGAGCCTTGGGGCCAGTACGTGAGTGTGTCAGAACTATCAGGGGAAGGGTGTTTCAGCCTGTAAGCAGAGCTGGCTGTCAGGTCTTCAGACCCTGTAGCAGGGTGGTTGGAATTGAGGGTGGGGGGTGGAATTCAAGCCCTCGGCAGGTTGGGCAGTGTGTCTGATCCCAGTGGTTCAGGCCAGCGATGGGAAGGAGGTGAATTGTTTTGAATTGGGACATGTCTAGTTGGGTGGAGTGGGGCTGTCTGTTTGATGGGGATAAGGGGCAGACTGTCATTGGGTTGTGGTGCCTGGTCAGAGGTGGAGTGATTGCAGATGTCCACAGGATGTAAGTGTTTGGATGATTTGACACTGGGGGCTGTATAGTCAGTTGGAGCTTGGCGGATCCATTTTATTGTCCTCCAAGTTAGGCGAGGGTTTGAATGGTCTGACATTTCCTGGGCATCTCTGAGCACCTTCTGAAACCTCAGAAGCGTTCCAGACGCAGGGGACTTGCCGATCGGAATCTCCAATTTCCTGGACAGTTCTCATGCAGGCTGCTGCTTGAGGATTCTGCAGAATCCTGACACACAACTCTAGTCTGTGGTGTTCCAGCAATTAACTGCCCATCAGAATATCCAAGCCAATGTACATTGAAATGATACATGGATTATATTCAGAAGGAAGACTTGCACAAATATGTTACTCAGATTATGATAGAATATGTTTAAAGCCAGTGCTGTACTTTATAAGTATGGCAATTCCTTGAATGTGGGATGTGCGACTGCCAATTTGTGCACAGCAAGATCCCAGAAATAGCAATGTGATCATGAGGTGATAATTAATTATTGAATGAGCTTTGTTTCAACAAAGACAGGGATTACAAGGTGTGTCACTAATGCCCCATCAGTGAAGGAAACTTACTGTTTAATCCTGGTCAGTCTGTACAGTTGACTCCAATCTCAAACTCGAATGTTGTTATCTCTCCAAATGACTCTCTCGGTTCGTATCAAACCAAAATTGGTCAGGAACACCCCCCCCTACCCCCCCCCCAACCTTAACAAGGACCAATAAACAGTGACATTATTCAAGAATAAATATTTTAAAATGGAATGTTCCACTTCTCAAGATACATCAGAGCAACATTCCAAAACTACAGACCAGTAATTCATGGTTATTTTGACAGGTAAAGACTTCAACAAATGGACAGTGGGATTGATCATGGCTGGAGTCCTGCCAAGTGTTTTCCTGGCATCTTAATCTTCCTAAATGTGCGAAAGTAAGTATTCATTTAATTTCACTCTGAATATTTACTTCCACTTTCTTTCCTTCAGAAGGTGACTGTGCCCTTGGGGGTGAGGCACCAGACACTTCTTCTCTCAGTGATCCCCATGTCCCAGTGATCCAGGGTAGGCCATTCATTGTGGTGTGTCCAGATGAATAGCTATGAGTTGGTGTGATCAGGAACAGGCTGCCTGATGGGGCATGAAAGCACCTTCAACAGGACCTTGCAAATACGCAATTGCATCTGTGCTGCACTGACTCTCTGATATATAATAACCACACTGTGATATTGTGTTATTGCAGCAGAAAGACAGCGACTGAGGAGACAGCTTCAAAGGCCGGTGACATCACAGTGATCTACAATCGATTCGCTGTGAAACAGCAGGTACAGAAACTGTTTACACACATCCCTAAACCATCAATTTCACGAGATAAACAACATAACAACATGTTGAAACCATCAAACTCAAGAATGCTCTCGACTAACATTAGATTCTCAAAGCTGCTGAGCAGTAATGGGACTGTACATAGAGTCGACACATTTCAATGAGAAAGGTGTGAGGGTGGTGTGCACCCAACAACGTTCAATAGGCAACATGTGTCCCAGGTTCCCAGACAGATTACCCAGGCATTTCTGACAGTGGACTAAGCAATGTGTGGAGATTGCACATTCTCCCCGTGTCTGCATGGGTTTCCTCCGGGTGCTCCGGTTTCCTCCCACAATCCAAAGTCAGGTGAATTGGCCATGCTAAATTGCCCACAGTGTTAGGTGCATTAGTCAGGGGTAAATATAGGGTAGGAGAATGGGTCTGGTGTGGGGCGGTGTGGACTTGTTGGGCCTGTTTCCACACTGTAGAGAATCTAATCTAATCTAATCTAACGGCCCAGTGGGCAGCACTCTCAACTTCCCGTTCTCTGGTTCAAAAGATCATCTATTTAATAACCAACCCCACAAATTGACAGTGCTATCAGTTTGGGAGGATCAGTGTTGAGGAGTGCTGCACAGTCAGATGGTCAGTGCTGAGGGAGTTGCCACTTGAGAACATCTTCTGTTTCCATTTCTCTGCAGGGTTCACAGAACATGGTGATTACTGACCCTCAGACTACAACCAGGGACACAAGCAGAGAAGGGGAGACACCAGCTCCCCAGGAGGAGATGCTGGACACTCTGACAGAACTGAGGACCTTCTCGATGCCAACATCAACTTCTCAAAGCAACCCAGTGGCAATGGGACCGTTCACAGGGGCAAGGACACAGAATACACAGGGATCAGATTTCAGCCAAACTGAGAGAGAAACAGGGAGAGGGGTTTGAGAGGTGCGTGCTGACAACATGGTTGAACAATAATAAAGATAAAATGACATTGCTCAACCTTGTTGTTAGTTCTAAGCATTCTTTCCAAATGCTGCATTTTTTCATGCTGTCAGAAATGGTTCGAAGCTGATGAATAATTTTCCAGATTTTGGTTAAAGCGTCTGTGGTAAGGCTTCACAATATGTTATCATTATGTGGGAACTTCAGTTCATTCAGACAGAAACGACCTCTAACAAAAGTGCGGTTGATAGCAGCCTCCAGAACAGTAGAACTGGAATAAAATGACCTAACTTGGTGAAAGATGGTGAAATTTGAATTCCATATGAAATATGGAATTAAATGCCCAATGATTACCAAGTAGCAATGGGCTGAATTGTCTACTTCTGCATCTCTCTCTTTTATTGTTTAACGTTTGTTACCACCATAAAAAGCCCTCTGGCTCAATAATGTCTTTTAGGGAAGGAAATCTATTGGAATATATGTAAGTTCAAATGCACAGCACTGTCAATGATTCATAACCCTCCTCTGCAATGACCTAGCAGTTGTTTCAAAGCACAAAAACATCTCAGAAAAGAAAAAAAGCAGGCAGACCACCAGGCACCAATCTGGAAACAGGAATGGCAAAACCCTCCTCACCAGCATCAAGGATGGTGTGCCAAAATTTGAACTGATCCAGCACCTCAAGACTCGTTTCCATGATGTGCTGTGGGTCATCAACAGCAGAATTATAATCCAATACAATCTCCCACCTCAAGTGGCCCAGCATATCCCCCATTCTAGTATTAACATCAAGCCAGGGGATTAACCCTGGGTCAATGGAGAGTGTAGGAGGGCATGCCAGGAGCAGCACCAGGCATAATTAAGAATGGGGTGTTTACCTGGTGAAGCAACAAGACACGATGATTTGTGTGTCAAAGAACATAAACAGCAACTATTTGACAGAGTTAATTGATTCCATACGCAACAGATCAGATCTAAGGGTTGCAGTCCTGCCAAGTCAGGTTCTGAATGGTGATGGGCAATTAAACAACTCTCTAGAGGAGGGGGCTCCACAAATATTCCACCTTGAATTATGGAGAAGACCCACACATCAATGCAAAAAGTAAGACTGAAAAATGTGCAACAACATTCAGTCAACAGTGACAACTGGATGACACTTAGTCTCCTGAAGTCCCCAGGATCGTAATGGCAGTTCCCTGTCAGTTTGATACACTCCACTTGATATCAAGAAATGGTTGACACCACTGGACAATACAAAGACTATGGGCCTGACAAAATTCTGCAAACTTGCACCCTGTTCCAGTCCATCTACTACACTGGCATCGATAGAATAATTATTTATGTCCTTGGAGTTTAATTTAAAAAACAGTGAAAGTTAAGCCAAGGTCCATCTTTATTCAATTCATGGCTCATGAGTTCCCCAAGGTTCAGGAACCACATTCTCCATTGCTGCAGAAAGCAGACATCAAATTCGCTGAATCTCGGGCCAAACCACCGTGCTGCTGAAGACACTGCAGAAACCACCTCAAGGATCGACTTTGCTATTGAACACACTGCAGAAACCATCTCAAGGACCCACCTTGCTGCTGCAGACACTGCAGAAACCACCTCAAGGATCGACTTTGCTATTGAACACACTGCAGAAACCATCTCAAGGACCCACCTTGCTGCTGAAGGCACAGTTGGCTCTGCCAGGCATAATAATGAGTATCTTCTCATGATCAATTGTTTGTAAAGGATTTATTAACCCTCATTTATTTAATGCTCATTTATTTAAAACATGAAACATCTTATAAATTATGTTGTGGACATTACTGCCAGTCAACTGATTTCTATGTCTAGCTTGCGGACTAACTGTACAGCAGACTAACTGCAGGCAGGATCACAATACACAGCAACATCTATACACAGAGAAACCAACAGAGAAAGAGCCGGGTGCAGCAAGAGGGAGAGAGAGAGAGAGAGAGACAGAAAGAGAGAGTGAGAGAAAAATTGAGAGCGATAATGAGAAGGTGAGAAAGAGACAGGAAGAACTAAATAGAAAGAGACAGGGGCAGAGATAGGAAGAGATTAAGAGTGATAGATAGAGAGAGACAAATAGAGAGAAAATGAGACAGGTGGAAAGAAGGAAAAGACTGATACAGATGAGGAGCAGAGCGGAGGAAACAGGTAAACCCATTGATTCATGCTCCCCCTGCTGGATGCAGAAAGCAGTTGAGACTTTTTTGAACATTTATTCGGGGATGTGGGCATCCCTGAAAGAGTTTATTACTGACCTGTAACAGACTGTGAGAAGATGGTGGTGAGCTGCCATCCTGGTCCTCTGTGGTCATTTCACACAGAGAAATGCACAGTGGTGTTAGGGAGAGTTCCAGGACTTTGACCCAGCAACACTGATGGAACAGTGATATATTTCCAAGTCAGGATGGTGAGTGGTTTGAAGGGGAAAGTTCCACATACCTCATAAACAGTCAGGCACAAGTGGCATCCATGAAGGTATCCATGGCCACACTTTGGAACTTGGAACATTCCTTGCTCCATTCCTACTCAAGCAACCACCCACAACTTTCCGATACATTGATGACATAGTCAGTGCTATTTCCTTTACTTGTTCTGAATTGGAAAACTTCATCAAATTTGCTTCCAATTTCCACACTACTGTCACCTTCACTCACTCGATCGCTGTCTCCTCCCTCCCATTTCAAAACATTTCTTGAAGGTTAGGCTGGCAATCAATATCCAATAAAAAACTACCGACTCCTAGTTGCCTTGACTCTCCATCCTCGCATGATGCTTCCTGCAAAGACTCTGTTCCATTCTACCAGTTTCTTTACATCTCTCACATCTGTTCCAATGATATACAAAGGGAATTCTGAATTGTCTACCTTCTTCCTCAACCAATGATGCCCATCACTGTGGTTGACAGGACCCTCAGCTACGTCTGACCCATCTCCTGCATTTCTCCTCTCATTCCTTCTCTTCACTCACACAACAGTGTGATGATACTAAGATTGACTAGGTTATCTCCTTCTGACCTGTTGAAGAGGTGCAGAAACTTTCAGTGGATGGAGGAATGCCAGCTGTGTTAACAATTTCTCCAGTGTTAGCCACACCTACTTACACAAGGTGGCTATCGATGCGAATGATTTGGGTGTCAGTGCTGTACTGTTAGAAGAAGAGAAAGAGAAAGACCAACTGGGTTTTTCCCAGGAAATAGAATAATCATCAACAGAAATATTCCACAATTCACGAGACCTTAAGCTTGGTGTTAGTGTCACAACATTTCCATTGTCAGCAATGTGTCAGAGACAATTGTATAAACTAATTATAATCCCTTTAAATCACTGGGGGGAAAAAAAGGACAAAACTTCGAGATTATTTATGTGGAGTTTAATATCATAGCCATTCATTTTGAAAATTGTACATGTGACAGGACAGGAGAAGATGAAGTTTTCCAAGAGAACATAACTGCTGACACATTGTCGTGACTTTGACAAAGGAAGATGGCTGGAAAATACAGACTGAAATGGACTGTAGGAGTAAATGTTTGCTTGCTTAGAGTCAACATAATATATATGCATTTTAATGAACTGAGAAGCATTGTTCATTTTTTTTAAGAGGGAGGGGTGATAATATTTTAAAATATGGCTTTAAAATATGTATAGAATTATAGAATTATAGAATTATAGAAATGTAGAAAAATACTGCGCAGTACAGGCCCTTCGGCCCTCGATGTTGCGCCGACCGAAGCCGACCTAGCCCAATAACCTCCATATGCTTGTCCAATGCCCGCTTGAATGACCATAAAGAGGGAGAGTTCACCACTGATACTGGCAGAGCATTCCATGAACTCACAACCCGCTGAGTAAAAAATCTACCCCTAACATCTGTCCTATACCTACCACCCCTTAATTTAAAGCTGTGTCCCCTAGTAACAGCTGACTTCATTAGCGGCAAAAGGTTCTCACTGTCAACCCTATCTAAACCCCTAATCATCTTGTACACCTCTATCAAATCTCCCCTAAACCTTCTTTTCTCCAATGAGAAAAACCCCAAGTGCCTCAGCCTTTCCTCATACAATCTTCCTACCATGCCAGGCAACATCCTGGTAAACCTCCTCTGCACTCGTTCCAATGCCTCCACATCCTTCCTATAATATTTTTAAATGAAGAAAAGTTGAGAGAGATGCACAGAGGAGACTACTCAGAATCACTAGAGTAAACAGATCATGAGGCCTTGGGTTTTGTTTCCTAAAGATGGAACAATAGAAGCAGCCTGAATGGGTGTGGTCAAGCTCTGACAGAAGCAGGACTTTTGGTTTTACTTTTTCAGTAGCAGTTTCTGGGGTCTTGAAGCTGGCTATGGGAGCTGTCTTTCTCTCTTGGTTACAGCTAAAAGCTGGGGCTTCTCTTCCTGTTGTGAAACAATGTATTTCACTGAATTTGCATTTGCCAAGGGTTTGTTTATGGGATGTTACTATATCAGAACAGTTATTGCTTTGTAGTTAAATCATCTATTATTCTGTTAAGTTTTCCAACAGAGTTGTTATTCAAATTTCTTCTTTTATTGTAGCTTAATTATTGTGTATGAATATATAGAATATGAATAAAGTGTGTTTTGCTTCAAATCTGGCAGTGTGGCCAATCAAATTGTATCCCAAATGCAACACCTAGCACTTGCCTTTAAAATAGGAAATTATGCCCCAAGATACTAAAACTCCATTGAGTTTGAATTTATTGATTTGCCAACATTGAACTAATGAGACGATCCAATGTTGGGGATATAAGAAAAAGGCAGGCAGTTTGAAAATCAGGACTGCAGATGCTGGAAATCAGAGTCTGGAAAAGCAAAGCAGGTCAGGCAGCATCTGAGGAGCAAGAAAATTGACATTTTGGACAAAAACCCGAAACGTTGATTTTCCTGCTCCTCGGATGTTGCCTGACCTGCTGTGCTTTTCTAGTACCACTCTAATCTAGCCTCTGATTTCCTCACTTTTGCCTAGTTGATTTTAATCTTACTGTGAATCCTCTTGCAAGGATGCCTACCTTGAAGAAGTTCTCTTTCTCTCTACAAGAATCTCAGTGAGTCTTTCTCTCTCTCTCTCACACTGCAATCCCCAGGTCATCTCCTCTGCCATTCCTGATGAAGGGCTTTTGCCCAAAACCTCGATTTTCCAGCTCCTCAGATGCTGCCTGACCTGCTGTGCTTTACCAGCAGCACTCTAATCTAGAGTTTGAAAATCGGATAGAGCAGCTGCCATCGAGAGAGGGGGAGACCCAAGAGATTAAGGAACATCATCTGTCAAAGGAACCTTTTCATATGAAGCATATTCGCAGTTAAAAGAAAGAAGCTGACCACAGGAGATCTTTAGCTGGAAGAAGAAAGATACTGAAGATGGCAGCCCCTGTATGGTTTTGAAATTAATGCAATTTTAATATGTGTTTTATTAGAACAACAGATTGTTACAGATTTGGAGGCAGGTAATAAGCAGTTAAGAAACGAGGTTGAGAGTTGTGAATAGTTGTTGTTTAATGTTCACTTTAGAGTTAAAGAATAAATCAATACTGTTTTCTTTAAATAGTTGAATTTGAGAGTTCACTGTCTCTCATATTTTAACAGAGTACGAGGCAAGTTGAATTTTTCTCGGTATTCGGTTTAATTAACAGTAGGGTCCACCGCCATGTCGTAATGGTTTGGGAGCTAGTACAGGATTTGGATAGGTTTAGACAGATCCAGTCTGAGATTTGAACAGATTTGAAACATCCCAGCAGATTTAAACACTTGATAATTAGTGTCCTAGATCTTTAAATAAAACGTAGGTGAGACAATTTGTTTAATTTCAGTTACTTGTGGTTGGCTAAATTAAAAGTGAGGGAAATGGCTCTTAAGATTGGAGTTAGAAGATAAAGGAAGAGAGAGAGAGGAAAAAGAAAGCTGAGCAAAGAGTGAGAGAGAAGAAAGAGAGACAGAAAGAGAAAAAGATAAGAGATTTTGAATTGCAGAAGTTGCGAATTAGTCAGCAAAGTCAAATTAATCAGATGGAGGTGAAGACCGAACATGGTGATTTATACAAATATGTTAAAACGTTGCTAATTTTGATGAGAAAGATGTCAAAGACTTCTTTATTTCATTTGAAAAATCGGCTAGGCAGATGGAGTGGTCAGAAAACTTGTGAGTAATGCTTGTTCAGACTGAGCTGGTAGGCAGAGCTAGTGAAGTGTGTGCAGCACTGTCAGATGAGAGGTCAAGGGATTATGCAGGTGTCAAACAAGCTATTTTGAGTGCAGAAGCATATGGACAATGGCTCAGAAATAAAAAGAAGGAACCAGGTCTGGCTTATGTTGGGTTCACAAGAATTAAAGTTAAAAATCACACAACACCAGGTTATAGTCCAACAGGTTTATTTGGAGGCACTAGCTTTCAAAGTGCTACTTCTTCATCAGGTAGTTGTGGAGCAGAATCATAAGACAACATGACTTTATAGCAATGGGATTGCAGTGTCATGGAAGGTAATATTAATCAAATTTAGATTAAGTCTTTTATCTTTTGGAATGATCTTGTTGGCTTCAGTTATTTCATATGTAAATCACAGAACTTTTTCAAAGTTACATTCTCAAGATATCTTTAACAATAGGTGCTATCTCAGCTCAGGTAATGCATTGTAAGTGTGACGTTACAGTATGTCTGTGTCCCAGTGTATAGAATCTTACATGGATTTATGCAGTTTTTGAGCAAAATAAAATGTAATTCTGCAAGTACAAATTCACCCCACAAACTTATATATGTGTGCATGCATGGAGACCGAGTGTTTTTGTGCACGTGCGCACATGTTTGGTACTTGCAGAATTACATTTTACATTGTTCAAAAACTGTATAAATCCATGTAAGATTCCATAAGTCCCACTTTAGAAATAGAATCACTCCTATAGACCCACATACACAAGCTCGCTCTCATACGCACCCCACACACTCACACCCACAGACGCACTCTCTCACAGACTTATACCCCAATACACACACACACATACAACTACACACACTCTCTCACAGACACCCCCCCACACACACACACACACACACACTTGGTCTCCATGCATGCACATGCATATAGGCTTGTGGGGTGAATTTGTACTTGCAGAATTTAACCTCACACCTTCAATGCATTATCTGAGCTGAGATGGCAACTATTGTCAAAGTCAACTTGAGAATGCAGCTTTGATAAAGTTCTGGGATTTACATATGAAATAACATAAACAAAGATGATCATTCTAAAAGTTGAAAGATTTTTAATCTAAAATTATTTAATATTACATTCCATGACATTGCAATCCTGTTGCTATAAATCATGTGTCTTCTGATTCTGCTCCACAACCACCTGATGAAGAAGCAGCGCTTTGAAAGCTAGTGCCTCCAAATAAACCTGTTGGACTATAGCCTGGTGTTGTGTGATTTTTAACTTTGCCCACCCCAGACCAACACCAGCACCTCTGACAGAATTAAACATAGTCATTTTGATGGTTGGCCTTAAAGATAGACCAGACCTATGAGGCTCTAAGAGAGATTATTCTGCTGTAAGAGTTTAAACACTCACTTACAGAGATTATAAGAATTCATGTGGATGAACATAAAGTTCAAAAATGAGAAGAGTGGCAGAGATGGCAGATGAATATGCATTGGTGCATGAGGTGAAATTTAGCTTCTGGCACGAATTCCATCCTGTCAGGGATAGAAATTGGGAAAAGGGAAGATGCTACAGTACAAACCAAAGAGTAGTTTACACAGAAGCCAATGAGGGTGGAAAGGAGATGAAAGGTGTAATGGAGGGGGACACAGAAATTACAGTGCCAATGGTTTAAGAAGGGCACTGGGAATAAGGGATTTCCTTGCCAGAAGGTAGGATATGTAAGGTCACATTGCTGTTTGTTGAAGAAAGGCACTGTGTGAAAAGAAAGGTAAGAGAGGTAGGCAGCTAGTGCAGGAATCTTCTGTGGCTATCCCCATTTCAAACAAGTATGCTGTTTTGGAAAATGATGGATTCTCAGGGGAAAAGAGCATGAACAGCCAAGTTTCTGGTATTGAGAATGCCTCTAACGCAACGAGGGCTACGTCGGGTTCCAAGAGGTCAGTTGTGTTAGGGGAATCTCTAGCCTGAGGTACAGACAGATATTTCTGTGGTCAGCAGTGAAAAATCAGAACGGCATGTTGTTTCCCTAGTGCCAGGATCAAGGATGTCTCAGAGAGGGTGCAGAACGTTCTGAAGGGGGAGACAGGCCAGCAAGAGGTCATAGACCACATTGGAACCAACGACGTAGGAAGGGAAAAGGGTGAGATTCTGGAGGGAGATTATAGAAAGTTAGGCAGGAATTTAAAAAGGACGTCCTCGAGAGTAGTAATATCTGGATTACTCCTGGTGCTATGAGCTAGTGAGGTCAGGAATAGGAGGATAGAGCAGATGAATGCATGGCTGAGGACCTTGTGTATGGGAGAAGGATTCACATTTTTGGATCATTGAACCTCCTTTGGGGTAGACATGACCTGTACAAGAAGGATGGATGGCACCTAAATTGGAAGGGGACTAATATACTGTCAGGGAGATTTTCTGGAGCTGCTCGGGAGGACTTAAGCTTATAAAGTGGTGGGGGGTGGGGGGGGGGGATAGGCAGGATGTGTGTGTGTGTGTGGACCCAAGTAGATAGTGAGGAAAGAGATCAATCTGAGGCTGGTACAGTTGAGAACAGAAGTGAATCAAACAGTCAGGGCAGGCAGGGACAAGGTAGGACTGATGAATTAAACTGCATTTATTTCAATGCAAGGGGCTGAACAGGGAAGGCAGATAATCTCAGGGCATGGTTAGGAACATGGGACTGGGATATCATAGCAATTACAGAAACATGGCTCAGGGATGGGCAGCTCTGAGGGAGGATATTTGGGTAGATCTGAGAAATAAAGGGATGATCACCTTATTGGGATTGTAATGTAGACCCCCTCATAGTCAGAGGGAAATTGAGAAACAAACTGGTAAGGAGATCTCAGCTATCTGTAAGAATAACAGGGTGGTTAGGGTAGAGGATTTTAACTTCCCAAACATAGACTGGGACTGCCATTGTGTTAAGGGTTTAGAGGAATTTCCTATGTGCGTGCAAGAAAATTTCTGATTCAGTATGTGGATCTACCTTCTAGAGAAGTTGAAAAACTTGACCTAATCTTGGGAAATAAGGCAGGGCAGGTGACTGAGGTGTCAGTGGGGGAGGACTTTGGGGCCAGTGACCATAATTCTATTAGATTTAAAATAATGATGGAAAAGGATTAATCAGATCTAAAACTTGAAGTTCTGATTTGGAGAAAGGCCAATTTTGACGGTATTAGGCAAGAACTTTCAAAAGCTGATTGGGGGCAGATGTTCGCAGGTAAAGGAATGGCTGGAAAATGGGAAGCCTTCAGAAATGAGATTACGAGAATCCAGAGAAAGCATGTTCCTGTTAGGGTGGAAGGAAAGGCTGGTAGGTATAGGGAATGCTGGATGACTAAAGAAAGAGGGTTTGGTTAAGAAAAAGAAGGAAGCATATGTCAGGTATAGAGAGGATAAATCGAGTGAATCCTTAGAAGAGTATAAATGCAGTAGGAGTATACTTAAGAGGGAAATCAGGAGGGCAAAACGGGGACATGAGATAGCTTTGGCAAATAGAATTAAGGAGAATCCAAAGGGTTTTTATAAATACATTTAGGACAAAATATTAACTAGGGAGAGAATAGGGCCCCTCAAAGATCAGAAAGGCAGCCTTTGTGTGGAGTTGCAGAAAATGGGGGAGAGTAAAAACAAGTATTTTGCATCAATGTTTACTGTGGAAAAGGAAGATCTAGAATGTAGGGAAATAGATGGTGACACCTTGATAACTATCCATATTACAGAGGAGGAAGTGCTGAATGTCTTGAAATGCATAAAGGTGGATAAATCTCACAGGACCTGATCAGGTGTACCCTAGAACTCTGTGGGAAGCTAGAGAAGTGATTGTTCGGCCTCTTGCTGAGATATTTGGATCATCGAAAGCCACAGGTGAGGTGCAGGAAGACTGGAGGTTGACTAACGTGGAGTCACTGTTTAAGAAGGGTGGTAAGGGTAGTCTCAGGGAACTATAGACCAGTGAGTCTGACGTCGGTGGTGGGCAAGTTGCTGGAGGGAATTCTGAGGGACAGGATGTACATGTATTTGGAAAGACAAGGACTGATTAGGGATAGTCAACATGGCTTTGTGTGTGGGGAATCATGTCTCACAAAACTGATTGAGTTTTTTGAGGAAGTAACAAAGAGGATTGATGAGGGCAGAGCAGTAGATGTGATCTCTATTGACTTCAGTAAGGTGTTCGACAAGGTTCGCGATGGGAGACTGGTTAGCAAGGTTAGATCTCACTGAATACAGGGAGAACTAGCCATTTGGATACAGAACTGGCTCAAAGGTAGAAGACAGTGGCTGGTGGTAGAGGGGTGTTTTTCAGACTGGAGGCCTGTGACCAGTGGAGTGCTACAAGGATTAGTGCTGGGTCCTCTACTTTTTGTCATTTACATAAATGATTTGGATGCGAGCATAAAAACTATAGCTAGTAAGTTTGCAGATGACACCAAAATTGGAGGTGTAGTGGACAGCGAAGAAGATCACCTGAGATTACAACAGGATCTTGATCAGATGGGCCAATGGGCTGAGGAGTGGCAGATGGAATTTAATTCAGATAAATGCGAGGTGCTGCATTTTGGGAAAGCAAATCTTAGCAGGACTCATACACTTAATGGTAAGGTCCGAGGGAGTGTTGCTGAACAAAGAGACCTTGGAGTGCAGGTTCACAGCTCCTTGAAAGTTGAGTTGCAGGTTGATAGGATAGTGAAGAAGGCGTTTGGTATGCTTTCCTTTATTGGTCAGAGTATTGAGTACAGGAGTTGGGAGGTCATGTTGCAGCTGTACAGGGCATTGGTTAGGCCACTGTTGGACTATTGCATGCAATTCTGATCGCCTTCCTATTGGAAAGATGTTGTGAAACTTGAAAGGGTTCAGAAAAGATTTACAAGGATATTGCAGGAGTGGCGGATTTGAGCTATAGAGAGATGTTGAATAGGTTAGGCCTGTTTTCCCTGGAGCGTCAGAGGCTGAGGGGTGACCTTATAGATATTTACAAAATTATGAGGGGCATGGGTAGGGCAAATCGACAAAGTTTTGTCCCTGAGGTGGGGGACTTCCGAACTAGAGGGCATAGGTTTAGGGTGAGAGGGGACAGATATGAAAGAGACCCCGGGGGCAGCGTTTTCACACTCAGGGTGGTACGTGTATGGAATGAGCTGCCAGAGGATGTGGTGGAGGCTGGTACAATTGCAACATTTAAGAGGCATTTGGATGATTATATGACTAGGAAGGGTTTGGAGGGATATGAGCCCGCTGCTGGCAGGTTAGATTGGATTGGGATGTCTGGTCGGCATGGACAGGTTGGACCGAAGGGTCTGTTTCCATGCTGTACATCTCTGTGACTCTATGTGGTAGAAGAGGCTAAGCTAGTATCATTAATGAAAATAGTGAAGGAAACCCCAACACGTGTTGAGGAGCTGCAGGAGAGTGCACAGCCTAGGTAGGGGCTGGCTATGGAGCAAGTGCCTGATCTCTATAAAGCCTTCACCTCTGTGGGTAAAGTTTACACAGAAAGAACATAGAGAGAAGGGAAAGAAGGTGTCATTTTGAGAGATGGGAGATTCAATCAGTCTCTCATAGTAAAGATGAACCTATTTGCACCCTTTCTTACATGTTACTCAAGAGAGTGGTAATTTGTGGAATAGATGAACAGAAATTTAGCACTCCCTTGTGTAAGATCAGGAGGGTAAAATCAGGATTGGGGTAGTTACAGTGGAAGTGATTGACAGATGGTCAGTTCCAAGAATCCAGTTTCTCCTTGGGAATGACTTAGTCCAACAACTTAACTCAAGGTGGGATTAACAACCCTTGTTGTGGAGAAGCCAAAGGAAGACCAGGGAATGAAGGAGTTGATAGAAAAATACTCTAGAATTTTTCCAGACTGCACAGGAACAAGATCGCACTGTCATAAGTCAGAGCACGAAACAAAAACTAAAAAGAAAGATGAAGGAGTTGAGGTTCAGTTAGCAGACACCCTGCTTGATGTAATGGTGCAGGAAAAATCTGAACAGGCAAAGGGTCAGGCAGAAGTGTTTTGTCCTGGAAAGGCTAATGCAATTACAACAGAAAACAAGACAAATAGACTTACAACAATATATTGGGGCAGCACAGTGGTTCAGTGGTTAGCCCTGCAGCCTCACAGCATCATGGACCCAGATTTGATTTTAGCCTCGGGTGCCTATCTGCATGGAGTTTGTACATTCTCCCTGTGTCTGCATGGGTTTGCTCCAAGTACTCCAGTTTCCTTCCACAGTCCAAAGATGTGCAGGTCAGAACTGCCCATAGTGTTAGGTACATTAGTTAGAGGGAAAGGGGTCTGGGTGGGTCACTCTTCAGAGGGTTGGTGTGGACTTGTTGGGCCAAAGGGCCTGATCCCACACTGTAGGAAATCTAATAGAAAGATGAGACAATAAAAAATATATTGATGCATACTCAGGAATAGAATCAAAATGTATTCCTGATAGTTATTATCTTTAAGATAGAACCCGAAGACAAAACTGGAGGCCGCTACAGGTTAGTGCAGCGGAGAAATGTTCAGAAGTGCATCAGATTGGGTTGCTGGTAGCATACAGGCAGAAAGTGTTACAGGTAGCACACGAATTACCAGTTGGAGGCTACCTAGGTGTAAGGAAGACTCAGGCTAAGGTACAAAAGCATTTCTATTGGCCTGGACTGCACAAGGGTGTGGTTAAATTTTGCTGTACATGTCATACATGCCAAAGGCAGTAAGCCACAGGCAGTAATAAAACCAGCATCTTTGTTGCCAATTCCAGCATTCAACGAACGTTTTGCATGGATTATGATTGATTGTGTATGTTCCCTCCCTAAAAAAATTCCATTGGGAACCACTACTTGCTAACTATAATGGGTATGTCTACCAGATTTCTGGAGGTAATTCCATTAGATGAGGGTAGTAGAGGTGTTTGTAGCTTTCTTCAGGTGGTATGAGCTAATCAGATAGATTCAGTTAGAGACAGGATAAGAGATCCCTTCAAAGCCAGGTTTAGTGGTCCCCATCAAACTGAGAAAAAGTTGAGAAAGGTCAACTCACTGCTAAAGATGACAGATAGAAAACAAACTGTATCATGTCTGTCATATGAATATGTTGAAACCTTATTATAACAGAGACAGGGAACTGGAGAAGCAGGTGTTAGTTACTGCTTTGCAGAATAAGGAATCAAATCCAGGTGGAGTTTTATGTACCTCAAAATATGTTAAACAATGAAGAAGTCCTTGAGGAGTGGGATAGGTTAGTGAACTGTCTGTCTCAGGAGCAAAGAACCCAGGTGAAAGGTTTGTTGTACGAGGAATAAGATGGAGAGCACTAATATTATTGGGCATAAGGTGGAAGTAGGAAATGTTGTTCTGATAAAACAACACCCTTGTGGACTTAATCCTGTCAAAAACACACTAGTCCAGAAGGAAGTGGATGCAATGCTCAATGTTTTGCAATGCTTTATCATTGAACCAAGTCGGAGCAAATAGAGTTCGGTGATGGTCCCCAAACCTGACGGGACTCAATGATTTTGTGTGGACCTTTGGAAGGCCGATGCTGTAACAAATTCACATTCATACCCAATACCAAGATTGGAGGACTGTGTCCAGGGAGTTGGACAAGCCAGTTACATTAAAAAGTTGAACTTACTGCGTGGTTATTGGCAAGTACCTTTGATCAGAGAAAGTGAAAGAAGTTTCTGTGTTTGTGACCCCAAATGGGCTATATCAATTCAAAGTGACGCCACATTCGACCAGCCACATTCCAAAGACTCATGAACAGAGTCTTCACTGGATTCACAACTTGTGCAATTTATCTGGATGAAGCAGTGATCTTTAGTGAGTTCGAGAAAGATCACAGAATACAGTTGGCCAAGCTTTTTGAGTGGTTATGAGGAGCAAAACTGGTAATAACCTTAAAGAAATCAGAATTCGCAAAGGCAGAGGTGATGATCTTGGGACATAAGATCAGTCACGGTCAACCTCGAAGAAAGAGGTGTTTCGATTTTTGGCACTCAGCAGATTCTACTGGAAATTTGTCCCAAACTTGAGCAGTATAGTGGCACCGCTAACAGAAATATTGAAGTAGAACACAAATTTTCAGAACAATGCCAGAAAGCATTTGAAAATCTAACATCATAATTAACCACCACAGCAGTTTTAGCTACATCAAATTTTTGAAACCCTTCAAAGCTACCATCGATGCTAGCGACATCGGAGTTGGAGCTGTCTGCTACAAGATGATGATGATGATGATGGAATTGAATGGCCAACTGGCTACTTTTCAAGGAAACAGCACCCACCAGAGAAAATACAATTTAAAAAGAATTATTGAGTTTGGTACTGCCCTTACAACATTTTAACGCTTTTAACAGTGTGTTGGAGACAGTTGTGTACATGGACCACAAACTTCTTACATTCTTGAAAAGCTGTAAAGATAAAAATATGAGACTATTTTATTGGGGTCTTACGTTACTGACTTTTAATTTACAAATTGTACATGTTTCAGATCATAAAAATGTGATAGCAGATGTGTTATTGTGGATTTAAAGGAAAAAGTATAGATAAGATTAAACAGTGTTATATATATATGTGTGCAGTTGTTAACATGAACTTAGATTAATATCCTATGTATTTCATTGTAAAGGGATTAAGAAGTTAAGAAAACCATCTTTTCATTATGATGGTTCATTTTTTTCTTAAAGGGTG